>NW_022589713.1:20937359-21350809 GCF_004348235.1 Phoca vitulina
GGGGGGGGGGGGATAAAACGGCAGGTATTAAGTGGGTGAGGAAGAGAGATAGAGAGAGCAGACAGCAGAAGGCCCTACTTCCTTTGCCTGTTGCCAGCTGCCAGGCCTGGGCTGGTGGAGGGGGAGATTTACCACTAAGTGAAATTGTGAGTTTTGATTATCTCAGGGGATTATGCATTGTAATTGCTAAACTGAGACTGTGTTTGTGACTTAAAATGACTGTGGGACTTGTCCATTATTTAAGAGTGAGCAGAAAAGCCATGAGACTCAGAGCATTCAGGAGCAGGGAAGGTGATTTCCACTGAATTCATGTTTGGAAACGGCAAAGGGAGACAAAGCCAAGCTGAGTTTGACTGCCAGGAGTCATGCTTGTTCTACATACCACATGGAAAACATTTAACCAAACTTAAGATGCCCTTCATACTAAGGCAAACTATAATTCTAGGTACTACCAGGAAAGAAAAAAAATCGCTATCTATGATGCATCAAAATTAAGGCAAAAATCCATGATGCACAAAAAAGCAAATCTTAAGTAAAGACAGGATCAGTATTACTGATTTCTTCCTCTTGCCTCAGGCTTCAATATGTCCTGGCATGGCACTGCCACTGATTTTAGTTAAAATTTTGATATTTTGCTCATCATGGTTTTTTGGCATTAATTTTGTTTTTAAAAATGTTCATTAAAATATATTTATCCTGGGGTGCCTGGGTGGCTCAGTCGGTTGAGCGTCCCATTCTTGGTTTTGGCTCAGGTCATGATCTCAGAGTCCTGGGATTGAGCCCTACTTCAGGCTCTGCATTCTGTGGGGAGTCTGCTTGGAGTTCTCTCTCTCTCTCCCCCTCTCTCTGCCCCTCCCCCTGCTCACACACATGCGCTCTCTTTCTCTCTCAAATGAATAAATACATCTTTTAAAAAAATGTATATGGGGCGCCTGGGTGGCTCATTTGTTTAAGTGGTTAAGTGTCTGCCTTGGGCTCAGGTCATGATCTTGGGGTCCTCGGATCAAGCCCCAAGCCAGGCTCCCTGCTCAGCAGGGGAGTCTGCTTCTCTCCCTCTGCCTCTCCCCTCCGCCTCCCACCCCTGCTCATGCTCCATGCTCTCTCCCTTTCTCTCTCAAATAAATTAATAAAATCTTTAAAAAATAAAAAATAAAAAATGTATATATATTTATCTTGATTTTTGAGGTTTTTTTGGCGCCCAATTAAAATATTCATCCCAGGCAAGTGCTTCACTCACCTCACCCACATCACACAGTTTGGGAGATAGAAATGGGAGTAGAAAAAAAAGGAAGAAAGAAGACGAGGAGAAAGACAGTAGGAGGAGAAGGAGAAGAAGAAAACAAAGAAAACAAAGAAAGAAACATCCTTTTGTTTATTTTCTTGTCCCTGTAATTACAAATGGGAGAAATAGTTTGATAAATTTCCCTAACAGGGATCTCTTTAAAGTTCTTGCTGGAAAATATCAGAGATGGTCTGATGGATAGCCTCAGATAACACTGAGGAGGGGAGCTCTAATCTTCTTGAGAAGACTCCAATTTACTGCCTGGATGACAAAAGTCCACAATAACTGGCTAAATTGGTGCTTTCAACGCTGTTGATATTAAAGTATGAAGCAAAATTCTTGTTGTGTTTATTTCCTCATTCCTGCCATTTAAGGAAATTCCCTGTAGTACCAATGAAAGCATAAAAGGAGATTTATGATACTGTGTGTAATGGTAATACCTGGTACACAGCTCTCTGCCATTTTCATCACCTCGCTTAATTTTCATATTTCTCATTCAGCGCTCAAAACGACCACAGGGAGTGGGCAGGGAAGGTATTGCCCCATTTTATGGACAAGGCATCAGCCTCGTTTTCCAGATGAGGCTGGCCTAAGTCACATGACAAACTGCTACAGACTGGAAACCAGATCGTTGATCTTTCTACTTCAAGGACAGTGTCTTTCCTGCACAGTGTTGTGTGCCACTGAAGACATGTGGAGACACTTTTAAGTGGCCGCATTTGAGGGATTGCAGCTATAATCTGAGCCGGTTAGCAGCTGATCTCCCTGAGGCTATATCCAGTCTCCTAATGCTGTTTCATATTAAACAGGTTTGAGAGTGAGTCACTTGGCTGGCACAAACCAGTAAAGTGATTGCTTCAGCCCTGCTTGGAAACTCTAAGTCCTCCCTTTGCCTGGGGGTAGCAAACTCAATGCAAACCTCAGCTATAATACTACAGCAGCTCTGGGGCTGACTTTGTGTTTCACATGTATAATTTCAGGCTTCATTTAGCATTCATCCGTTTTCCCCTTCCATGCTTACAAGATTTGGTACTGAGTTCTCTTATGCTAACACCTCAGTCTACACACGTTTTCCTTTGTTTAGGTGATACTGGAGTAGAAAAGAAGATACGTCCTGCCCAGGGAGCGCTCAGTCGAAAAAGGAAGCCCTCAGTGAGCCCAAGTGGGCCGCTGCCCAACACTCCGGTGAGCATGGGAGGTGATAGAATTCTGATCAGTTTGAGGAGGGAGTTTGGATTTTTTTGCTTCTTCTTGCCCATCACTGAGGCATAGGTTTCTCTTGGTCATTGATTTGGGAGCTTAAAAAAAAAAAATCCCCTCTAAGCTTCAGTGGAGAGAACATCTGGCTATCCTTGAGCCAGGTGGCCTCTCTCATTTGCCACCCCATGCCCTATATAGCTGTAGGACACAGCACTTGCAAGGTTTTATTGTTTTACTTTATGTTAAATGACTGTTCTTCTGTTCGACTCTGAGCACCTGGAGGGCAGGGACCATGTCTTATTTTGTAATCTCCAAAAAGCTGGGTCATCTTGTAAGCAGTTTTATCATCATGTGGCATCCAAGAGTAAAACACAATTCCTATCACAAAAAAGTCTCCAAGAGACCATGGGCAGAAATTATAATCTCTGTCTCTCTTTCTCTCCCACCATGCTATTCTGGCCTTTAATGATCTGTCTTCCCCAAATCCACAAGTCAATTCATTGACCCACCTGTTCCTAATTTTCTCACCACCTCAACTCCATCCTCACTCATGTGTTTTCTCTGTTTCTCCATTTCCCCTCCTCCAGATCTCTGCTCTCTACTCCTCCAGTCATCTGTGCCTCAATTCTTTATCATATGGTCTCCCTTGACGTCTTCCAGTTTTCTCTTCTACCCATTCTCCTGATCAGCACAACAAGGCTCCACAAGTTTAATATGTGAGCTCCTTAAAGGGGCTAGGAGTGTTGGTAGAAGGACAGGAGGTGGCTGTGAATACCTCTACATTAATATATTTGTCCTTGTCTCCTCAGCACCTAGCTCTGCATTTAGCACGTATCAGGTTTTCAGTAAATGATCCATGAATGAATGAAGATTAGTCTTTACCCAAATGTATCATCAGAGCTGTTTATGAGTGCCACACCTTTCAAAAGGAGACTGGCAGATCAATAGTTTTTTGGTTTTTTTTGTTTTTTACAACATTTTGGCTCTTTTAAACCTGAAGGCAGAGGTGCCATGCTCTCGGTAGCCATCTTCCATCAGGGAGGGGGTAATTCCTCCTAAGCTCTCTTGTGCCTGGGTACCCAGGTCACAGATGCCAGGTAGAAAGCCTTGTCCTTGTGTGTCTGCCGGGTGGATGGGGCCTGCTTCATACCTTGATCCTGCCAGTCTGGTTCCTGAAACTGGGCTTGTGCTCCTATCCTTCTTGTGCCTCAGTGAACAGAAGGCCTCAATGAGCCTCTTTTACCCAGAGCCCCTTACTGTTGGTCCAGTTCTTTTGAGTGGGCTCTTTCTCGTGACCCCGCAACCCCTGTCCTGTAACAGGGCTGAGCCTGTTACATTTGGCTCAGATTTTTATCTTTTGTTATTGATCCCCTACTGGGTCCCCCTTTTCCCTCATCTCTAGCATTTTTGCCCTCCATTCCTATTCTTCCTTACAATCTCCTAGCAACCATTTGCCTACTACTAGATGCAAGCTTTGACAGTTGTGTCATCATAACATTCTTGGAATCAGCTTTTGAGAGCCACAGCTCAAAGCGGAGAAGGAAGAGGGAAAGGTGCCTGCTATCCCAACAGCATGGCCTACCTGTTATGGTCAAGGCTTCCTGCAGAGATGTGATTTGAAGGTTAGCATTAATACATTTTGGCAAGAATATTGCATATAAATGGCTTTTTATAGTTTGATGTTAAGATACATTTCTACGTTATATGGTAAAAGAAGAAAAGTGATACAAGATGGATGGAGAGTTAAGTTGAAATGGAGATAATTCCCTGAAAACATTATGGCAATTCTTTGAGAAGGCATTAGGATAGGGCTGATGGAAAACACATTCGTTGGATAATAAAGTTTTAAATTGTTCCCAGATAGGATCTTCTAAGTTCTACTGCTCCAACACTGCTCAAAATCCGACTGGGAGGTGATGTTAGCATCTCGGACTCTATCAGAATCCAAGTAGAGTTTCCCTATAGGCTTCTGATGTGGTTTTGTTCAGACCTGTTAGTAATTAAATATTAGCCAGCACCTGGGAAAATCTTAAGATTATCTGGATAACGTGAACACTAGTAGAAGTGTTATTTTGTTAATATTTATTTTATACAGAGCGCTGTTCATTATTTTTAGTGTTCCTGAGTTTACAGATAAGCTTGTCTGTTCTCAGGTGTTGCCTTCTCTGGCTGGATCAGTGGAAGACAGTGGTGAAATGCTGGTTTAATGAGCAGCACCTAAGTAGGTGAGATAGTGAGAGCAGATGGGAGATAGATTAGAATAGAATCGGGGAACCCATGGCTTAGTACTCTAAATGAGGCCAAAGAGTAGTTGTTTTTGTTTGTTTTTCTTAAAAGAGAGAACTAGAAAGTGGTCTGGTAATGGTTTTTCATGGGGTATTAGAGTTTAAGTTGGCAGAGTTGAAACAGTTGTGGGTAATGATCACATTCAGGGCAAAGCCACAGGAGAGGCTGGTGAAAGGGAAAGGAGGTAGAGGTCACCAGCAATCTTGGCAGGACCGGGGAGGAGAGTTTCACTGAGCTCCAGTGAATGTGGAACGAGTGACCAAGAGAAGAACAGATGAAAACCAGGGGTACAGCAAAGGGTGGAGAGTTTTTATAACTGAATGAAGAATAAGGGTTTGGATGTGGTAAAGTGGAGCCAGAAGAGAAACCAGGCCCCTTTTCCCATAGCTCTGGGGTGTGTGAAGAATGGAAGGATAAGCATCCTCAGCCCAGGGTGCTGCAGGAAAGGCAGGGTCCTTCAACAAGGGTCATGTTTCAGTTAAGACAGGAGGAGAGGGACGCCTGGGTGGCTCAGTTGGTTAAGCGTCTACCTTCGGCTCAGGTCATGATCCCAGGGGCCTGGAATCGAGTCCCACATCAGGCTCCCAGCTCAGCAGGAAGTCTGCTTCTCTCTCTGCCTCTGCCTGCAGCTCTCCCTGCTTGTGCTCTCTCTCTCTCTCTGACAAATAAATAAAATCTTAAAAAAAAAAAAAAAAGACAGGAGGAGAAAGGAGCCCAGTGGGCTCTTACATCATAGGGAAGGGAGTTTATCAATGGATGAGGGCTCCAGAAGGCCAGCAGAAAGGGTTGGGTTATGGGAAGGAAAACATAAGAGGCTGAGCCAAGGGGAAGATGGAGGTGATGGTACCAGGGAAAGACAGGCCATATGAGGGGCTGGCATTCAGGGTGGACGTAAACCATGCCAGTGGTGGAGAGGTCATAAGACACCATTAACTAGTCTAGAGAACCTGTCTGGGCCTCCAGCATAAGGGATTTCTAAGCTCCTGCAGAGAGGGTGCCAGGTGGTGTCCGAGGCTAGGTGCTGTCCACCCTCATGGTCTAGTCAGCAATGAGAGGCCTCTGCCTGGAGCTGGAAAGGGATACAACATGGCTGTAATGTTGTTTGGTGCTTCAGCATGAGCCAGCCTCCAGTAAGGAAGGTAGAATTGGTAGACCTGGGGTAAGTACCAAGTAGACAGCTTTGAGCACTCCTGATGACCTCTCCACCCAGGCCTTGGTTCTTACACATTCTCAACATTGTGTCCCCCTGAGTGAATTCTCATGGGTTCTTTCCAGACCTGGGTTCTTATTCTTGGAAAATGCAGCAGCTTGTCCTTCATTTGCTCTCTTTCAGGTGACAGACTGGTCCTCCCTCAGCTCTCTCTCTCTCTCTGAACTCCTAGCTCAAAGATATCTTTCTCCCTTCTCTCCAGGAGGAGGACAAACACAAAGCAGCTCTTTGTTTTGGACTTGAAAACTCAGTGTTTCTTTTCACCTAATTAGAAGAAAGTATTTTTCCATTCACTTCATTTCTTACTGGAATTTGCTAACTGGAGCTGAGTAGCTTAGTTTGCATGTAAGGTTTGTTCATTAATTAACAGCCTCCACTTCTTATCAGGACTTAATATCTAACCGAGCACTGGCTACACCAGAAAGAGGGCTCAAAATTGCTGGTAGGTTCTGCTGTGATGGGACAGGACCTTCAAGGTGGTGTAGCAGCTCTGTTTTCTCTGCTGGAGGCTATTCTGAGACCCTCCAAGGCGTATACCCTGAAATGTCTGGGGATCCTTGACAAAGATCAGGCATAGCTACCACTTGGCCCATTTCTCAAATGATGAAGTGAAACAAATGACTCAGGATTCTAAGAGAAAGAAAATATTCAAAAGAGGTTGTTTTTAAAAAATTTTTTCCCAGTAAGTCCTTTTTATTTTCTACTCTAGAAAACACTAAATAATTGCTAGCTATTGTTTCACTGGTTTCTCTGCTATTTGGTTGTGATAGGCAGATTTTTGGTTCCAAGATTTTTGTTCCCTGATAATACTCTTGTGCTTATGCTGTATTAATTGGCAAAAGAGGTTTTGCAGATGTACTTCAGGTGACTAATCAATTGACCATAAATAGGGAGATTATGTGAGTGGATCCAGTGTAATTATGTGAACCCTTCAAAGCTGAGGGCAGAAGAGGAAGGCAGAGAGATTCTGAGTATGAGAAGGATTTGATGTGCTGTTGCTGGATCTGAGCTAGGGGGAACATGTGCAAGGACCAGAGGGAGGCCTTTTGGAGCTAAGGGCAGCCCCTAGCTGACAATCAGCAAGCAAGCAGAGACCTCAGTTCTACAACAGCAAGGAAATGAATTTGGTTGACAACCTGAATAAACTTGGAAGCAGATTCTTCCCCAGAGCCTCCAGAAAGGAATGCAGCCCTGCCCACACTTAGAATTGGGCCTAGTGAGACCCTAAACAGAGAACCCCATTGACCTACGCTGTACCTGGACTCTGACCTACAGAAACTGAGACAGTAAATGTGGGTTCTAACCTTCAAAGTTTACAGTAATTTGTGGCAGTAATAGAATATGGTCGTACATGGGCTTTCTGCTTTTTGTCCAGAAGGTATGAGCAGTGGAGACCCTCTTTTCTTAGGAGGAACTAATGAAGCAAGGGTCTTCATGGCAAGGTTCTATGGGCAAACTTGGTCACTGTGTTCAAAGGGGTGAAGTGGCTTGGACTCTTGTTTTATAATCTAGATCTCTGCAGTTCAATGTGGTAGTCACTAGTCACAGATGGCTTAAATTGAAATTTAAATAAATAGAAATTAAATAAAATTAAAAATTCCATTCCTCAGTTTATTAGCTACATTTTAAGTGTTCAACATCCATATGTGACTAATGGCTACCGAATTGGAAAGCACAAACAGAGTATTTCCTTTATTGCAGAAACTTCTATTGGATGGTTCTGGTTTAGATGAGTAACAGCAATGACATTTGCAGTGGGGAGTCTGCTGCTCCCTCTGACCCTACCCCCTCTCATCCTCTCTCTCTCTCTCTCTCATTCTCTCTCTCTCTCAAATAAATAAAATCTTAAAAAAAAAAGAATGCTTTAAAAAAAAATCCTTCCTAGACCCCTGTCCTTCTTCAACTGGTAACTTTTTTTCTCTGCTCCCCTTTATAGTGTCCTCCACTGCTATTTTCTCATCTCCCTGAATTCTAATGCTAGAGCGTCTCAGGGTTTAGTCCTCAGAACTCTACTCTTACCTGTCTATGCTTACCCCCAAGAGGATCAACAGATTTCCATGACTTTAAATACCTTCCGTATGCTGCAAATGTCTGTGCTCTGCCTGGATCTCTCCCCTGAACTACAGACTCTTATATCTCACTGCCTAGTGAACATCTCCACTGGATATCCAATAGGCATCCTAAACTTCATATGTTCAAAAATGTTGATTTTCAGGTCCCAGCTTCCAAATCTGCTCCTCCCTGACTCAGAAATGAAATTCCATTCTTCCATTTGCTCTTGCTAAAAATCTTGGTTTTATCTTGATCCCTCTTTTCCTATCACATACCTTACCTAGTCCATCAAAAAGCAAAGGGAGAGGCACCTGGATGGCTCAGTCAACTAGGCATCTGACACTTGATCTCAGTTCAGGTCTTGATTTCAGAGTCATGAGTTCAAGCCCCACGTTGGGCTCCGTGCTGGGCGTGGAGCAAGCAACGGGAGAATGGAGGAGGGGAAGGTGGCAGCAGAGTAGGAGGACCCTAGACTCGCCTCCTCCCACGAATGCAACTAGGTAACTCTCAAATCATCCTAAATACCCCAAAAATTGAAGGAAAAAAAACCACCCGAGGACTGGCAGAACAAACCCCACAACTAAAGATAGAGAAGAGGCCACATTGAAGAAGGTGGATTGAAGATTATTAGACAATAATCTAAGGCAATATCCCAGTTGTGTAAACTAAGGTATAAGATTGGTATGACTTGGGGCACCTGGGTGGCTCAGTTGGTTAAGCGACTGCCTTCAGCTCAGGTCATGATCCTGGAGTCCTGGGATCGAGTCCCGCATCGGGCTCCCTGCTCAGCGGGGAGTCTGCTTCTCCCTCTGACCCTCCCCCCTCTCATGTGCTCTCTCTCATTCTCTCTCTCAAATAAATAAATAAAATCTTTAAAAAAAAAAAAGATTGGTATGACTTATATATATGCTAGACATGTCAGCTGTGTTTTCTGATATGCCTGTAGACCCTGCTGAATGGCTGCCCTACATTCACCTGTCACAACTCAACTGATGTAGAAGTGAGCAACTAAAAAAAAAAATCAGATAATCATAAATATGCCGGTGACCTATTACATATTCTGATACATTAAAAAAAAGAACTGAAAGAAAAAGCAAAGGGAGATCAAGAGTCCCAAAAAGCTATTTGAGACCAGAGAAAAGTCCCAAACCACCAACCAATACTCCTCTCTAGTGACCAGAATTCTGACATAACCTACGTGTATTCACCCTTAATTCAGCAAATATATTTGGAGCATTTATCATGTTCCAGGCAATGTTCTAGGAACTAGAGATATAGCAATAAACAAAAACAGGTAAAATTCATGGAGCTTACCTTCTACTGGGGAAAGACAGAAAACTTGTCAGATGGTTAAGGAAGAATTCTTCAGGGTAGGGGGACAGGAAGTGATTGAAGGATGCTGTTTTAGATAGGGTGGTCATGGAAGCTTCCACAATAAGGGGACAGTTAAGCATAGACATTTAAGCATTGAGCACAGTGAGCCATGCAGATATCTGGGGATAAATTATTCAGGTAGGAGAGGTATGTGCAGAGGTCCTATGGCAAAGGTGATCTTGGAGTGTCCCAGGAGATGGAAAGAAACATCTGTAATTAGAGTGGAATGAGTGAGGTGGGAAGTGGTGGGAAATAAGATCAGAGAGCTGGGGTGAGATCACATAGGCCTTGCAGCCCAAGAAAGGGATTTGGGGTTTTATTCCAACAGGTAGGAAGTCAGTGGAGGATTTTGAGCTGAGGTACATCATGATCTGACTCACATTTTAAAAGGAGCAGTCTGACAGGTGGATAAAGAATGGACTATATCGGGGAGAGGGTGGATACCGGGAGACTAGTTGGGGGGCTTGTTCCATTAACCCAGGTGTAGGAAGATGGAGCTTGACTTAGTTACTGTGGAGATGGCAGGAAGTACTGGATTTAGAATTCATTTTGAAAGTAGAGATGACAGGGTTTGCTGGTAACATGGTAGATGCATAATTTATATTTGTTGAGTGAAGAGATACACAGAGTATTCTGGCTTGAGGCAGGACTTTTCCCTGGCCTAGATGAAATATTCCTGTCATTGACAGCCCCCCACCTCGCTTTGTTCTCTTTCCATGCTCATTTTCAACTGTCTGATGATTAACACTTTGTTCCACATGCCCTGACTCTAGGGAGGGGTGTCCTGAACATTGAACACTAGGGTCACTGGAAAATATCTACAACTCTAACTTAGTGAATTGGAATTCTGGATTATTTGTAATTCTCTTGTCAATTTTCCTCAATCTGACCATCTCTCTTTGTGCTGATAAAGTTGAGCTCCAAATTTGAAAACATGAGACCCAAACTCTGCAACATGGTGGTCCCACGTGGTCCTTACACTCTGTTGGGCCCGTTCTGAGCCATTAATTGGACTCTCTTTTTGAGAAGTTTTTCTCATCTTAGCAATTGCAGGTTTCTTATTACTCTTCAAATTCATATTGTTCAATTTTTAATATGTGGAATTAATATAATTGGGTAGGAACTCAGTTACCATTGTTGGAAGACTTACAGAGTTGTTCTTTACTCCCAGGTCCTTTTCTTTAATTCCAAGGGCAACAGTAATGCCCTACCAGGACCAGGACAGGGGTGGGGCAAGTGCAGTGCCTAGGGAACATTTAAGGAAGCAGTCACCTAAGGGCCATATAAGTGCAGGGTGGCACCTGAGAATGGGGGCCTCCTGAAGGGCAGTTCTGGGCACCTCCATAGCCTCACCCTAGTTCTGGCCCTGATGTCTACAGAGAAACATTTTGGTTTATTAACCGGGCAACTGTAACATCAAGAGCAGGACCTATTCCCCACTGTTTGGCCATGACTGTGCAACAGAAAGCTGCTCTCCGAGAAAGCAAATGGCATGGAGAGAAGCCATGTTCTCTAGGAAGCTCTGCCAATTTAGAAATTAAAACCAGTAGGAAAATGGTGACAAACATTATGGAGGTTCGCTTCATAATCAACTCAACAAGCTACTGGCGTTACTTTGCTGAGGGCTACCTGATCTGGTAATCATATCTATAGCATTTCTATCGTGTTTGCAATTCCTCAGATACAGCATTTAAAAAAACAGTTGTTCTTCACTATCTTCTGTGCCTTGTTTTTACATATTACAAAAATTAACAGAACAAATAATGGCTGCAGTGTGAATGCTTTGGACAATCAGGTAAGGGCTTATTTTTAAGGTTGGGTTAACAAATTCCATTTTCAAAAAGAGCCCAAGTTGACTGAGTGATTCTAAATTAGCTCTTTAGTTTTTGCCCTTAACCACTGATAATGCCATTATTAATTTCAATTACTTAGAGGCAACATTAATACACGTGAAACAAGAATGGCGATAAAGGAATAAATTACTTGTTGCAAGGCAGAATGACATTTTGACTGGCACAGAGATTTTTTTTCTTTCACGCACTTTGTGCTTTGACATTTCACTTGGCACAAACATTTCACAAATTCTTGACCTAATCTGATGTACTGTTGTTTAGCAATTGCTGACATGACATGTTTTAACCTCAAGCTCACTGGATTCCAAATGTTACCTTTTCCTGTCAATCAGGGTTGGATGACCCCCAAAAAACAATCCAAGAAAAAGTCTATGTACCTAGGAGGTTAAGGATATTTTCCCAGAATGGAGAAAGAGACGGTTGAAGTAGGAAGAGGTATCATTCAGGGCAGTTGTGGGGTGGAAAGAGGGCAGAAGACAGAGCCCCAGGGAACCCCAACATCTTGAGAGAGACAACATCCTCAAACACAAAATATCTAGGAATAAACCTAACAAGACATAGGTGGGGCGCATATGACAAAAATGTAAAACTTAGGGATAGAAGAGATTTAAAAAATTGATAAATACATTATCTTTCTAAAATGGAAGGCTGTATTGTATAAAAATGTCATTTCTTCTCAAATTACTTTTTAGGTATACCTTGACTCACTGCCTGTGGGTATCGGGAAGAGGTCACATTCATATTAATACCCAGATTTTGCTAGCTCATATGCTTCTCTTGACATCTTCTGCCTCCCAGGTCTTTACTCAAGAACAAGCCAACTCACAATGCTCTGCTCTGTTCTCCTTTTTAAGGGTTGTAACAGAAATCCTGTCAGTTTCAAGTAATACAACAACTCCAACAGTGATTTAAATGATAAAGACATTTAATTGTTTCCCATTGTCATTCCAGTGGTAGGCAGTTCCAGGAGTGATGCACACTGGCTTTCTCAAAATCATCAAGGACCTATGCTCTGTTTCCACTTTTGCCAACCTGGGAAAATTTCTCTTATTCTTAGACTGTTGTCTTGTGGATGCAAGTCAGAAGAACCATAGCTTCAAGCATAATGTCCACACATAACCATGTTCAAGGCAGGAGGAAGGAGCAGGGACGAAAGGGGTATGTACTTTTTTAATTCTGGCAAGACATATTTTTCTAGAACTTACTCCCAGCAGACTTCCCCTTGCATCTCATTGTCCAAAGCTGGGTCATATTGCCCACGTCTAGACTAATCACTGTCCAAGGGGGACTGCAACTGCATGATGGGTTTTGATCAAACATGATTCATCCATGGATGGAATGAATTCATTCATCCATGGCTGGGAACATGGCTGACAGAACAAAACTGTTGTTCTGTTAGCGATGGAGAATGGCTGTTTGGTAGGCAGCCAGCAGAATTTGCCCAAAGATGCAATACCCACAGGCATTTGAGAGAGGCCTCTCACAAGACCACTGCTCTGCTGGCTGCCCCAGACTTTTTTGATCTGTAAGGCACAGTTACTCTCCCTAGTGGCTGCTCCCTGTCCTCAGAGTATTGAAGCTGCTTGGCTGCCTGCAACAAATAGGGGCAGAGTGGCCTTCTCAGCAATGTGCATCATGTTGCCTGCATCTCACAGCATTAATCTTTGTGTCTGGTCTTGCCCAGGTGCTCATGGAAATATCTCCTGCCACAGTGTCCTCTTCCATTTGACTTTGTGTCAGATCCTGCTGGTGAGCTCACTCAACATCCATTCTCATCTCCCTTTTCCACCTGCATTCTAGAAGCTGGAGGCTAAATATTTTTTATAGCCTCCTTTGCTAAGAAAGGTAGTCATTTCTGTGACAGTTTTGGGTTCTGCTATGTGAGCAGAAACTTGCTAGGGGTTTCTGGGCAAACCTTCGCTTTGCTGATACAGGTCCTGGCTTCAGCTTTGATCATAGTGCTACAAGTTTAACATGATCCCAGTCAAAGTACTGATGATATTATTCAGGGGGATGATAACACAATTATTCTAGAGTTTACCTGGAAGAATACAGAAATGAGAATAGCTAGAATATTAGCTTTAATAGGGCAGGGATTATATAAAAGCAACTTACATTTTGTTTCTTCCAATGCTTTTATGCTTTGAAAAAGACTTCCTAATTCTGAAATCCTTTAAATATTTATCTTTTTTCTGTTTTTTTCTGGTGCCTGGGTGGTGTAGTTGGCTAAGCTTTGGACTCATGGTTTCAGCTCAGGTCATGATCTCAGGGTGGTGAGATTGACCCCACGTGGGGCTCCGCACTCAGTCCGGAGTCTCCTTGACTTTCTCTCTCCCTCTCCTTCTGACCCTCCCCCACTCCCTGCATGTGCACTCTCTCTCTCTCTGAAACAAATAATCTTAAAAAAAAACCCAGAAAACTGTGTACCAGAAATCACTATATGCAAACGTATGAGGCAAGCAATAAACTGGGAAGTCTCCCGGTTTCATCTGGTGACACGGGAGCGTGGTATCAAAGAGTAGGGGCAAGAGTCAGTGTTACCGGAGTATGGGGTCTCCTTTATCCCACAGGCTGATGATATTATTATTCCCATTTATCATCATCATCATCATCATCATTATCATCATCATCATCATCATCATCTCCATTTTGTCAATGACTACATTAGGAAGTTATAGTTGCCCCAAATCAAGTGGGCACTAAAGTGCCCAAAATCAAGTGTACTGAAGCCCCAATCCAGATGTCTCTGATGAAAAAAGCCAGTTACTCTTTCTACCACACCCCACTGCCGATGAAAAGTTATACGAGAAAAGTTAACTTTCCAACTGAATTAGACATAATCAGAGGAGTGGGGCAGAAGACAGTGATTTGAAAGACATGGAGAGCAAGAGGGATTTATAATAAAGGGGAAAGATGGAAATGCTACTTAACCAAACACAATGTCCAAATTGGGTCTAGGATCACTGGGGGTGGGTAAGTAGGAAGAATGGACTCCAAATCCATGTTGCCTTGACCTGGACCAAGTTCCTGGTCATACATAGCCAAGGCAACATATGGTGGAGAGCGCACAGAACTTTAACATTAGACAGATACTTGTTTATCTCCTTTCATCACTTACTAATCACATGTCAAAATAAGGATAAAACTGAATCCTTAAGTAATCCAACCACAGCCTCCATCAGATTGCAGTTTTTTCTTCTCCAAGGATATTGAGTTTGGGGCTCTTGCTCCCAGTATTTGGCATCCTCCTAAATTGCATTCCCAGACACCAATGGTATAGTCCCAGAACTATATTTAAAGGTGTAGGTGTGGCAGTGAAATTGGTTTGTTGCCAACAAGACCCCAGTAAACATAATTTTATTCAGGTTGCAGGTATCCACCCAAACTCGATGCATTAAATACTCCACACTGTTTTTCCTAGGTTGACACTGCATAAGGATTGCACAATTGCACCACAGCTATCCAGAGAATAGTATTTTTTTATTATTATTATGTTATGTTAATCACCATACATCATTAGTTTTTGATGTAGTGTTCCATGATTCATTGTTTGTGCATAACACCCAGTGTTCCATGCAGAGCGTGCCCTCTTTAATACCCATCACCAGGCTAACCCATCCTCCCACCCCCCTCCCCTCTAGAACCCTCAGTTTGTTTCTCAGAGTCCATCGTCTCTCATAGTTCACAGAGAATAGTATTTTTTATAGGTATATTATATTTAAACAGGAGTGTGTATCGATAAATGTAAAACTCAATTAAATAAAAATGATTATGCTCACCATGGATAACTTCTATCAGTATTATTCATATGGCTAAATAATAAAATCTACAATGGAATAGTTCCATTTAAAACTAATGTTGTTCAATTTATGGCCAGCTTTTCAAAATCTTAACTTCAATCACTTTCTTACTTAACATAATTATAGCCATAAATAATTTGAATTGATTAAATTTGAAAATGAAAAATTCAATTTATGAAAGGTTATAAAGCACAGTAAAATATAGCAAATTTCTATTTATAGGTATATATCAGATAGCACATGAAAATTAGCTTACATTGTTTGCAAAGGAATTCTTTTTTTTTCAGTTTTATTGAAAAATAATTGACATATATCACTGTAGAAGTTCAAGGCATACAGCATGATGGCTTGATTTACATATCTTGTGAAATGATTACCCCAATAAGTAGAGTTAACATCCATCTTCTCATATAGATACAATAAGAAGAAAAGGAAGAAAAAAATTTCTCCTTGTGGTGAGAACTCTTAGGATTTACTCTTTTAACTTTTCTAAACATTGTACAGCAGTGTTAGCTATAGTCATCATGTACGTTACACCCCTAGGAATTATTTGTTTTACAATTGGAAGTTTGTATCTTTTGATAATCTTCCTCCATTCCCCCTCCATCCTCTGCCTCTTGTAACCACAAGTCTGATCTCTTATTCTATGAATTTGTTTTGCTTTGTTTTTAGATTCCACATATAAGTGAAATCATACAGTGTTTGTCTTTCTCTGACTTATTTCACTTGGCACAATGCCCTCAAGTTTCATCCTTGTTACAAATGGTAGGATTTCCTTGTTTTTCTTTTTATGGCTGAATAATATTCCATTGTATGTATATATATCACCACTTCTTTATCCATTCATCCATCAATGGACACTTAGATTGTTTTCATGTCTTGGCTATTGTAAATAATGCTGCTGTGAACATGGGAGTGCATCTGTCTTTTTGAATTAGTGTTCTCATTTGCTTTGGATATTTCCCAGAAATGAAATTGCTGGCATAAAATCATATGGCAGTTTTCTTTTTAATTTTTTGAGGATCCTCCATACTGTTTTCATAGTGGCTGTACCTGTTTACAATTCCACCAACAGTGCACAAGCGTTCCCTTTTTTCCATATCCTTGCCAACACTTGTTATTTCATATCTTTTTGATGATAACCATTCTAACAGGTATGAAGTGGTATCTCACTGTGGTTTTAATTTGTATTTCCCTAGTGACTAGTGATATTGAGCATCATTTTTCTTTTTTTAAAAGATTTTATTTATTTGTTTGAGAGAGAGAGAGAGCGGGGGTGGGGCAGAGGGAGAGAATCTTAAGCAGATTCCCCACTGAGTGTGGAGCCCAACACGGGGCTCCATCTCATGACCCTGAGATCATGACCTGAGCTGAAATCAAGAGTCAGATGCTTAACTGATTGAGCCACCCAGGTACCCCAATATTGAGCATCTTTTCATGTACCTGTTGACCATTTGTAGATCTTCTTCAGAGGAATATCTACTCAGGTCCACAAAGAAATTCTTTGTACAAGTAATAAGATAATAAAACACCAACTTATCAAACAGATCAATAGAACTGAAGATTATCACAATAATTATTTTCATAAGTAAAAATGACTGATATGAGAGTGCCTGGGTAGCTTAGTTGGTTAAGCATCTGACTCTTGATTTCAGCTCAGGTCATGATCTCAGGGTCTTGAGATTGAGCCCTGTGTTAGGCTCCGTGGTGGGCATGGAGCTTAAGCTTAAGATTCTCCCACTCCCTCTGCCCCTCCTCACTCTCTCTCTCAAAAAAATGACTGATATGAGAATTTATATTACTTATCCTTTTCTGATATTTAATAATGAACAAGAACACTCCATTAAAAATGGCCACATTCTTTTCCTAGTTTAGTATATTTGCTTATTATTTTACGATAGCTCTGAGCTATAGCTTTGATGTCTGTAAAAGCTATAATTTTGCTACAAACCTTGAAATTAATCTAGAAACAATTTAATGTCCAATTTTTCAATGCACAGTTAAAGAAACAAGCAGGTAAAACTAATTGAAATGGCTTGGTGTAGATATATTTAAAGAGTATGGAAAAAACATATTTTCACTTCAGATGGTTCTTAAACATTTATAATACCACATTTATATAAGAGACACACATATCAAGGCTGTTCCTAGTACATGGTAGGTGCTTAGAAAATATTTGTTGAATAAGTGATTAACACACTTTACCAAATAAGTAAGCACACATTACCATGTCATAGACACACTTTCTGAAAATTATAGATTTTTAAGCATTAAAAGGTATTCAAATGATGTGTAGCATATTTACTGGAGGGGGTCAGGTACAAAGTCCTCAGACAAACGTTCCTTCGTATCTGTTTTGTTTGTTGCACAACATGTCGATTTTTAACTATCTTTCCCAGACCCCCTTCCATTTCTGCACTTGTGAACTTACACTCAAATATTATTAGAAAGGTTCCATCCTTCCCCTAGGGAAGCCACCCTTTTCACTTCTTATTTTAGAAAGAATCTCTGTTGGATTAGATGAGCTTGTACAATTTTCTCTGGCTTTTCAAAACTTCTTATAAAACTTTTTTCTGGGCTCCCAGACCTGAAAGAACACTAGATACTGAATTCTACTTTCATTTTCAGTTTATTCTACTGTTTTTTAGTGGGTTGTAACATTTGGGTTTCCTACATTCATTTTAAGTCTCCCCCAAATCCATGTAATTTTGTCTCATGCCTCATTCCACATGTTTAGTGACTATCTAATCAATCCAATTGCACGTTTGAGGACATAGAAGGCATCAGTCCTGCAGGGAGTATCATTGGGGAACACCAGGGATCCCTGAGCAAAACAGGCTCCGTGGTGGCTGGGGTAGGGATGGGGTACAATGAGCAGGGCTAGAGTGCCTAAGGATTCAGCCATGCAGAGCTCACACCAATTGCTTGAATAGAATTTACTCAGGACTTTTATTTTTGCGGGGGAGAGGGATGGTGGGTAGGCATGGGAGGTGTCACAGAATGGAATACTTGGCTGCTTCTTCTTTTTTTTAAAGATTTTATTTATTTATTTGACAAAGAGAGAGATAGCAAGAGCAGGAACACAAGCAGGGGGAGTGGGAGAGGGAGAAGCAGGGGGAGTGGGAGAGGGAGAAGCAGGCTTCCCTCCGAGCAGGGAGCCTGATGTGGGGCTCGACCCCAGGACTCTGGGATCATGACCTGAACCGAAGGCAGATGCTTAACGACTGAGCCACCCAGGTGCCCCGAATACTTGGCTTCTGACTCTCAGCTTCTTGCCTCTTGAGGCTTTGGGAATACCCAAGTAAGTACCAGACAGTGCAGTTCCGCTCTACTAGTCTGCAGGTTGCAGATGCTAGATTGCCTATCCATTTTCCCTGTCCTGTTCCCAACAGGCCCATTGTTGGGTAGGAACCCCTCTCTCCTCACCTACTCTCCCACAACCTACTGCTCAAGGGAAGCCTGATCCCTGTTCGGTTCCAAGTCTGGGCCTGATTGGTCTAATGGGACTCTCATCCCCTTTGTCAGAGATTGAGTAACAAATGGGCATGAGACGCAATTTGAGCCAATGAAATGTGAGGAGAGGTTTGCTGGGACTTCGAGGAGGGACTTCCTCAATTTCTAGGAGAGCTCCTGGCAGCAGCTGACTCTCTTCCAACAGCAGTTGTTACAGATGAGGTCAAACTGGGGGCAGCAATCTTACCTCCTGCTGAGGGGTAAACCAAAGCATAGAGGAGGGCACTGCTAGAAGGCAGAGGAGGTGACTGCATCCCTACTTTTTAATCCATGATTTGGGAAGGCGGTGTTTGTCTTTTTTCCTACTTCCTTTCTCTCCATGAAGAGGGACTTCTAAAAATAATTGTAAAATATGTACAACATAAAATTTTGCCACTTTAATTGTTTTAAGTGTTCAGTTCAGTAGCATTAAGTGCATTTGCATTGTTGTGCAATCATTCCTACTATTCATCTCCAGAACTTTTTCATCATCCCAGACTAAACACTCAACACCTATTAAACATGAAGAGGAACTTCTAATCTGGCTGGATTCCAGGCTATGGGCTCTTGCTTGCTAGAGGAGGTCACAGTGTGTTTGAATGTCAAACACATAGGGGTGGCTTTCTTTCTGGCTTTTCCTTCCACCTACATAGCAGGAGGGATGAGCTGTGTCAAGGCCTGCCTCCATAGGGGAGGCCTGGAAGTCTTGGTCCCTCCACTTCTTTTTATGAGAAAGTACTGAGAGAGGACTGGTGGCTGGTTAGACACCGCCCCCCCCCCAATCATTTGTTGTTTATCTGAACTTCAAATTTAACCTGTCTCCTATATTTTTATTTGCTAAATCTTGTATGCCTAGGTAAGGAGAATGCAGCCCATTGACTTGGGAGGCTTTGAAGGACCCCTGACAGCAGCAGTGGACACCAGTGCCTGGCCATAAGGATCAAGCAAGAGACTAGCAGAGACTAGCATGGAGACAGGACACTCTAGTGACACTCCATTTCCTCATTCCAGTTGCCAGGATGGAACCTAAACTGTACCTCACATCCCACCTGACCTTAGATTGTGTTGGGTGTTGGAGGATGAGAACAGAGAGAGAATCCTGAACTGGTTGAGTATTAACCCAAAATGAGCCAAGAGAAAAAACCTGAAGGTGACTGAATTACCCTGCATTGGCAAGATGAAGCGGAAATGAGCACTTAGCACCAAGGTCAGTTACAGTGTAATAATGTCACATTTTCCACATCTGAGTGGGTGAGTGAAAATTCGTACCTGCTACAGATAAAAGATGGGACTGATGGGATTGTCTTGGAGGTCTCCTCGTAGCAATAGTTTTGTAGCTGTAGAGTTGAGACTTGAGGCTCTTGAAGGATAAGTAAGACATAGGTTAGGTGAGGATGGGAGCATTTCAGAAACCCCTGTTGAGTGCTGGTTCCAGGAGACCCAGTAAATGGGAATGGGTGGGAAGAGGTGTGAGGAAAATCATGACCATTTTGTGTGTGTTTTCAGTTTGCTGCTTCTTAAACATTTGAAGTTGAAAACTGGCTAGAGTTAATGATTATCAACAGGGAAAGGGAGGCAATTTGCTCTGATTAAGCTGATTTAAGAGCTGTTTCTTTTGTTTTTTAATTATTGAAGTATAGTTGACATACAATAAGAACTGTTTTCTTTCCTTTTCTTTTTTTAAAGATTTTATTTACTTATTTGTCAGAAAGAGAGAGAGAGAGAGAGAGCACAAGCAGGGGGAGCAGCAGGTAGAAGGAGAAGCAGGTTCCCTGGTATCATGACCTGAGCCAAAGGCAGACGCCCATCTGACTGAGCCAACCAGGCATCCCAATAAGAGCTGTTTTCTTAAGGGGACTATGAAAGGATTTTCTAGGGAATGAACTGGTGAACAAGCACATTTTAACAGGGAGAGCCACAAAGGATGCAGAAAGTCTGAAAGCCAAGGGAATTGTTGCAGGGTGCGCTATGCTTAGCTTCCTGCCTAAGCAAGCAGTACATACCGCAGGCACAGTGGGTTCTATCTGCTTGCAGAGCGGGTGGAAGGCTTGGTTGGGTCTCCCCCAACTCTGCAGAGGAGATCTGGGGCCAAGGGTGCAGCTTTGTGCTCTGCCTAGCAGCGCCACGCTCATCAACAGCGAGAGAGCACAGCAGTGGCGGGGTGCCGACAGGAGCAGGAGCCCACAAGGCTGTTCCCGCCCAGTGAGGAGGAGGTGAGTCATGGCATTGGTGACCAGCTCCCTTCAGGGGAACCCCGTGGGCTGACACAGGGAGCAGGGGCGAATTGTCAGGCTGGAGCACACAGGATGTCAGCAAGCAGGATGTGGCTGACACTCACCAATATATATCAGTACTATTGATCAATAGTCACACCTATAGATTTATATATGAAGGAGTGAGTGCTGCTGGTAGAACCCTGCCACATATATATCTTTATTGGCTTTGAAGGCCCTTATAAAATACATGGAAGGCTAAGAGGAGAGGTGCGCAGAAGCTATAAACATGTCACCTTCCATTTTAAAGGTTGCCCCTTGTGAAGAATAATGAAGAATGAAAATTGAAATATTGGCTACTCCCACTGTTAACTAGCAGGCTTTGGTTTTTAGATTGTGGCTTTTGATACCAGCCCTTCTGGCAGAGATTACTGAGTGCGCTGCATAAATCTGGGGAGACTTGTTTGACAGGAAACACCTACCTAATTGAGAGATTCCACCCAAAGTTGGAAGGAGTGGGGGAGAAATAAAACCATGAAACCTGCTATCACACAGCACAAAAGGAATATGAAAACAGAGACATTTTTAGCATCCAGTAAATGGGTTCAAGATCTGTACACTATAGATCAGGTACAGAATCTGAGAAACAAAATATAGTCGACATTTTTAGACAGTGAGGTGAACATAATCCCATGGAGATGGGGTGCAGTGAGAACTAATGTCTGGCCCAGGCCTGTCATACCCGTGAGAAGAGTGTCAGGAAGGCTAAAGCTCAGAACAAGCCAAAGCTTGTGGTTTAAAAAAAAAAGGCCAAAGACAAGCAAAAGTTTTTTTAAAAAGCTATGTTTGGGGCAAGTAGAGCATGGAAGGTGTAGGCCTGCTGTTTGGGAAATTTAGTGCAATGTTTGCAGATGATAAAGACCCGGGAGAATGACACGGAGTGTAGCTTCTGTCTCCTCCAACAAAAGAATGTTTTTCAAAATCCATAGAGCCCAACTAATACACAGAGGAGAAGGAAAGATAGGGGAAGTGATCCAGCCTCCAAATACTTACTTGCTAGGGATGTGCTTGCTGAAAAATTGTTGTTAGCTAATTGGGTGCAAAAACAAAGAACGGTGAGGAGAAGAGATCTTTACACAAAGGGATTCGAGTACTTATTTTAGAAGATCCCCTTTATGTGGGCTATCCCCTCCCAGCACTCCAGGAGTATCTGCTAGGCTTAATGGGCTGGCCTTGCCCTGCCACCTGCAAACCCTCTTAATGCCAGGTTACAGAGAAAAGGCATAAGAAAGTTAAACCTGCAGATTACAGATCAAGGTCAAAAGCCCTGCCGACTTCCCATTCTCAAAGGTAGGTACATGGGGCAGAAAAGGTGGAAGGGCAATAGGAGGTCCTCTGGTGCTGGGGGTAGGGGAGGGAGCGACCATATCATTCTCTGCTAAGCTGACACCTGTTCTCAGCAGGTGAGTTAATCACTAATCTCTTTAAATAGCAGCTTGTTCCCTAAGCATTCTGGGTTCCTAGTAAAAACAGCTCTTTAATGATTTCTTTTAAAGAGTCATAACTAGTCAGAGCATGAAATATTGAGAAAATATTTTGGATAGCACGAAGAATTTAAAAAGTCAACTTTAACCTCATTTTCTAGAGATAGCCTCTGTTAACATTTTCTTTTATAATGTCTGTAATTTTCCCTGATAATAGCAGGGCATACATAGGATAAAAACTTGGAATATAAAGAAAAGCTTAAATAATTAAATGAAAACCGCTTGTAATGCCACCACTGCTGATATTTTGATAGTTTTCCTTCCAGTCTTTTTTCTTTGCATACACATATATACATAATATATAGATACATTTTTAATAAAATGAATCATGCCATACATACAGTTTTGTATCCTATTTTTTGCACTTGAAATTATATCCTGAGCATTTTCCTTATCATTAAGTGCTGTTTAAGAGCATGATTATAATTGTCATCTATTTTATTGTGCTGCAGTTTATCTAACCATTACTTGGCTTGTTTCCAGTTCCTCAGCATTTGAAAATAATGCCATTATAAACATTCTTGTATGAAAATCTTCACTTAGGATCCATTTCTAAAGGTTGAATTACTAGGTCAGAAACCAGGGACATTTTTGAGGCTTTCGGTACATAATGCTACCTTGTCCTCCAGGAAGGTTCTATCACTTCACTCTGTCCAACTCCCACCCCAAGGAGCAAGTGAGCCCCATGTCTTGTCGACTTGTCTTAGACTTGCAGTTTCTGTCAGATGCTTCAAGGCCTCCCTGCTTTGTGCAATCCCATGGCACCACTGCCATCTTGTGTTCTCCCTCTGTGGCTTTTCTAGGGAGAGAAGACATTCTGGTCCTTAGAATATTTGAAATGCTCTCCCTATAGTTCTCTAAAGACTTTTCCTGCTCTGTAGCTATTTTTTTTAATTATTATTATGTTGTGTTAATCACCATACATTACATCATTAGTTTTTGATGTAGTGTTCCATGATTCATCGTTTGTGTGTAACACCCAGTGCTCCATGCAGAACGTGCCCTCTTTAATACCCATCACCAGGCTAACCCATCACCCCACCCCCTTCCCCTCTAGAACCCTCAGTTTGTTTCTCAGAGTCCATAGTCTGCTCCGTAGCTATTTTTATGTTTGCTTTGAGGTGATACGTATTTCCCTCAGTTTGGCGAGCTTGGTAACTCCTCCACCTGTCCTTCTGGACCCAGCTCAGATCTTGTCTCCTCTGCAAAGCCTCCTTTGACATTCCAAGCTGGTTTAGGAGCCACTCGTCTATACTCCCCTCAGTCCTTCTCATGTCAAAGCACTTGTCACAGTGTGCTGTGTGCTCAGCTGTCTCCCCTCCAGATGTGAGCTCCATGAGGGTAGGCCCATGTCTTTATTATTTAAATTCAATTAGCCAGCCTATAGAACATCATTAGTTTCAGATGTAGAGTTCAGTGATTCATCAGTTGCATATAACACCCAGTGCTCATCACATCAAGTGCCCTCCTTAATGTCCATCACCCAGTTACCCCATCCCCTCACCTCCCCTTCAGCAACCCTCAGTTTCTTTCCCATAGTTAAGAGTCTCTCATGGTTTGTCCCCCTCTCTGATTTCTTCCCATTCCGTTTTTCTCTCCTTTCCCCTATTATCCTCTGTGCTATTTCTTTTTTTTTTTTTTTAAAGATTTTATTTATTTATTTGAGAGAGAGAATGAAACAGAGAGAGCTTGAGAGGGTCAGAGGGAGAAGCAGACTCCCTGCCGAGCAGGGAGCCCGATGTGGGACTCGATCCCGGGACTCCAGGATCATGACCTGAGCCGAAGGCAGTGGCTTAACCAACTGAGCCACCCAGGCGCCCATCTGTGCTATTTCTTATATTCCTCATATAACTGAAACCATATGATAATTGTTAATTCTCTGATTGACTTATTTTGCTCAGCATAATCCCCTCCAGTTCCATCCATGTCAATGTAAATGGTAAGATTTCATCCTTCCTGATGGCTGAGTAATACTCCATAGTATATATATGCTACATCTTCTTTATCCATTCATCTGTCAATGGACA
Source organism: Phoca vitulina (assembly GCF_004348235.1). Taxonomy (NCBI): domain Eukaryota; kingdom Metazoa; phylum Chordata; class Mammalia; order Carnivora; family Phocidae; genus Phoca; species Phoca vitulina. The sequence goes on from NW_022589713.1 coordinate 20,961,693, forward strand.
TCTGGGCTCTTCCCATAGTTTGGCTACTGTGGACATTGCTGCTATAAACATTGGGGTGCAGGTCCCCTTTCAGATCACTACATCTGTATCTTTGGGGCAAATACCTAGTAGGGCACATGTCTGTTTTCACTGTATCTTCAGTGCCTGACACTGCATCTGGCAGGTATGGATATTCAATAAATGCTGAATAAATGCTTACCTTATTTTAAAAATTCTTGAGGATTCATCTTTATTTCCAAACCCTGTATTCTATCCCATTCTCCCTAAATATTTACTAAGAGTTTTTCTGATTATATAAAGATGTAGTGTTTCTATTTATTTTATTTTATCTTATTTTTCCAGCTTTGAGATATAATTGATACATAACATTGTGTAAGTTTAAGGTGTATGATATGATGACTTGATATACATATATATTGTGTAATAGTTACCACAATAAGGTTAGTTAACACATCTATCACTTCATATAGTTGTCTTCTATGTGTGTGTGTGTGTGTGTGTGTGTGTGTGTGTGTTTGTGTGTGGTGAGAACGTTTAAGATCTACTCTCTTACCAACTTTCAAGTATATAGTACAGTACGGTTAATTATAGTTACCAAGCTGTACATGAGATCCTCAGGACTTATTCATCTTATAACTAGAAGTTTTTACCCTTTGACCGACATCTCCCCATTTCCTCTAACCTTCCCTCACTTCCCAGCACTGACAACCACCATTCTATTCTCTATTTCCATGAGTTCGACTTTTCTGGATTTCACATATAAGTGAGATCATACTGTATTTGCCTTTCTCTGTCTGACTGATTTCACTTAGCAGAAAGCCCTCAAGTTTCATCCATGCTGTTGCAAATGACAGGAATTTCTTTTTTGTGGCTGAATAATATTCCATTGTATATACATACTATATTTTCTTTATTCATCCATCAATGGACCCTTAGGTTGTTTCCATATCTTGATTATTGTAAAAAATGCTGCAATGAACATGAGAGTGCAGATATCTCTTTGAGATAGTGATTTCATTTCATACTCAGAAATGGGATTGCTGAATCATACGGTAGTTCTATTTACGGTTTTTTGAGGAACCTCCATACTGTTTTCCTTGTGGCTATACTAATTTATGTTCCACCAACAATGCATTCCCCTTTCTCCACATTTTTGCCAACACTTGTTACTTCTTGTCTTTTTGATGATAGCCATTCTAATAGGTACGAAGTGATACTTCACTGTGGTTTTAATTTGCATTCCCTGATGATGACTGATGTTGAGCACTTTTTCATGTACCTGTTGGCCATCTGTATGTCTTCTTTGGAAAACTGTCTATTCTGGCCCTTTGCCCATTTTAAAGTTGGATTATTATTTTTGCCATTGAGTTGTAGGAGTTCTTTATATATTTTGGATATTAACCCCCTTAGCGGATATATGATTTGCAATTATTTTCTCCCATTCTGTAGATTGACTTTTCATTATGTTGATCAACCATTTCTTCTGTTCTGCAGAAGCTTTTCAGTTTGATGTAGTCCCACTTGTTTAGTTTTGCTTTTATTGCTTGTGTTTTATGTGTCATATGCAAAAAAACATTGCTGAAACCAATGTCAGGTAATTTTTTCTTTATATTTTCTTCTAGGAGTTTCATAGTCTCGGGTCTTACATTTAAGTCCTTAATCCATTTCGAGTTAATTTTAGTCAGTGGAGTAAATTATGGGTCTAGTTTCATTCTTTTGAATATGATTATCCAGTTTCCTAAGCACCATTTATTGAAGAGACTATCTTTTTTTTTTTTTTTTAAGATTTAATTTATTTATTTGACAGAGAGATAGAGCTCACAAGCAGGCAGAGCGGCCAGCAGAGGGAGAGGGAGAAGCAGGTTCCCCGCCGAGCAAGGAGCCTGATGTGGGGCCCAATTGCAGGGCCCCAGGATCATGACCCGAGCCAAAGACAGATGCCCAACCGACTGTGCCCCAAAGAGACTATCTTTTCCACATTGGGTATTCTTGGCTCCCTGGTCAAATATTAGCTGATTGTATATACATGGGTTTATTTCTGGGCTCTCAATTCTGTTCCATCAGTCTATGTGTCTGATTTTATGCTAGAACCATATGATTTTGATGACTAACTATAGCTTTGAGGTATAGTTTGAAATCAGGAAGTGTGATACCTCCAGATTTATTCTTCTTTCTCAAGATTGCTTTGGATGTTTAGGGTCTTTTGTGATTCCATACAAGTTTTAGAATCATTTTTTTTCTGTTTCTTTAAAAAATGCAATTGAAATTTTGATAGGGATTGCATTGAATCTATAGATGGGTTTGGATACCAGTTACTGTATTGGTTTGGGTACCTTGCATTAAATCTATAGATGGTAATCCTTGCTTGAGAACCTAGAGTTGATTTGAGGCACCCCTCCGCCCCCCGCCAAAAGCAACAAGAGAAGGAAAAGGAATGAGGAAATGAGACGGAGGAGAAATAGATCAGAATATAAATTATAATTTACATTTCCATATGATTTTATAGTTCACAGTGTTCTGTCATATACTTGTGGCAACTCTAAGCCCCCTCCTGAAAAAGATGAACCTTCATGCCAGATGCCATGATGGCACTCTGTATCATCTTCCAGAGTACCTCTCACAGTTCCTGGCATATAATTATTAGTGATCACTAATATATCCCCAATACCTAGCACAGTGCTCAGTGCATTGTAGCTATTTAGTAATTGTTTACGAACTCTGAGAAAAAGCATTATTATCTACATCTTATAGATATATCATTAGAGAGTTGATACTTCAATCTAGGGAGCTGGATTCCAACTTTGGTGCTCTTTCCAGTAGACATTAGCTAATGTAGTGCATTTTTTTTTCCTCATGGGAAAAATATGAAAGTGGGAAAAAAATGGAAGGGGAGAATAACTGAGGGAAAGAAGAGAAGGAAGAGGGGAAGAAGAAATCATAGAGATGGAGAGAAGTGGTTTGAAATTGATACCTTGATGAGGAAGTGAGGATAAATACAGACTCACCAAAGATGGGCTTTTCTGAGCAGGACTGCCCGACACCCAGGAGTGGATGTATGATGCGGTGGACCACAACTATAATTTCCATGCTGGATTCATACACATGCACAAATCATCAAGAAGTGTGTCCTGCCTGTGACCTTACTAGAATAAGTACTGCAGCAGGCAGTCTGCTAAGGAGCAGGAGAACCAAAGGCCAAGGTTTAGTTAGGTAACTGTATTGGATGTCATCACTACCTTGAAAGCTCATTCCAATTCTGTTGATAAGCAGGAGAAAGGGAGACCAGACTAGTAGATAACATGGAACAGGATTAGGTAACCAAGTACAGATCTAAGCTCCTAGGGCTGGATTTTGAAGCAGAAAGTGATATGGGTAAGGTTCATCCCTCTAATGTGCTTCTTATATGGCAGAATGGGCCACCAGAAGGACTCTGGCAGCTACTTAGGCTTCCACTTGCTGTGTTTCAGGGCCCCAGTATGGGTGAGACAGAACCCAATATTTGGGCGTTAGGAGATGGTCTCACATTTGCTTCCTTTAAGGCAGACAGGGAAATCTTGTGACTGTCCTCCCCATAGCGGGGCTCCTCTGGGGGGAGATCACTTTGTGTTTACTCATGTGCCTCCAAATCCTCTCATTTTCCTCATTAGCCATGATGTACAAGAGGTCATGAAACACTGCCCTAGCCAAAACTCTTGTAGGGAGGGAGGATTAAGTGTGAATATGGACATGTCTCTGTCTGGGAAACTTCTCATTACCTAGTCCCAAGATTTATTAAAAGGGGCAGATGGATCTGGTCAAGTTCACTGGGCAGCACCTCTGCAGGTACAAGAGATTAATGGCTTTCAAATCTGTTAGGCCAGTGATTCTTCAAATTTAATGATTAGAGTCTCCTGGCAGGCACATTAAAACAGTTTCCCGGGCCCTTTCCCCCAACATTGGAATTCAGTAGTTTGGACTAGGGCTCACGCAACATTTTTGACGAGCTCCAAGGTGACACAATGCTTCTGGTCCGAGGCCCCTACTTTGAAGTTACTCCAGAAAAAGATGGGAGAAAAGCAGGGGGAGGAGAGGTGGAGATAGTGGACTACCAGACTCTCTAGGGTGTTCATTTATATATGGGATAACCGTGTGTGTGTGTGTGTGTGTGTGTGTAGGGGTTGTTTTGGCTTTGCACGCTTTGCTTCTTGCTCTCCCCTACACAATAAGGAAACTCGTTCCTTGGAGTTTAGAGGGGCAGAAAATGGAGACCAGGGGATGGAGAGAGAGCTGGAGTGCTGAGAAGAAAGAGAGAAGGTGGAAGCACAGGAAGCTCAGGACCTAGTGATGGAAAAGTTTTCCAGGCAGTTTGGGGCGGGGGTGGGGGGGTGGGGGGGTGGGGAGGGCACATGTAAGAGCAGCTGTGGGGGCATGAGTGAAGTAGATGGGAGGGGAAAGAGAAGTTCTTTGAGTGCCATGGCCCTCCCGGTGCCAGGGTATGAATGGAGGCCGTGCAAAGGTGTCTGAGAAATGCAAGAAAGAACTCAAGTTATCTTGAAATTAATTTTTGATTGCTGGATGGCATGTGTCTTAGGGTATGAAGCTGCTCTGAGTCTTTGGCTTCATTATGGTTACAGTAGCATGATAGTTCTGAAATATCATATGCGGGAGACTGGGGGGCCCAGGGCCCAGCAGGTCCCTCATCCTGATTAAGTCCCTTCCCTGTTTCTCGCTGGGCCAACTGTTGCAATGTTTCTCTGCTGATACTCTGTCTTGAGGCCTGGTCCCTGCAATCCCTCCACACACAGCCATTAGGCTAATAAGCCTAAACTAGAACTCTGAATGTAATAGCTAACCTTCAGTGACTTCTGCCCAAAGCCCTAGTGTTAGGCTCCCATTTCCCCTCCTAGCCTCTGGAGAGATTATTACAGGTTCCACTGACTATTGATTTTAACCAAAATACCTTTCAAGGCAGTCAAGACCTCAGATTCCTTATTTCTATGGATGCTTCCATAATCCTTTCCAGCCACATGTACCTCACATTCCACACCTCTGTTCCTTAGACATTTACTTATAGTTTCCCACCTCCATGCCTTTGGACATGCTATTCCTGCCAGCTAGAATGCATTCCTTATCCTCTCTGCCTAGAAAGATAGGGATTTTTAGTACTTCCTTGGCTACATTCTTCAAGGTGTAGCTCAAATGCCTCATCTTCTAGGATTCTTCTCTGATCATCTCAACTCATCCTTCCCACCATGGATCTTTCTTTGTACTTTCCTGTACTATAAACTCTGCTTATATTGTGATTATCTGTGTAGTCTTGTCTGTCCACCTCAACCTGTGTCATCCAAAATGGTGGCCACTAGACACATACGGTATTAAAATTAATTAAAATGAAATGAAATACAAAGTTCTGTTTCTCAGTGTCACTAGCCACATTTCAAGTGCTCAGTAGCCCACGTAGGTAGTGATTACTGTATTGGATAGCACAGACAGAGAACCTTCTACCATCACAGCAAGTTCTAGTGGACAATGATGGGACTGTATATCATTCACTCCCTCTCATGTTTATTGAAAAAAACACTAATTGCATTGAATCAATTAAAATTTTATTGGTTGTTTTGTATTGATTTTCCACCCAGCACTGGAGCTTCATTTTTTCAGCTTCTAAAAGGCTTGCTTTCTCTTTTGAGGATGGGCTATGTTCTGTTGAAATGAAGCCCCATCTCCCCTTTCTGTGGGTTGCCTTCATTTCAGAGCCTTTCTGAGAGTTGTTTGGTGCACCATCTTCCCCTGAGAGGTGGCCCAGGTCACTTCCCATGGCTTAACCCTTGAACAGCATTCGTTTGTAATGAGGCCTCTGCCTTGGAGGGAAGAGCAGAGTCTCAGGAGAGGCTGCCTATCCTAGACAGACCTCACGCCTGCAGGGGGCAAAAGACATGGACACAAGGACACCTATGACAATCAACAATGGCATTTTCAGTGATCCTTTCTCCTTAACTTCTTTCAAGACAATTGTCTGTGGAAGAGGCTTCCGGGAAGCACCCACAAGGCCAGAGGGACCACAAGAGGGCACCAATGCACCTTAAACAGCCTTTACCTCCCAAAACCTTGGGAACATTTCCTTGCGATGCAAGGGCAGGACACACATCAGATGAGAAGGGAACAGAAAAAAAGAAAAAAAAAATCATCACGTTGTTCTGTCTAACTGGAAGACCTGCTTACCATATATTTATGCATACAGGACCTCCTTAAATATAGGAATCATAAGAACGTTAGACAATAATAGGCAGACAAGAGATTAGATTGAAAATACTTCAAATAAGAACGTGAATAGGTCAGTAGACTTTAAAACAGAATAAACCTCACTTCGAAGCAAGGTAGCTATGGAAACATTACCGAAATCATTCTGTTACTTCATGGCTGCAGTGGTTTCTGCAGCCAGAAAATGCTGTCAAGGGAGGACAGAATATTATTTTCTTTTTTTTCCCCTCCAGTTTTACTGAGAAATAATTGACATATAAGTTTAAGGCATACAGCATGATGGCTTCATTTACATATATTGTGAAAGGGTTCTTATAGTTTTCTTATAAATAATACAACACAGGATCCTATATGGAAAGTAGCAAGAAATTAGATTTCAGAGGTAGAGATGTTTCGATAAAAACACCAACAGCTTTAATTTGGTTTCTGGTAACTTAGCTCTGGGTTTGCAGTTGTTAAATTTTTCATTTTTGTTTTCTGTTGTAGAAAGAGAGCTGGTGAGAGATTTATTTCCATATCTCTGAATATATTATATATACACATATGTGTGCACATTAAGCATGGCTGATAGAAGTCACCTTCACCCCTGGTATGACCCGTGTGAGGGCAACTGAACTATATGTAGCACTTAGACAAGGGGTTTACTTTTTTGTAGTGGGTAGGCCTGAAGCTATGCTGCCCAAAGCCACTGGGTTCTGCCACTGACTCTCCAAGACCCTAGAGCCTCTGTATATGCTCTCAAGCTTCCGCGCAAACCGCAGTGAGCACAGAAAAGTCATTATCGTGGCTGTTCACTGACCATGCTTATCATGTAGGTGGAGGTGTGGGGAAACAAAGTAGGTTGATATAAGAGGGTTAGGTGTTTGGTAAGCAGGGTAAATGTGGTAAGATTTGGTAAATGTCATGGTGGTGGGTACTTGGGACTAAGAGTGAAATTTTGGCATTATTATAAGGTCATTCAGCTGGGGGCCTAACATGCCTCTATCCTGGCCTGATGAGCACCTCTTCTCCCCAGAATTCCAAGGGAGCTGTATATAAAAGGAACACTAATAAATTGGAAACCAAATACCCAATATGACAATGTAGCATGCTTTAGTAGGAGACTGCATTTTCCATGTGCCTGAGGTCTCAAGACTAAAAAGTGGGATTTCCTAGCTTCACCAGAGCCTAAATATTGGAATATTACTTCTACCAGCCTGGCCACATAGAGAAAGGAAGTCAGAGAGGTGGGAGTGTGTAGCAATATACAGAGCAGGCCATGACTTAAATGGCATGTGTGGAGAAAGAAGAAAGGAAAAGAGCGGAGGAGCCCTGCATAATTATTTAAAAAGACAGTGGTCAATATCCTGAGGGCGGGAGTGGTGTAGTAATTTTGTACAGTCAAACTTGTCTTAGGGAAAGAGATCTTAGGTTCCTCCTAAGAAGTGGATTGAGTAACTTCAGTGAGCATCAGAATTACCTAGAGGCCTTATTGAAACACAAGTTGCTGGGCACCATCCCAGAGTTTCTGATTCGGTAGGTCTGGAGTAGGGCCGACGAATCTATTAACAAATTACTGGGGATCCTGATGTCTCTGTTTCAGGGACCATGCTTTGAAAACCATGGCTCTAGAGCATTGTAAGTGGTTTAGGTAATGTAACAACAACGTGGGTATGATATGGATTTAAGTCTGTCCCTGAAACAGAAACCTAACAAAGGGCTTATTACTTAAAAAAATTTATAATTCACACATCATACAATTCCCCCATTTCAGGTACATAATTCAATGGTTTTTAGTCTGTTCACAGTATGTGTACCTCTGTTAGATAACTTTCATCACCCCAAAAAAGAACCCAGTACTTATTAGCAATCACTCCCCATTCTTCCCCACTCCTCCAGCCATAGGCAACCACTGAACACTGTCTTTTTCTTTTTTTTTTTTTTTAAGATTTATTTATCTATTTTAGAGAGAGAGCACAAGTGTGGGGAGGGCCAGAGGGAGAGGGAGAGAGAGAGAAACAGACACCCTGCTGAGCATGAAGCCCGATTTGGGGCTTGATCCCACGACCCGAGTCGAAATCAAGAATCAGACGCCCAGGGACGCCTGGGTGGCTCAGTCAGTTAAGCTTGTGGCTTTGGCTTAGGTCATGGCCCCGGGGTCCTGGGATCGATTCCCGCGTCAGGCTCCCTGCTCAGCGGGGAGCCGCAGGGAGCCTGCTTCTCCCTCTGCCTGCAGCTCCCCCTGCTTGTGCTCTCTCTGACAAATAAATAAATAAAATCTTAAAAAAAAAAAAAAAGAAGCAGATGCCCAATCAGCTGAGTCACCCAGTCTCCCCACTTTCTCTCTTTATAGATTTGCCCATTTTGGACATTTCATGTAAATGAAATCACACAATATGTGGTTTTTTACGACGGGCTTCTTTCACTTAGTATAATGTTTTGAAAGTTCATCCATGTTGTAGCATACACCAGTACTTCATTCCTTTGTATTGCCTAGTAATATTTCACTGTATGTTTACAATCCATGTTTTATTTATCCATTCATTAGTTGACTGATGTTTGGGTTGTTTCTACTTTTTGGCTATTATGAATAGTGCTGCTATGAACATTCGTGTACAAGTTTTTGTGTGGATATATGATTTCATCTTTCTTAGGTCTGTACCTAGGAATGGATTTGCTGGGTTATAGGATAACTCTGTATTTAGCATTTTGAGGAATTTCCAAAGTGTTTTCCAAAGTGGCTAAAATTTTATGCTTCACGTGCCCATCAGCAGTGAGGGTCCAATTTCTCCATATCCTCACCAACCCTTGTCTTTTGATTATAGCTATTCTAGCGGGCCTTAAGTAGTATCTCATGTTGTTGTGATTTGTATTTCCCTGATGGCTAATAATGTTGAGCATCCTTTCATGTGCTTATTAGCTATTTGTATATCTTCTTTGGAGAAATGTCTATTCTTAGCCTTAGACCATTTTAAAATTGGGTTATTAGCCTTTTTATTATTGAGTTGTAGGAGTTCTTTATTTCTAGATATAAGTTCTTTATCACAGATATGACTTGAAAACATTTCTCTCATTATGTGTGGGTTGTCTTTTCACTTTCTTTTTTTTAATTTTAATTTTTAATTTTTTTAAAAGATTTTATTTATTTGACAGAGAGAGAGACAGCGAGAGAGAGAACACAAGCAGGGGAGACAAGAAAGGGAGAAGCAGGAGAGGGAGAAGCAAGCTACCCGCTGAGCAGGGAGCCAGATACAGGGCTTGATCCTAGGACCCTGAGATCATGACCTGAGCCGAAGGCAGACACTTAACGACTAAGCCACTGGGGCGCCCTGTCTTTTCACTTTCTTGATGGTGTCTTTTTTTTTTTTTTAAGATTTTTTTCATTTATTTGAGAGAGAGAGAGAGTGGGAGAGCGAGCACAAGAGAGAGAGCACGAAGCAGGGGACAGAGAGAGAGGGAGAAGCAGGCTCCCTGCCAAGGCAGGGAGCCTGATGTGGGGCTTGATCCCAGGACCCCAGGATCATGACCTGAGCTGAAGTCACACGCTTAACCAACTGAGCCACCCAGGTGCCCTGACAGTGTCCTTTGAAGAATGAAGTTTTTAAAATTTTGATGAAGTCTGATTTATCCATTTTTAATTTTAGCAATTTGCTTTTGGTGTCACATCTAAGAAACCAATGCTTAATCCAGTGTCACAAATATTTACTTCTATGTTTTCTTCTAAGAGTTTTATAGTTTTAGCTTACATTTATGCCTATGATCAATTTGAAGTTAATTTTTGTGTATGGTGTGAGGAAGGGGTCCAACTTCATTCTTTGCTTGTGGATGTCCAGTCATCATTATTTAAAAAAAATGGTAAATAAAAAAAATTAGAGCAACAAAAAAGCTTCCTTTTTTTGTGGTAACTTTTAAAATATTAATGTGGTTTGAACAGTATTTATTTCTATGGCTTTGCTCATACCTGATCAAATATACTCATTCATGCAATAAATACTTAACAGAGCATCTGCTTTGTGCCAAGCATATCTAAGTTGCTGGTGATATAGCAATAAATAAAGCAAAGTCTTTGCCTATAAGCAGCTTATGTGCTAGTGAGGAAGATGGGCATAAATGAATAAATGCATAAATATATAATATACAGTGGTAGTGATAAGTATTATGAAGAAAATGCAGAGTAAGAGGGTAGAAGTTGGGGTGCCTGGGTGGCTCAGCCAGTTAAATGGCTGACTCTTGATTTCGGCTTGGGTCATGATCTCAGGACTGTGGGATCGAGTCCCACATTGGGCTCCCTGATCGGCGGGGAGTTTGTTTGGGATTCTCTCTCTCTCTCTCCCACTGCCCCTCCACCCCCCAGCTCATGCTTGCTCTCTCTCTCTCAAATAAATAAATAAAATCTTTTTTAAAAAAAGAGGGAAGAAGTTATGTGGGAGTTGGGGAGAAAATGCTATTTTATATTGAGTAGGAAAGTTAGGGAATGCCTCTCTAAAGTGGCCACATTTATTCAGTGATCCTAAAGTAAGGGAGCAAGCCATGGAAATATCTGGAGGAAGTATACCAGGCAGAGGGAAGAGAAAATGCAAATGTCATGGAGCAAAAGTATTCTTGGAATCTTCTAAGCAAGGCAGTGAGGCTAGAGTGTGATGTCTGAGGGGAAGATGGGTAGGAAATAATGTTGGAGAGGTAGTCAGGGACTAGACCCCTGGGAAAACCAGACTGCCCAAGAGCTTTCTGATCTTTTGCCTGGCAAAGCATTTTGACATACAATATTTGCATTGGCCTTGAACAAAAGTCAATACCATTCTTTCTCTCTCTTTGAATCTAGTATCTGCCTCAAAACTTTTAGTAAACAAGTTAAGAATAAAGAATACAAATAATTATATGAACATAATTCTAAGGCACATATTTCCTTGAAAATAAACAAAAATCAAATTAATTCAAAGAAAAAAGTAATTCAAAAAAGAAACTTTCAGAGTCCTTATTTTGTTTTCCTATGTGATTTCCATTGCTCAAACCTTCTCCCCTTTCTTTGTTTAAGGTCTGTGGCCAGGTCTGCTGGCTGCCTACCAAAAATCTCTTTTTTCCAATTGAGCAATAGGAAGAACTGCTCAGCCATGGACTACATTTTCTCAAATTCCCTTGCAGTAGCTGGGGCCATGTGACCAGTGTTCACCAATGGAAGAGGAGTGGAAGCAATGTGTACCACTTCTAAGCTGTGGCCTTTAAGAGGCAGGTGGACCTTTTGTAGCTCTTTCCTTTTCACCAGCTGAATGCAGAGACTACAGGGGATGATGGGGCTCCAGAGGATAGTGTAGCCACAAATTGGAAGAAGACTGGGTCCCTGAATCAGTATATGATGAAGAGCTTCCCGCTGATTCAGAAATGCTTGCCTTGAATAATTATGTGGGCAAATTAATATTTCTTTTTGTGTTTGAGCTATTACATTTGTGAATATGTTTGTGACAGCAATTTAGCCGACTGTAACTAATGTAAACTCAACTTGGACAGAAAAGACAAAAAATAAACTACTTGGAAAGCTAGACCAAAGGGAACTAGGATTGAGAACAAGTTTAGATTGGGATCTGAGAAAGAGGCATCTGGACAGAGGAGGTTCGTGATCGAATAGCTTCTTCTCTCTGGCCATATGCATTGATATTGTGTGGGAAAAGAGCTTTTCATCTTTGTTGTGCCCTTGGCAGTGGAGGTGAAGGGGTGGTGTGGGTGGTGGTGAAAGTGTGGCAGTGGTAATGGGGCAGGGAATGACTCTTGAATGTGTCTTCAGGAGCACCAGGACAAGTTGGTAGAGATGACACCTGACCCGGGGAGGGTCACTGGGCCCTGAGTGTATCTATCATCTCTGTTCTGCCAGTGAGCTGCAGACCTCTCCACAGACCATAAACAGGAACTTATTGATTCAATAGAACACTGACTTCTTTTTTTTTTAAAAATTATTTATTTTAAGGAGAGAGAGAGAGAGCATGAGTCGGGGGAGGTGGAGAGGGAGAGGGTGAGAGAGAATATCAAGCAGACTCCCCGCTAACCTTGGAGCCTAACTTGGGGCTCAATCCAACGGCCCTGATATCATGACCTGAGCTGACGTCAAGAGTTGGCCACTTAACTGACTGAGCCACTCAGGTGCCCCTGACTTCTTTTTTTTTTTTTTTAAGATTTTTATTTATTTATTTGTCAGAGAGAGAGAGAGAGAGAGCACAAGTAGGGGGAGAAGCAGCAGGCTCCCCGCAGAGCAGGGAGCCCGATGTGGGACTCAATCCCAGGACCCTGAGATCATGACCTGAGCGGAAGGCAGATGCTTAGCTGACTGAGCCACCCACTCGTCCCCTGACTTCTTCTTTTTTTTAAACTAAAAGAATAAAGATCTTTATTAGGTGCTGTAAGTAGTGTTCAATAATCTTCAAATTCACCTCGTGAAAATCTAGCCACAATCAATCAAACTTAACAGTTCATTCTTGCACAATTCATGGGTTAGGGTGAAACTCCCATCAACTTACATTATATTACATTAAGACATTGAGATACCTTCTGAGCTCTTGAGGACAGGGAATGAAGAGCTATACCTCATTTCTGATCACTAGTGAGCACTCCAGCTGTTTATGGAGGGAGAGGTTATTTGTATGAGGCAAGGAGAATTCTGGGCTGATGGCACTGGCCATAAGGTCACATGGTTACTAGTGAATCTCTTTGCTGAGAAAAGTAGATGAAGGCACATTAACTTTGGGTAAGCCGAGTAAGTAAGAGGTATGGTGAATTTAGGTGAGTCCAGTAAATGGTGCCAGCCAAATTTTGTCAAGTGGTTTGGTAATTTAAGGATGAGAAATCTGCCTGTAACCTCACCTGGATTTACACTTGCATTTTCTGTTCCTTTTGTTTCTTTTTCCCTAAAATTTTTTAAAGTCAAAAATTGAAAAACTTTTTTCACTTTTACCTCAGCTGGAGCAAGAGAAAAAACACTTATTAAAGTTTAAGCCAAGACAGGAAGAGCAAACTGCCACTGAAAGCAATTGTGGTGCTCTCAGAGGCCATCTCTCTTAGAGGAGTGAGGGGCTGGGATAAATGAGGATAGCTGTCTTTCCTGGAGGGCATTAAGATGGAGATGGTTGGTCTTCCTTCTCTCCTGGAATTTTCCTTCACTAATTTCCATGTGTGTGTGTATGTGTGTGTGGTTGTCAACTTTTTATTTGGAAATAATTTTAAACCTATAACACAGTTGCAAGAACAAGAATACAACATAGAACGTCCATGAACTCTTTCCCCATATTCACCTATTGTTAACATTTTGTTGGATTTGCTTTATCATTTGTGTGTGCTTGTGCACTAACACATACATATACGCACATAATTTTTTTCTGAACGATTTAAATGATGTGGTATACATCATTGCCTTTACCTCTAAATACCTCAGTGTATATTTCCTAAGACTAAAAATAGCTTCTTGACCATGATACAATTGATTTACATTATAATACAATTCATAACACAATTTAACATTATGCAGTACTTGGAGCTAATCTAGCTTTATATTCCAATTTTTTTCAGTTGACCCAATAATGTTCTTTATAGCATTTTTCCCCCTTTCAGTAATGGGTCCAGTCTAGGATCAGGCATTATATTTAGTTATTATTATGCCTTTTTAGTCACTTTTAACTTGGAATATTTCTATAGCCTTTCTTTATCTTTGAAGACATTGGTATTTTTTTTTCCAAAATTTATTTAAATTCAAGTTAGTTCACATAGAGTGTGGTATTAGTTTCAGTGGTAGAATTTAGTGATTCATCAGTTGCATATAACACCTAGTGCTCATTACATCATGTGCCCTCCTTAATGCCCATCACCCAGTTACCCCATCCCCCCACCCAACTCCCCTCCAGCAGCCCTCAGTTTGTTTCCTAGAGTTAAGAGTCTCTTATGGCTTGCCTCCTTTTCTGTTGAAGACATTGGTATTTTTGAAGAATTCAGTACTTAAAAAAAAAAAAAAAAAGGAATGTTTTTCATTTTGGGTTTGTCTGATGTTTCCTGACAGTTAGGTTCAGGTTATGCATTCCAGGCATAACCTTCAGCTAGTACTACATCTGGAAGCACATGTAGTCTGACTGCCTCTTTTTGGTGATGCTAATTTTGTTCACCCACCTTTAAGGAGACCCTTTAAGACCATGCAGATATTGTGCTCGCCATCAATATTCCCCTCCAGATTTAGCAACCATTGATGATTCTTGCTTGAACCAATCTTTGCCCTGATGGTTACAAAATGATGATTTCCCAATTCCAATAATCCCCAAATTTACAAGTTGGCATTTGGCATTCCCTGTGATTTTGATTCTGTTAGAAGAGCAACTTCCCTCATAGAACTCAGAAAGAACTTATTCCCATAATGTACAAATTTGAATTCTATTTTTGTACATAGGAATAGGATGTTTTACCCTTATATCTGACAACCTACTAAAATAAGATATCGTAGAAAAACTTTTCTCAATCTGGCTTAAAAATATTATATTCTGTTGAAATATTGCGTAGGTAGAAGGAGGATTGTGAATGAGTTGGGAGGTCTTTAGCCCTTATTAAAGGGGCACCTGGGTGGCTCACTTGGTTAAGCGTCTGCCTTTGACTCAGGTGATGATCTCGGGGTCCTGGGATGGAGCCCTGTGTTGGGCTCCCAGCTCAGTGGGGAGCCTGCTTCTCCCTCTTCCTCTGACACTCTGCCTGCTTGTGCACATGCTCTCTCTCTCAAATGAATAAATAAAATCTAAAAAACAAACAAACAAAAACAACCAAGTAAGAAAATAAACAGTTGACTACTGTGGACAGAAAGGCTGGTTGAAGAAGGCCTTCCCCTTTGTGTCCAATCACCTCCTTCTTACGTGAAAAGGAGAAAAGCTACTGTGTGTGTATGTGTGTGTGTGTGTGTGTGTGTGTGTGTTCCACACCATGTATACTCTGTGGCTTGACTCTAATTTCTCTTCTTGGCTGTTGGCAAATGGCACGGAGTGGAAGGTCAGCCTCTCATGAGAAGAACAGAGTGATTAGACAGCAAGACTGTTAATTAGAATGCTAAGACTGCAGTGGGGCACCGTCTTACTGATAAGCTGTGTGAAGGTAGCTAAAATTGGGAAAAGCTAGAGAGAAACCATGTGGAATATTTTTGGTGCCAAAATCTCTAATACCCTGAAGAAAAAAAAAAAGCCAAGTGTCAACCCCAAAAAGGATTTAAACTCTAAGGAAAGACACAGGGTGAATTCGAGTTTAAGCTGTGAGTGAGTGCCAAGATTAGATTAAGTGGTGAATGATGACTGCTAAAGGTGGTAACAAGGTATATGCATTTCTTTAAATCTTGCTCTAAATGCTGTAATCAATTTTTATCTATAATAATTTGAGATGGATTGTTATGCTTTGTTAACTTAATGAAGTATTCTATTTCTACAGAAAAAGTATGGAGGTGTGGAAAAGCATGTTAACTTCTTTCTCAATTGTGGGAAACGTTTTGTTCCAACCTAGTCACATCCAAGGCCACATCTGCCCTAGGAGCAGCCAGCAAAAATGGTAGTCATAGTTATGAGGGGGAAGAATCCATATGTGCAAACTCCAAAACCCAAACCTACAGAAAGGTAGCAAGCAAGTTTTTTGGAGGAATGAGAGACAGTGAGAAGGGCCACAAAGGTGCCCAGAGCCCGCGGAGCCAGAAATCCTGCCCTGCATCTCTGATAGGTGGATGGAGCTCTGGAGACAGGGCGATGACTTTTGGCCTAGACATCAACTGAAAAGTTGGTGAGACCTTGAATACACCAGCCTTTTTGTCTAGATGCTTCTTATCCACACCACAGGGCCAAATGCTGTCATTTCCAAACTCCTTCTGTCCCGTTCCTGCTCTTGCTGATGTCACATGGTCTAAACTATTAAGGACCGGGAAAGGGGCCCTGTTAAGAGAGTTTTTCCCTTAGTGTCAGAAAATGGTAAACTGATTTCCAGAAGAGATGCCTTGGAAACTTGATATACAGTGCAAAGGGTGAAGGCAAAACCCTTCCTAATCAAAAAGAAAGATGTTTGGAGGACAGGCAGGGGCATGCAAGTGTAGGGTGAAAGCACTAGAAACAACAGCATTGGGAGTGAATCACAGCCCCCCATTTCCAAGCTGCTTGTTCGTGGTATTAGTTACCTAAACTCCCTGAACATCAGTTTTGTCATTCTCATCATAGGAGTTAAAAGTACCTACTTCTTGTTGTTGCAAGGAGTAAATTTAATAATTTGTATAAATCTCTTGGTATGAAGTTTGGAACACAGTGACCATTAAGTAAATGGTAGCCAGTGTTGGTAGCTATTATTGTCAGGCCTAACTTACGGTGCCAGGTATGGAAATGCCTGTGCCATCTGCCTCCAGCCTACCTACTTATCTTGTCTCCTGCCATTCACTCATTCCTTCATCCCTGTAGTACATATTCACCATGAACATGCACCAGACTCCAGCCAGGTCTATGCCTGTTTCTTCTCCTCATTCTCACCTTTCTTCTTACCATGCTTCAGAACGAATGCCCCTTCCCGTGCTTTCATCTCATCCGGAGGCTCAGTGTAAGTCCAATTTCCTCCCTGAAGCATTTTAGCTATTTCTGCTCGCTTCAGGCTCTACCCTTCTCTGAATCATTACTGGAATTACTGTTTGTGTTATAGAGATTAGTGCTGGGTTATATAGAAAAGAACTTTCTGTGATGACTGAAATATCCTATACATGTGTTGTCCAATAACAGTAGCCACTAAGTTTATGTGGCTATTGAGCATTTAAAATGTGGCTTGTGTGGTTGAAGAAGTTAATTTTTAATTTTATTTAATTTTAATTAATTAAACTTTACATTTGAACGGCCACCTTGGCCCAATGAGTCAACCATCTACTCTGACAAAATCTCTTGTGAGAGGTGATACTTGTGTGTTCCACTGGTGTCCTTGGGTCTTCCCGAGGTGTCCCCTTTTGCCCATAAAGAAATCAAAGGATGGATTTAGGGGAAGACAAAAGATAGGGGATAGAGGGGCAGTGCTCCGTCAGAGGGGGTTGGTGTGAGCTAGGCTGAAGTTGGGGTGAATGAGACCCAGTCTGATGCCTCCTATCTTTTACGAGTAATCCTGTGGAATCGGCCGCGCTGTTCAGCGGGACGTACAGGAGTCCCACCTGGTGATACGGCAGGCCTTGCAACTTTACACGTGAGGGAGGTTTCTTGTGGAGTCCCTGCAGTCAGTGCGGGGGCATCCCACTTGGCCTGGACCAGGCCTCTGCTTGACCCATCCTTCCTGACCTAACCCTTCCCTGAGAATCCTCACCCTGCCACTCAGCTCTGGCTCCTGATTTCAGACTCCTCAGAGCTGCTTCAGACTACTCTGTCTATCTTGAGTCTATTCTTTTGTTTCCCAACAGTCCATGAAATTTTGGAGATCACAGGCCATGTTGAGAAGATGATGAATGCTATGGACACTCGTAGAAAAATGCACATGGTCACATTCATATGTAGTTTTGCATACTGTTTCAGCACTGTCACAGATGCCTTGAAACCCAGGCCTAGATCTGAGACCCTTGGTTAAGAACACTTTCTTTCATCTGACCTTAGAAGTTCCATATACTGTTCCTTCCTCTCTCAGCTCAGCTCTAACTAATTCTATACTCACTGGGTGATGTTTTGATGACTGGTTCAAGGCTCTAGTTACCTTAATAACAGGAACAGTCACTCTAAATAGCTATGAGGAGTATTTCAGTCACTATAAATATCTATCCCCATTGGTAGATTAATAGATTGGCATTATGGCTTATAAATCCTCCCTCCCCCCTTGCCAAAGAGTTTTGAGAGCCTGATTATATCTAGGTGAGATAGTAAAATTCATAAAACACCAGTGCTGAGCTTCAGACTCTAGACCGAGAGTGCCCTCCCTCCCCTTCCCCTCATCATTTCCAGTTAATTAGAGGTTTCCAGCTCTGAACCTGTCATGTAGTATCATTTCTACCCTCAGTTGAACTTTGAATTTGCACTTTTCTAACTCATCTGGGCTTGCTTCTGATCTGATCTGATCCCCTATCTCCTAGAACACAAAATTGTTGAGTTAGAGGACACCTTGAGACCCAGGGAGGGAAGTGGTTGGTCCAAGCTTCCACAGCTATAACCCAGCTGACTCCTGTTCCAGTTCAGTCCCTCAATTTCTCCATGATCTATGGGTGATTTGTCCTTGAGTTTTGGATAAAATGACTTAGGAAGTAGAGCCTGTATCATATGTGTAGGGAGACCTCATTGTGTGCCTTGGATATATTCTTGCAAATTTGATAATAAAGTGAATTTCACTAAATCATGCATTTTATCATGTCTTTCAAAGATTAGAGATGTATTCCTTCTGTAAAACCTTTCAAGTTTGGGTATACACTTGGATATAATGGAAAAAACTATGCACTTAGAGGGAAAAGAATTTTCTGATGAAATATTAAAATACTGTTCAGAATAAACCAACAAATATAAAGTGTGAGACAACAATCTTTTTGTTTAGAGGAAGATACTGCTTGTCTATTTCTTTAAACTTAATATGTATTTCTTTCTATCCACAGGTAAATATTCCTTTTGAAAAGCTCAAACTTCTATTTCTTCTTTTCGAAGGGCTTATCTTGCATGATCGCTATTAATTGTTTATTTAAGCCTCAATTAACTTGCTGCAATGTTTGCTTAGTATCTTGTGTAAATTCTTTATCAATAAGAGTCAGTTTTCCTGATGGCATTATTAAGATTTATTATTTCTGAAAGTATGAATTTCTCTGTAGTGAGGTTTCTATAAATGGAATTACACAAAGAAAGAAGCTGTCATTTTGGTTTTTACAAGGCATAGGATAGTTTTTTTTTTTCTAATTTAATTAAAAAACTCAAAAAGGTTGTATGAGATAACATAAAGTTTTGGATTTGTTAGAAAGAAAGTCTAATGTCAGTTTTCTTTCCTCAGCCCCTTGCCATGATCATCTTCCCTCTGGCCGACTGGATCCCACTCCTGCGGCCAGTACATCGTGTACTATAGGTGATTCGGGAGGAAGAAGAGCTTAAACAAATGAGCTTCAGAGACACTCCTTAAACTTTATATCAATTAATCATTCCAGCCTGCTCCTCCACTAAACTTTTAACTAGAGCAGCTAATAGGAGGCAAACGGATGGGTTTGAATTTCATCTCCTCTTGTTTTCTCTGCTCACTCTCTGGAAAAGGGGCTAATGAGCAGTGAAATGGCCGGGCGTGCTACGTCAGAGCAGGGGAGGGCCTGCCTGTGGAGTCGGCCTGCTGTGTAATCGGCTCCTGAATTATTGCAAGGTGCCCTGTGGTTTTATGAAGGTGTCTGAAATGGCCAGGATCCAATGTGGAGGGGAGTAAGGAGAAAAGATGGTGTTCCCATTGGCACAGTGTCCACTTTGTCCGTTGGATTAGAGCCGTACCCCTAAAAGAGTCTCCTTAGAGAAAAAAATAATAGAAGGCAAATGTTGGTTTGCAAAAATGTAACAAACCTGTTCATGTTTACAATACAGATGCTGACACTGTTTAATCTAGTAACAAGCTGTTGCCTAAGCATCTTTCAGAGGGTAATTAAAAGGCTCCTAGATGCACCGAAACCAATTATATTAAAATTTTATTTGTAGGGAGTCCAAGACTTAAGGTAAAAAAATCAGAATTCATAACCAAGCTGAAGAAGTCTTCCTGCCATTGACAACAGGGATGCTGCTGAGGACATCCCAATTAGAGACCAGGGCTCAGTTACAAAGGTGAGGACCTCAAATCAGCTTTCCTCTGAACCAACGCAGCATTACTTTAATGAGGAAGTATGGAAGGAAAAAGTTCACTATTGCAACATTACTAAGTAGAAATTAGAAGAAAAGACTGGTTATTCTTTTGGGAAAAAAGGCCACAGAAATGGCATGGGCCTACCTGAAGGAGTTTCAGTACCAGCAAGGATAGGAAAGCCAAAGTACAGAGGATTCTGAGAAGATGCGTTTTTCTGGAGGGCTGTATTCTTCAGGCACCATGAATGAATCAGGTCGTGTTTGCTCTTTGCCCCCAGATCCACCAGGTCAATCCGGTTGTCCCAGCTGAATTGCAGAAGAAGTGCATCAGGATATCCAGCTGCTCATTCTGAGACTGCCACCGACTGGCTGTGTGCGGTCACTTTCCTGCTCTGAGCATCAGTTTTCTAGGATCTGTAAAGAGAAAGGAACACTTTTAGGCCTAAAAAGGGTAAATCCTGGGTGCCTGGGTGGCTCAGTCAGTTAAGCATCTGCCTTTGGCTAAGGTCTTGATCTCAGAGTCCTGGGATCGAGCCCCGCATCAGGCTCCTTGCTCAGCGGGGAGTCTGCTTCTCCCTCTCCCTCTGCCCCTCCCCCTCCCCATTGCTCCATGCTCTCTCTCAAATAAATAAATAAAAACTTAAAAAAAATAAAAAGGGTAAATCCTGCTGTAATAATACTTGGGATTCAGAAAATGCTTACTCCTCTAACTGCCTGGTGATCTGGAGAATGCTATCAGTCCTTGAAACCCTCTGTCATTCACAGGTACTAGTTTCTTCTTATTGTAGTTGGAGTTATGGAGGGTCAGGGGGGTTAAGTGGCAGGCACAGGTGATCTTTTCACCTTTCAGAGGAGGATGCAGAACTGTGCTGCTGACTTTAGACCTGAGCTTAAGCCATTCAGGCCAGAATTGTATGGAAAATGAGAGTCTGAAGGAGTTTGATGTTTGGTGTTTTCCTTAATTAACTACATCAAATCAACTCAGTCATATGGGTCTTTTGCTTACCCAAACGACTCACTAGGTCTCTTGGCCTTTTGTGCTTTGACCAGAGTTCATCAGCAGTGGCTGTAGCCAAAGAAACCATGGTGGGAGAGATGACGCCATCCTTTGCTACATCTGTGGGGAGCAGGGTGTGTGAGGTGAAGGCCTGCATATGTGGGGAAACTTCATGTGTCACAAACTTCCTTTCTGGGAGGACTTCTTGACACCCATTCCCCACAGTCCCAGCCGGGGCCATCTCTAATGTCTGTGTGAAAAGATGCACTGAGCTGAAAAACTGGGGCTCTTTGCCTAGATTGTCTTTGCCTGGTAGCCCTCCTCCATGTTTCTTGGCCCCACCTGTGGTGACGGCCACAAGTCAACATTCTCACTCTGGCTCTCTGCCTCACAAATGGCTCTGAAGGTCCCTGGGAGAACCTCAGGTATGATCAGCACATAGGCATGGGTGCTTTCACTACAGTCTCTCTCCACCTGACTCATAGGATGCTGAATCTTGTTATTGCTGCACTAGATCTTGCTATAGGTCTCTCAACCTGGAATTGAGGACCATTGAGTGTGTCACCTCTGACTGCAATCTGTTACTCAAAGCCAAGCTTCTGTAGCTCCTTTCTCTCTTTTCTCAGCACAGGACTTACTCTAGAGGGTCCTTAGTTCTCCACACGAATAGACCCCTCGTGTTTGAGTCTTCAGGCTCACCCCCATGAATTCAAGATATGGAGTCAAAGCTAGACTACAAGCTCTTGATAGGGGGGTCCATGATACCCAATGACAGAAGGGAGAACCTTCAGTTACCTCACTGCTCCTCACACTGTTATGTTCTCCTATTATGGGAGAGTAGGGAAAGAGGTCCCCAATTCCGTGGCCTTGCTGCTCTCCCATAATACAACCTAGGCTCCCTTTGACCAAAGTGAAAGGTGGAGAATGTGCCTTTTGTTATGAGGCTCTCATTTTTTTCTGCTTCTGCAAGCCTTTAATGCCTGAGGGGTGATGTGTCCCTAATCTCCACCCATCTGCCAGGATTCTCAATGGTGCTGCCTGACCTGGCATGACTGCCATAGACAGGACCCTGTTCTGTGAGCCTCTCCTCTTCTTTTCTTTCCCATCAAATTTTACCCATGCAGCGTGCCATTCCATCAAGAGCTGACCTTTTCTGGAAAACGAGAAACCACTTTATGCTGAGATGTCCAATAATGATAACAATTTTGTCCTATCTCTTCAGTTGGCTGGTCCTGATGGAATATGGTCAGAGCTGACAGGTGATACCCACCTTTTGGGTTTCAGGATTGAAGACCAAGAGCCTTGCCATGAGCATGAAAAGGACAGCTCACCTGGGAATGGGTGGTCCCCCTCTCTGTTGAGACAACTGACAGGCAATCCTTCACATACCTCTTCACCATTCTCCAGGGATCCTTATAAACAAAACTTATGGTTGGATGACTGTTTAGACCCCAGACCATGCTGCCTCCCTGAAAAAGGCAATTTTTCCTGATGATATTTAAGATAATACACCATTGTCTGTCTGTCTTTTAGAGTAAAGAAGGCCGACAGAAGAAATCAAGTCTGGGATTCATTCAGTAGACGACAGAGGAGCTGAAGGTGGATATAAGAGAATTAAGATGGTGACCCATGAAGCCATGGAGGAAGGAGAAGTAGGTGAGGATGCAAGCAGACAGAGGAGAGCATTGGAAATATTTGACCCCAGTAATTTTAGGGATATCTGGGTTATAGGCATAGAGAAGTTTAAGAAGTAAGGCAAGTGGGTGGAAGGAAAGGTACTGAGTGGGTTGGAATGAATGTTCTCCTTGAAGGAGCCAAGGTTAGGATCATTGTTGGGAGTAGGAACTAGGGCAATGGTATTCCTGTGGAAGCTCTGGATGCTTACACCCACAGTTGTCCGTGTTGAGCAGATGGAAGAAGGGATGACTGAAAGGATGAATGAATACTGCCAGGATACGCTCTGAGCTTACAAAGACTTGTTGGGTGAGTCAGAGTTATTAATATAAATAGTTACAGTGGCAACAATATGTCCCAGTGACAGTCCTATTTTAAAAATTAACTTTAAAATCTATTTTAAAATGTTGTTCTGAATTCTATGTATGTTCTCTTTTGCATTCCTTTGAGGACTTGAGTCTGTTATTTACAGTGTTTATTACTTTTAAGCATATGGGAATACATATGATGTCTGTCCACTTTTTTCTAGAGCTAGTAAACATACTGGGAACAGGACCAGTATGATCATATTCACTCTGCCATTGACCTTGTGCAGGCTCTCCAAGGTCAGTAAGGTGGTTGGATTTTTGTCAGAATTGACTTGTTTTCAGCAGGAGCTGGGTCTCCTGCCTACTAACATTTGTAATCTTTCTTTACTATCTAGCCTGCTGTAAAATTACTAGTACAGTTTCCCCAGGCAATGACTCTGTGATTTTCTACATTTTATTGATCAATAAACAGTTTTAAACCAAAAAATCCCATAGTGAGAATAGAAACTTATTTGGTACTTGTAACTACCTGCCTTGGAGACGAAAGAGGGATTGGAAAGATAAGAGCCTCAGGCTCCTGCTTCCTTTTTGATGCCAACACTGCTAGAAAAATGCAGCCACAGGTGAATAAAAGAACGGTTGTCTACACTATGCTAAATAACTGATTGTTTCCCCCCCGCCCCGAAACTGACCCATTGTTTCCATGACCCCTGGATATATGCATCACCCTCTGTAAACATCAAGAAGGTTTTGACTGTGGCATTCACTGCTGTTTTCCTCTTGCCAAGCACAGTACCTGGCATAGAGTTAGTGTCCAGGAAACATTTGTAGAATAAATGAATAAATACTATAGCGATCAGGCTTGGGAATAAGAGGGTAAATTTATCCCTCTGTTGTATTGAGATTGTTTTCCAGTAACTTCCTTGCATAAGTCTGATCTCTCCAGCTTCACTTAAGGGGAGACCCTAAGCCCTATGTGTTTTCTATTCTTTGTGGCAACAAATGTAGTTTTATGATCATAGAACTACCTCTAGGTAGTCATGACTATGTCTCCAATGATTATCGCTTTTTGTCGTCCTGTTTGTCTCCTTTCGGTTTTGTTTCTGGATAAGCAAAATTTTGAAATAAATTTAGAAAGTAAAGCATTATTTTTTTTTAGTAAAACCAAATCAATAACCACTTAAGGATAACAGAAAATTTGTGATTTGAATTTGAAAACTGCCACATTTTGAAGCCTGGGAGAGGTTTCCTCTCACATTTGTTGATATCATTTGTTTTATCCAGGGAGTGTTAGGAGGTAGGATGAAGTGAAAGCATGCTTTTTGGGGAAGCAGTGTTGTGTCATTTTGCTTCCCTGATGAGAAATGTTGAGAAACAGTCGACTTCTTGTTTTCCTGTTTTCCATGGTAACATCACCTGACCTGTTGTCTGTATAATGTTCATAACCCAGGGATGGCAAATTCAGTGACGACATGGAAAAGGTAACAGGAAAAAAGGAAGGACATAAGAGCTAGTTTATAGTTCATCAAATGTTCCTCAAATAAAAAATTCACCAAACAGGGAATCATGGACAGCGGGACCTACAAGGACCTTGGGAATCTCTATTTCAATCTGCTCATTTTACACACAAGGAAACATCCAGAGCAGCTCATGACTGTCTGAAG
Source organism: Phoca vitulina (assembly GCF_004348235.1). Taxonomy (NCBI): domain Eukaryota; kingdom Metazoa; phylum Chordata; class Mammalia; order Carnivora; family Phocidae; genus Phoca; species Phoca vitulina. The sequence continues at coordinate 20,986,339 of NW_022589713.1, forward strand.
TCACATGATGAGTGAGGGGCAGAGCCCTCCCACGCTGGACCCTGGCCATGATTTTGAATAAGGATCTCAACCCCTGACTGTCCTCTACAGTGACACCCACAGGAAACGAATATGTGTTCCAGTTACAGAGGGGAGTTCAAGTGGCGATATCCCTCTGTGCCTTTGCTGGTCACTTGTCTCCCACGTGGCTTCTGCAGGTTGCCTGGTTCCTTGGACCCCGGTGGGGCCCTTTCCAGGGCATTGACAGGAAGCCTGGGGATGCAGCTGGGAGTGAGGTTCACTGCCATGAGGCACACCAGGAAGGTTGTCCAGCTCTGCGTGTCATGGCTCCAGCCCAGCAGACCCAGTAGCAGTGAGGCATAAGGCCTTTTGCTCAGCCAACTGATGAAAACTCTGTCCTTTTCAAAATGTCCCAGAAAGCCAAAATAACTCCTATTTCCCACGCAATGTTAGAGCAGATTTATGCCCCTTTAAGAACACATGTGGTGTAAAAAGATGAAGGGAGAGAGGGCCTAAAGTTTTACATATGGCACCAAGGTAATCCTAGCCGAGTTGGCTTCTCTAAGGAGAGCGCCTGCAGGGTATAATTAGAACAGAGATAGCCATCCCAACAGATCTATACTTGAGCAAATCGTGGCTAAGACAAAATTGGAACCAAGGCTAAATTTATCAATAACAGGGTTTAAAAAAAGGAAAAGAAGACAAATGAAGTTGAAATTTCTCCTTGTTTATTTTAATGTGCAGAACATTTTCTAGCTGATTTATGCCACAACTTCAGTGTATTTTTCATTTTTTATTTATTTTTCAGTTAATTGGATTTCCAGGCATTGCAGCCAGCCACGGCAATTGATCCCTGAAAAGATGGATTTATTGCTTAGACAGGCAGAATTCTGACAATCTTCAGAGGACGGAAAATAAAAGAAAACAGCCCATACACAGAGCAAGGTGGGTCACCATCAGGTCAGACCAGCAAGATATGTTACAGCTGGCAGGTTTGTGCTAGAACTTCAGGACGAGTAATCTTCTCACTTAATGGGCAGCACCAGGACCCAATAGAATATTTTGTAGGATATTGTCAGTGATCCATGCTTAGGAAGAAACATAGTCTAGGATGGAGACCCCAAGGTAGATGTTAGGTCCCAGACCGATTGGACCCATGGTTGGAAAATTGAGTAAATTTGAAACAGCTCACACCTTTGGTGGTTTTATCTGGAATGAGACCTTATTTTGCCTGGTGGGTGACTCTGTTGGAATGCCATAATGGCTCATGGTGCAGAACTAATATGGAACTCATGCCTTCAGCTACTGTTTGCAGAGGGTCCTGGAAATTTGCCAGTTGAGAAGCACCAGAACACTGCTCTCAGCTCTGCAAAAGTCTGACATCCATCTGACCATTCACCCATCCATCCATATAATAATTTTTTATTGAGTCCTTACTATAGGCTAAGCACTTTGTTTGGTGGTGAGCATAGAGGAATGGATAATAAAAAAACAGAGTTCCTATGCTTCTGAAACTTACAGCCTATTGGGCAAATAATTACAAGTTTGCTGAGAGTTAGCAAAGAGGGGTTTAGGGAGGTGCAGGAGTGTATTACAGATGGACCTACCCTGGTAGGGGCTGGGGAGGGCTTCTAGGAGAAAATGCTGTGAGCTGAGACCTGAGAGACTGGGTATCCCAATGGACAATGGTCAGACCAAATGTAAAATAGAACTCTGACTCACAATCTGCAGCAACTAGCCAACCCATCATCTACAGCAACCAAGCTAGGCAGCCAGCCTGCTATCTGTAAGTCAAGCTATAGAAAAACCACCATCTCTAGCAACCAGCCCAGGAAAGCCAAACAATAACCCCAGTAACAATTGGCTGGGACTTGATTAATAAGTAACAGTTTCTCTAATTTCTCTCCCTACTTCCAACTTAGGATCAACCAGAGAAAGCCAAATATGTACCCTTAACCAATCACACAGGATGCTCCCACTTAAGGTTTCTCATACCAATAGCTTCTAGTCAGGGTACATCTGAAGCCTTCTCTTTTTGCATTATGAAACTTTCCCACTCCTCTGCCTGCCTTTGAGTCTGCCAAAACTCAAGTGATCGTGGCTGAGTCCCTTGATGTAGCAAGCTCTGAGTAAATAACCCTTTGCTTGTTCTCATTTGGTTGGTCTTTGTTTATTCCACAAACCTGAATGAAGAATGAGCATGTGTGGGCCTGGCAGTAGTGGGGAAAAGAGTATTCCAGGAGAGGGAACAGCACATGCAAAGACCCTCAGACAAGGATTAAGGTATATTCTTCAAACTAGAGAGTCAAACATGACCAAAATGTGGAGGATGAGGGAGAGACTGGCATGAGCTGTAGCTGGGGATAAGGTTTAGGGTGAGAGGTTGAAATCATGTAGGGCCTTGTGAGCTGTGTTGATGATTTTGGCCTTTACCCTAAACAGAGCCTCATTTATAACCAATGCGTGGGGTTTTCCTCTTAACTAGAACTGCTCTGTAGCCCCCATCTACTGCTCTTTATGTGAGCTCCTAGTTCTTATCTGAGGGCCTACCTGCTTTGAGACCTCTTTGTTTTCTGTGAGTCCTGTTTTTGTGAGGCAGATGTGCAGGCAAAGAGATATTGCTGTGTAAGTTCCTGCTGATTGTCAGGACCAGCTCCCTTGACCTTCTGGGCAGAGGTGAAGTAAGCCCTAGCTTGTCCAAGCTCCTTTCTGGGACTGTGCCCAGCAGAGTCTAGGGAGAAAGGTCAATGTAGCAGAGACTAAGAATTATCCCCATATCTATTCTCACCTTCATCTACAGTGATAGAACATATGGCCAACGAGATTAGAGAGATTTCCCAGTCTTCTGTGCAGCTCATTAATAGGCTTTTTGTCCAAGGTCAGGTCAATGGGATGTGAGGAGAAGTGATATATGCATTCCGGGACATGCACTCAAAAGGAACAGGGCATGCCCTTCCCTCCTTGCTGGCTGGATTGTAGAGGTGGTACTGGGGAGCCATTTGAGACCATGTGTACCAAGGATGGCAGAGCAACCAGAAAGAGTGCCATGATTGATGGGGACTGCTTATATCTGGAAGTTTAGGCAAGATAGAAGTAAATGTTATCTTTTCTAAGTCACTGTTATTTCATTCCCTGCAACCACAGGTGACCTATATCTTAATTCAGCAGTTCTCAATGTGTAGTCCCAGAACCCATGGGGGGGATCTCTGAGACTCTTTCATGAGGCTCACAAGGTCAGAACTACTTCATAACAATATTGAAACTTTATTTGCCTTTTTCACTCTCATTCTTTCACAAGCATATAGCTGAGTTTTCCAGAGGCTACATGATGAGAAATATCATAACAGATTGAACGCAGAAGCTGATACACTAATAAAAGCCAGATATTAAAGAGGTTTGCAAGAGTAAAAAAAAAAAAAAAATCAGTGCCACTCTTCTCAATAAGTTTTTTTGAAAATATAGTTTTTAATAAAAGTATCTGTTTACATGTTTTTTTAAAACAAGTTAATGAAGAAACATTTAAAAACTTCTCCATTTTACCTTGTAATGGTAAATATGGAAAGATATAATCCACTTATACAAAAGCACTTTGGGGTTGTCAGTAACTTTTAAGAGTGTAAAGAAGTCCAAAATGTTGGAGAACCACTGCCCTAACTAATACAGGTAGCTTGACCTTTCCTGTTGATGAGCAGTTACCAGCTCTATGTCCCATGCACGTCTTATTTTGGGGGTCATCTCAGGTAGTCATCCTCTTTCCTCTTTCTGCACCACTTCTGATCCCTTCTCTCTTGGTGTCCTTTGACTATCGAGGAATTGACTTCATTTTATATAGAATTGACTGGATATTTCATACACCCACTCAATAATGAAGCCCTTAATATGGGCTAGTGATTGCACTTGGTGTGGGGGTCAAGGACAACGAGAAGAACATGGTTGCTTCTTTGGTTTGGCTCATAGTCTAGCCGTGGAAAGAGGCACTCATCGGCACAATAGTAGATTGTATAGGGCAGGGAGGTGACGCACAGAAGGGGATGATCAGCTCTTCCTAGGGGGAAGTGGGGACAGTGGATCAGGAAAGTTTTAGGGCAGAGGTGACTTTGAGGGAACATGAAAAAAGAAATATGAAGTAGCGAATTTATATGCAGGGAGTGTAAGGAGGGGGAAGAACACCCAGGCAGAAGAAAGAGCAGGGGCAAAGGCACTGTGACTCCATGGGGCAGGGTGTTTTTAGAAAAGTCCAAGTGGTTTGTTATGGGATGAGAAGCTGGAAAGGAGCCAGAACCCATTAAGTAATCATAAACAGCTTGGCTTTTATTCTTAAGACACTAGGAAATCATGTAATAATTTTAGGCATATTTACCTTTAGAACTGTGGCAAAAGTCCTTCAACTTGTTTGGGGGCTCTGTTCACTTCTTTCCAAGAGATGCTGCTATGCTTGGCATGAATGGTAGGTGAGGTCTCTCTAGAGAGAACCCTTTTTCAGACTCATAACAGTCCATTAACAACCCCTCCATTTTTGAGCGAGGTGGGACAAAGGATCCTGAGTATGGATGTCAAGTTATGTGTCCTTTTGATTGCTCTGTCCGTGTGGAGCCCCAGGCATCAGGGTCTATACTCTAGAGAGGGAGGGGCTATATAATAATTAGAAAGAGCTATTTTTACCTCTAATTATGACAACTTAGAAGTTATAACTCATTATAACTTTATGTTTGTAACTAATTATAATATTTTTGACACTTAATATAGGCACTCTTTATGCATGCAGCATGTATAAATGCATGTAATCCTCACAGCAACCCCTTCAGGTAGGTCCTTCAGGTATTATCCCCCTTTTTATGATAGGGTATTGAGGCACAGAGAGTTTATGGGATTAAGCACTGCAGCCTGGACCCTGAGGCTGCACTCTGGACTAGGACCCTGCAGTGCCTTCTGTCAGGAGCAGGGGACTCCATGTAACAGGCTGGGGGACCTGTAAGAGGCTGGAGGTCCTGCAGGGTAAGTTCATTACTGAAAGAACTTTTACCTTCTCACCAAATTCAGAGTGACTGGAGAATGCATGGGTTAGAAGCCTGACCAGCCATTTCAGCATTACCTGGGAACTTGTTAGAAAGGCAAATTCTTGGGCCTTGCCCCAGACCTACTGAATCAGAACCTCTAAAGTTGGGGCCCAGCAGACTGTTTTTAGCAATCCCTCTGGGTGGTTCTGATGCATAGTAAAGTTTGATAACTGCTGGATTAGAGATAAATCCCTGGGTGGGGCTGGCAAGGGTATGGAGGGAGGGGTGGAGAATAATTGAAAAGAAAGACTCGGAGCCAAAAGCTCTTTTCTGAAGCTGTTGCCATCACCAAGTAAGAAATCAGAGCCTAAGATCAAATCCTCAACCTGGGCTGCACTTTAGAATCATCTGGGGAACTATTAAAACATATCAGTGCACTGGCTTCACCCCAAGCCTATTAGATCAGAATCTCTGGGGGGATAGAACCCTGCCATCAGTTTTTAAGAAAAATTTCCCCAGGTGATACTAATATGCAGCCAGGGTTAAGAATCAGTGGTTCTCAAACTTGAAGACGCATCAAAATCTCCTGGAGGGAGATTCTGTTAAACAGAAGCTATTGAACTCCACTCCCAGAGTTTTTGATTCAGTAGGTCTGGGCTGGAGCCTGAAGATCTATATCTCTCACAAGTTCCCAGATGATGCTGATACTGCTGGTCCAGGGACCATAGTTTGGGAATCACTGTCTTACATTTTCACCAATAGCCCAAACAAGGTTAAGCAGAACAGAGGCTCTGGGAACCAAACCTAGAACAGGAGATGGAGGGTGCCCTCCTTCCGCAGTTAGCTGGGCCAAGCCAATGTGCCAATGTGATGTGATTTATCTTGCTGAAGATATGAAAAATTTTAGTTAATTTCCTAGATATTTTTGCCTGCTAGACATGTCTATTACTTAAAGTTTTAGACCTAAAATTTGTTTTTCCCCAATTACAGTGGCTGCTTGAGATCTGATAAAGAAAGCCTAATTTTCAGACTTTCTTGGTTTTGCTCCTTAAAGGATTTCCCTTACATGTGAATTTGCAGAAAGCAAGTGCTCTGAGGGGAATGCTAAGGTTTGGGTTATCATTTGAGATCTGTAGTCAGAAATCAGGCTTTTAGAACGTTCATAGTTATGGGGTATTCAATATAATACTCATTGCTCAAACAACTTCTGAAAATAGTCCAAGGCAATTTAACTTTTATTCCCTCTATAGAGCTTGTCACCATTTATTAATCTTAATTTCCCTCAGCATCGCATATCAGATGAGAGACCGATTTTTCTCCTCTGTTTCCATAACATTAGTATTTAAATGGCAGAGTGTGACACTCATAAACAGCTACGGAGGAGTGGGGTGATATTTCTAGGAAGGGAAACCTAGACTAAGTGCCACATGAAGGCTTTTTCCTTAAAAATGCCCAAAACAAAGCCAAAAAAACATGCAGGTGCACCTTGAAGTACAGACTAGAAAGATAAAGAGGCATTGCCTGTGAAATGAATAATATTATGTAAAATGAGTAACACTCTTTCAGAGACTTCCATTATAAAACTGAAGCAGCACTGGGGAGGTAGAGGTGGAAGGCTGTGCAGGTGGAGATGTTGGCAGAAATCTTTGTACTTTGAACGCTAATGCAACGCACAGAAGAATCCAAAGCACGTTCTCTGCTTGGTTTGTGGCTCCAGGAGGGAATTCAATTTCATTACTTTAGATATCTATTTGGCATCAGTTATGTGCTAGGCTCTGGGCTACAGGTGGTAGGGACACCAAGATGGATGAGGTACAATCTCAGCCTTCAAGCAGCTGGTCGAGAGGATCAGGCATAAGCCCAAGTCCCATGAGACATGTGCTAAGGAATGATGTAAACAAAATGGTAGGCCACATCACTGGGGACAGAAGGGGGATTAGGAAGGCATTGAACGGAGTTTTGAAAGACAGGATTCTTATCAGGGAGCAGTACTGATTCACTGTACATTTCCAAAGAGTTCACTGAGCCCCTACCTTATGTCAGGCACTACACTGGGTTCTGGGGATGTAAACATGAATAGGATTTGTTCTTGCTCTCAAGGAGTGGAGAAAACAGGCAAGGTAAATTATAGTAGGGCAAAGGCTTCCTGGAGAAAGTGATGTCTAGGCTGAGTCCTAAAGGGTGTGTGGGGGTTAACCAGAAAAAGATGGAAGGAAGTAGGGAAGGGAAAGTGCACTATTCAGAGAGGGAACAACAGGTGTGAAACCTTGAAGAGAGAGTGTACCAAACATTTGTGGAACTGCAAGGCCCCGGGATGGCCAGAGCATAGAGTGTTAGAGCACAGAGAACAGGAGATGGGGCTGACGTGGCATGGGGGCCAGATCAAAAAGGGCCTAGCTTTTAGACATTTGCCCATGCAAAGGGTTTAGGCTTTTTCTATAAATCATGGGGAACCATTAGAGGATTTTAATATGGGCACCGTCTGACCAGATTTAGAGTTTAGAGAGACTGGCATGGAAGAGGATTTGGTAGAAGGCAAGGCCAGATGCAGGTGATGGTTTAGGAACTTATGGCAGCAGGACAGGTGTGACATGATGGATGTTGGTAGAGTGGGTGGAAAGAAGGGTTAGGTTAACAAACTAGAGCCAATAGGACTTGTTGACTGAGAGGGTGTGTGGTAGGAGAGAATAAAAAATGACTCCATGTTTTTTGGTATGGGCCAGCATGGGTGGTAGCTCCATTAGAAAGTTAGAAAATAAAGGAAGAGCAGGCATCAGTTGAGAGATGAGACTAGATGAAGAGTTAAGGGCACATTGAGTTTGAGGTGCTTGTGGAACATTCAGATCAAGAGACCAAAATTCAGAGTTGAATACATGAATCAGGATAGAGATCTAGATAGTGACTGAGGCCGTGAGAGTAGAAGAGATCACCCAAGATGAGAATGCAGAATGAGAAGAAACAAGAAAAGATGTCCTCTGTTACCATTTCTTTTTAACACTATATTGATGATTCTAGACAGTTCAATAAGGTAAGAAAATGATATTAGAGGTATAGGGATTAGAAAGAAGGAAATAAAATAGTCGTTATTTATAGATCATATGATAATTTACATAGAAAACCCAAATTACTCTACAGACACATTATTAGAAAAAATAAGAGAGTTTAGTAAGGTGGCTGGGTATAAGATTAATATGAAAATCAGTTGCATTCCTCCAAACAAGTAAACACTATAAAACAAAATTAAAGAGAAAAAAACATCTACAAAATTATCATAAAATATCAAGTATCTGGGAGGAATCTAACATTAGATGTGAAAGATTTCTAGAGAGAAAATTACAAAACCTTATTAAGAAATGTTAAAGGAGAACCAGGGGTACCTGGGTGGCTCAGTTGGTCAAGCGTCCCAGTGTCTGACTCTTGGTTTCAGCTCAGGTCATGATCTCAGGGTCATGAGTTGAGCCCCAGGGCAGACTCTGCACTCAGCGTAGAGTCTGCTTGAGATTCTCTCCATCCCCCCCCCCCTCCGGCTCCTCTCCTCACTCACACTAGCTTGTGCACTCTCTCACAAATAAACAAATAAATAAAATCCTTAAAAAAGGAAGACCCAGATAAGAGAGAAAGATACCTTGTTCATGGAAAAGACTTAATATCATAAAGGTTTCAATTATCTGTAGAGTGGCTTAGTTGTTAAGCGTCTGCCTTCGGCTCAGGTCATGATCCCAGGGTCCTGGGATCAAGCCCCGCATTGGGCTCCCTGCTCAGCGGGAAGCCTGCTTCTCCCTCTCCCACTCCCCCTGCTTGAGTTCCCTCTCTCACTGTGTCTCTCTCTGTCAAATAAATGAATAAAATCTTAAAAAAAAAAAAACAACCCAGGGGTTTTCATGGTATTTGATAAAACGATTCCGAAATTCACATGAAGGGGTAGAGGGCCTAGAGTAGTCAGATTATTTCTGAAAAGCAAGAGCAGGGAGGAAGGATAATCTGGATTGGTATAGGGATAGACAAATAGACCAGAGGAATAGATTAGAGAACCATAGATGAAACCTTGGGGGTGTGACAGATGTGACATATCAGAACAGTAAGAAAAAAAGAGTGATCAATAAATGGAGCTGGAAAAAAATAGTTATCCATTATTCATGGAAAAAGATGACATCGGATTCTTGCCTCATACTATATCAACTCCAAAAAGATTAAAAATTTAAAGATACCTTAAAGAAAATTGGGGGCACCTGGGTGGCTCAGTCGTTAAGCGTCTGCCTTCAGCTCAGGTCATGATCCCAGGGTTCTGGGATCGAGCCCCACATCGGGCTCCCTGCTCAGCGGGAAGCCTGTTTCTCCCTCTCCTACTCCCCCTGCTTGTGTTCCCTCTCTCGATGTCTCTCTTTCTCTGTCTGTCAAATAAATAAAAAATAAAAAAAAAAGATACCTTAAAGAAAATTGAAAGACAAGTTATAAACTTAGGTAAAATACTCATAATATACAGAACTGCAAAAGAGTAACATTAAAAAATATAAAGAACTACAAATCAATAAGAAAAGTGCACACACACACACACACACACACCAGCAGAAAAATGAGAAAAATACATGAACAGAAAAAAACCACCATATGACCAATAAACTTGTAAAGGCATGTTCAACATTATTAGTGAACAGAGTAATGCAAATCAGAACCATGATGAGATATCATTTTATAGCTATTTAATTGGGTAAAAATTAAAATGTCTGACAATGCCAAGTAGGTTTGCAATAACTTTGGAAAAGAGTTCGACATTATCTCCTGAAGTTGCACATGCAATCAATTCAGAAAAGAGTTTAACATTGTCTTCTAAAGTTGAATATTCATATTTCCTATAACCCATCAATTAATTTCCTAGGGGTATATCAAAGAGAAACTGTTGTACATGTACAACAAGATACAAGAATGATCATAGCAGCATTGTTTATAATAGCAAAAACCTGGAAATGACCTAAATGCTCAACATTAGGAGAGTGGGAGGACAAATGGTAACATATTCACATGATATGATATTATCTGCTTTATCCAAAAACAAATGAACCACAGTAAATTGCAACAATATGGATGACTCTAAATATCATGTTAAAGAAAAAAAATAGTTTTCCAAAGGTTACAGTATGATACCCCTTTTAAAAAATAAAGTTAAAACATATGTATATATATGTATATATGTATAAATTTTATACATGTACATCTACATATACATGTTTACATATACATTATATATATAATTTATATTATATATGTACAAATATAATACATATAAATGCAATAAAACTATATACAAAGGAAAGGAATGGAATGAAATTGGGATTCAAAAGGATGCTTATCTCAAGCGGGGAGAGGAAACAAGAAGATGGAATGAGGAGTGGGGAGAAGCATATGGTTAGATGTAGATCCCCATCAAGGTTCCAGTTTTATTTTTTGGATGGTACATTCATGAATGGTTCACACATTATTTGAAATAACTAAATAGAAGTGGCTTAGGCATGGACCAATGATGAGAGGATCATCAATCAAGGATTCTGATGAATCCAATTCTGTGCATCTGGGTCCAATTAGAGAAAAATAATTTTCTTAAACAAATGAATGAATGAATAGAAAATCATCAGTGACAGTGATCAGAGAGAAACCTGGTATAGGCAGATCTTTACTACAGTAGTGTATTCTATAACAGAATGTACTTACTTGATAGGGTATCTCTTTAGGGAATTATAAGTACTCACAGAAATTTTGGAAAAACAAGTTATTAGGGTAGGTTTTACCTTGCCGAAAAATGTTCCTGGGTTATTCCTAAAAATTATACCATTTGCCATCCCTTTATAACTTTAGGGATGCAGTCCTTTTATGCTTTCCTCTTACTTTTTTTCTGTGTTTTAAAGTGAGCAGCTATTGGATGATTTGCAATTGAATGATATGATCTAAGTCACACGGACGAAAGGAGACATATTTAAAGCACAAGATTTCTATTTGAAATTGCTTAAAATAGCTAGAGCATCCAGAGAATTAAAAAACCCCATATTACTAATATGATACTTTCAGAGTATTTTAAATTTTATACAAATTATTTTCCTCCTATTATTATCAAGGAAAATTTCATCCAACTTGAATTCTATCCCCAGAGTTTTATTAGAATCTCTCTCTTTCATCCTGAATCTTGTGATGTTGCAGTTAGACTGTTTAGTTTGAACCACCCACTGTGGCCTGCCCACTTCATGTGACCAGCAGAGACCCCAATAATGGGATTTTCCAGTTACCTGGAAGTGCAGGTAACTGTGGTTGACTGTTGACCCAACTTTATGAGAACAATTCAGAAATGGTTTTCTTGTTACTCAGCAACACCTGCCCTAAAGAGTTGTTCAAAATGATGAGGGATAGAAATGAAAACTCTTCTGAGGGAAGCATCCTTGAACATCCATCATGTCATTTGTCCCCACAAATGGAGACAAGTAGGAACTTTTCTTCTCACAAACTCTAATGAGTTTATTCACACACTCCTGCCTCTTAATTTTCCAATCTTGAGGCAGAAATGTGTTAGGAAGTGGGAACCATGCTGTGTGTGATGGGATCAGAACATCCTCCTGGGTCTGGACATTCTCATAGCTATATACTCCTTGGTTCTGAGCTCTTCTCTTCTTCCATTAAAAAAAACAAAAACAAAAACAAAATAGTCAATCACCAGCTGGTAGTTTCCATTTTTCTAGAATTGTGCCTGGATTTTGGGCTTGAGGTAGAATTATATCCTTTAGTTAATTTCCTTCCTTTTACCAGTTAATAAAGTTTCTGAGGCAGAGCCATAAAACATAAGGATCTTAACAGAGCATAACACAGGTGCTCTGACCTCACTTTCGCAAATCCCCAAATTTCTGCTATGAAATTTTTTAAACCATACTTAAATTTCATTTCAAATGTTCTCTTGTAAAGGATAAAATTTCTTTCAGATGATGACAATGGAAACTTCATTTCCAAGGTAGATAAAATTCTCCACTAGATCGTAAGCCCCTGGAGGAAAAGTTGTGCTTCATATGACTCTCTCCTTGGAGCCTAGCACCTGGCATGGTATATAGTAAATTTTAGAGACTGGAGGTAAGATTTTGGGCTAATGTGATGATTTGATAGCCTGGATATTCAAATCATGCCCTGTCAATCTTCCTTGTCTTCCCAAAGTCTTCCTGGGAAGCTAATTAAACGTGCTCCTCAGGCAAGCAACCTAACTCCCAATTTAGTACTCTGTGATAAAACTGGGAAGGAGACATGACTTAGGTCTGAGGAGAAAGTGGGCCTCTCACCTCTCTATCAGCCCCTAACCGGAATGTTTGGGCCATGATGCTCAGGCATGCCTGTGAAGAGAAACAAAGAACAGAGAAATGTGGCTTGTTCCAAGAGGATCTCTGAGAACAGCTTCCAGTCAGCCCTAAGAGTAGAAGAGGAAGGCTTAATAATGGTGGCTGACCCACCTCTAGCACCAGGACCTACCTGGATCTGAGGCAGAAAGGCAAGCACTATACCTGCGTGCTGACTTTTAGAGCAAAGTAATCTTGTCTGCTGATAAAAAGTGGCCCCACTGACTGTCCTGATGAATCAAGATTAGCAATTCCTCCTCTTTAAGGGGAGAGCTAGTAAGAGGAGCAGTTGAATAGAAACAGAGGTGGTGGAGTCCCCTCTCCCATGGTGAGCACTCAATACATGTTTGTTAAAAGAATGAATGAAGTCAGGCAGTGTTGCTAAGGAGTTGTTACTATGAGAAATACCATTTGCATGCAAATTTTACATTATTAGCAACTAGGAACCTCTAGCAAGGAGGCTGATGGAAAGGGCCAATATGCTGCTTTTCTGAAGAGGATGTGGATGGAGAGGAACACCACTGGTATTCTGCAGAAGCCTGAAGGAGAAGCTTGGCTTTAGTTATGTTATGTTTAGGACTATGATGTCAGGTAGATAAGTTCTGCAGGACACCATAGAAACAGAAATGAATTTTCATGTGAAAGTTCAGAAATATTGGATTTCCTCTTCTCTTTCTCAGTCTAGTCCCCTTTTCCCCACAAATGGAAGAAAGAAAATCCAGGCCCTAGTTTCTAGGAGATGCCAAACTGAGCCAGAGCTAGTTGTAATGTTTGGCTTCCACATTTCAAAAGCTAATAGAAACTGGAGACAAATTGGGAAATAATATGCACACTTGCATAAAAAATTTGCAAAGTACTTGGAATGGGAAGTTATACCATCCAAAGGAGAGGGTAGGGTTAGCTTCATCTATTTGAGAAAGTCTTTATCTCAGTAAAAACACAGTAGAGGAAAAGGTCTGAAGTTGCATCAAGTTAAATTTAAGGTTGGAAGAACTTTCTCACGTAAGGATTATAAAAAACCAGAAAATCCACTTGCATATCTCTGCTCCGAAGCATGGTGCCTATGAGATGATAAAAAATGCTTTCTCACTGAATGACCAGGTCATGGAATTGTCATTCTTAAAGACCTTTATGACCAGCACACGATGCCTTGCATTTTTGATGGAATAATGAAAATTGACCAGATGGATTTCTCACATCCCTTCTAGCTCCTTAATTCTACAAATGGCCCAAATTGGTTGATTGTTTACTCCAGGAGACCCTGAAGGGTATCTATAAGCCACAGGTAATCTCATCTTTGCAGCATGAATACACACTCCCACCCTGATTTTCCACCAGAAACATTTAGACTTTCATCTCTATTGGAAAATTGCTGTCATTGTTTCCTTTCTATAGTGCTGTTATTTATTCTAATCACTGAGGCTGTGTTACTCAGGTCCCTCTGATACACATCAATTCGAGTTATACATGTGCAGCTAGGAGGGGAGAATGAACCTCTAAGCTGTAGTCAAATTGGTTTCCTAAATGATGCTGCACGTTTTAACTGGAATTTGTATAGTATTCTAGAGGAAAAAAAAAAGGTGGGGGTGGAGGGAAGGGTTCCTTTGGTTTTCAGGCTGTTAACTGTAATTAGCCTGGTTTCTGAGATGTAATTATCTTGCAATCTCAAAGCAAACACCCTAGAGGAAATTGCACTGTTAAAGACAGCATGGCATTAAAAATAAATTATTACCCCGGTGCCTGCTATTGCTGCTTATGCTTTGTGATTTGTCAGGGTTTCCATTAGCAAGAGCTTGTTTAGGGCTGGAGGTATGCAGCCATGTTGCCCCTGTTTGTACTATGCGGGTGGGAGGTGTGGTTTGTTTAGTTATAAGATGGTGATTGTCCCACTCACCAAAATGGCTCAGAGGTCAAGGAAAGAGGGCTCTGGGAATCCTCCTTAGCAGTCGACATTGATGAGTGAGTAGAATGGAGCACCATAATCCAAAGATCAGGCGATTCAAGCTATCCACAAAGAAACATTAACTTGTTAGGAGATAACTGAGAGGAAACAAGCAAAAATCCCAGCTATTTTAGGGACAAACATGAATCATCATCACTGAACAATCCCAGAGGAGAGGCTGGAAAGACCATACCATGGGGTTTGAAGTTAGAGATTTGTGGGTTTGAACATAGGATTGTGCAGGTGGTGTGCTCCACAAAAGCTCCCCACTGAGGGGACAAGAGGAGGCTGACATCCTACCAGTGTTCCCTGGCCAAGCTTCATGTCTAATGGGCTGCACCTACCTGGAGGAAGCACACATTTTCCCCATTTGTCTACTCCATGGGAATGCTTTACAAAATTTATCTGGCCAGAATAGTTTACAAGGATGCTATATAGTCCACTCTGCTCTGTGTGACCTTGATTGAATTACTTATTCTGAAATACAGCTTTCTCATGATTAAGAGGGATGATAACAACAACAAACAACAACAACAACAATAATACTATTCAGGATTATTTTGTGACTTAAAACTGAATCTGTAAAGCATGTGCTCAACAGATGGCAGGAGTTTTCATGATAATGATGATGACCAAGGTGATCATTATCATCAAGTGTTCACCCAAACTGGAACTTGTACTAAGTCCTGAGCCAGCCACAGGTACCTGTGAGAAGCATGAGAACTTGGATCCCTCTTTCACAGAGCTGAGGGTTTGGTTGGAGGGATAGGCCACAGACAGTGATAGGTAATTCATTGTACCATACTTTTGTGTGAGTTCTGTAGGGTAAAACTTCACAACCCCTGTAGCAATTTATCTTTGCTGTTAATTTAGTGCTGGGGATCGTTTTTTTTTTATATATATATCAGAAGGAAAAAGGGGCATGGAATCCTACAGAATTTGGAGTTGAAGATATGATAATATAGAAAGGGAAGATATAGCTATAGTGAGGCATAGTAGGATGAAAGTGTGGTGTGGGGGCTACCAATAATTCAAAGAAGGCTTGGACTAACTGGAAAACTTTTCTTTTCTTCCAGTGGACCAACCTGATTTGTGTTAGAAATAATCTGGATAACTGAAATCCATAGATTTTTACTGCAAAAACTTCATTTTAGCCCACATCAATTTTCCCTTTTAAATTTCATTCATACCTCTGATTTTTTTTTTTTAAAGGTTTTATTTATTTATTTGACAGAGAGATAGAGCCAGAGAGCACAAGTGGAGAGAATGGCAGAGGGAGAGGGAGAAGCAGGCTCCCCACTTGAGCAGGGAGCCCGATGCGGGGCTCGATCCCAGGACTCTGGGATCATGACCCGAGCCGAAGGCAGACGCTTAACCATCTGAGCCACCCAGTCGCCCCCCTCTGATGTTTTACTAAATGAATTATGAAATGGAAGGCAAATTAAGTCTACCCAGGTTTATATTTTACCATCAGGAATATAAAGTTAAATTTGCTCAGAGCTATTAATTGTGGGTTATTAACAAAATATACAAAAAATACCCACCCTGGTTTTACAAGCTTTAACCAGAATGGAATGTATGCCCGAAGATAATTTCCTAAGTTGCTATAACTCTGAGAGTGACTTCACCACATTGGTCCAATAGATGCCTTATTTGATTCTTAAAAACTAAGGGCAGAAGGAAAGTTCACAATTTCCCTTTCAAAAAATTTTGTGTCAGTATTTAATAGTTTGGAAAATAATTTTTTGGTTTCAAGCCTAAAACTTTTTTTCTTCTTTTTTTGGTAGGTTCTTCGAAAAGGGAAACTCTTTGTAAACAAAAAAGTGAATTTACTCACATTTTAAACTAATATTAATAAGTAATGCTGCTTATCCAGTAATGCGAACAACAGTGCAAATTATAAGCTATTCTTTTCAGAAGTTAGAGGGAATATATGTGGGGATTTCCATTTATGGCAAGTTGGTGAACTGATTACCCTGAAAAGCTTCTTCTGACAACAACAACAACAAAACTAGAATATTGAATAAAACAAAATGAACACCGTTTTAAATGCATAGCAGAACTTACAGGAGGTTAGGAAAGGAAAGACTCGGGGACTAAAACGTGAAAAGGAACTTGAAAATTAGAGTGGCAAGCAGGCATTCAGTTCAGCTGTCCTGGAATGTGTTGCCAGTCTCAAAAGCAGTGGCTTCAGTTTAAAGACCACAAGGAATTAAGGCCCTGGGCATTCTTGCAGCAGGATGTTTGAACTGAAACTCCCTCTCCCAAATAAAGCCCTCAAAGGGCTGCACTCTCAGTAAAATGGTGGCTGAAAACTTACTGGCAAAAAAACAAAACAAAACAAAATTAAGAACCCTCTGAGGATACCCAGCTGGCTTTACTTATCAGGGAAAAATGTCTCATGAGAATTCATAAGGATCATCCTATTGTCCTTACTTGCATGATCCAGGAAATCCAAACAAAGAAATTAACATGAAATTGGTTCCAGACTAGTAGCACCTATGGGGCAACACTCTGGAAGGACATTGCTTAAATTCAGATTGCACAAGATTTCTGCAGCTAACGCCCTGCCAAACTCAAGATCGTGACTCAAAATTACAACATATGCAAGGAACCAATCTACCACAGGTGGACAACCTACCACAAGGGACAAAAGAATTAAGTCCCTAAGGCTTCAGATGATGGAATTACTGAACATATTCTCTAAATTAGATTGTTTAAATTGATTAAAGACACAAAAGAAAATAAAAAATATCATAAAGAAATAAAGCATATGTAATTATCAGCCAGTTTCATAAAGAATAGAACTCCTAGAGGTTGAAACATAAAACTGAAACTAAAAACTCAAGACAGGGTAAGCAGCAGATTATGCAGAGATTAAGAGTGAACAAGTGAATTGGAAGGTCTTTGAAGAGAGATTAAAAAAGAAGAAAAATATGAAAGCAAGATTAAGAGACATGGAGAATAGAATGAAAAAGACTGAGATACATGAAATAGATTTTTCTGAGGACACAATAGAAAGAATGAGAGGTAATATTAGAAGAATTAATGCCTTGAGAATTTTCTAAAATGTTGAAATACATGAATTTCCAGATTCAGGAAATATAATAAATTTCAACACTTTTATTTTTTAGTAAAACTAATTCCCTATTCAGATACATATTAATGAAACTTGAAAACCTCAAAGACAAAGAGAAAATTGTAAAAGCAACCATAAAGCAAATAAAAACTCCTTACCAAGGAAGGAAATTAGACTGATAGCAGACTTCACCACGGAGACTATAGAAACCAAAAGACAGTGGAATAACATCTTTTACAAGCTAGAAGACAATAATTGTCAATTTAGAACTTTAAATTCAATTTCATTAAATTCCATATGAAAGTGAACGTCTTTACAAACATTTTCAGACGACACCAGAGACAATTTACTGCTAAGAGAACTTTGCTGAAGGATTTTCTAGAATGAAGGTTCTCAATCAGGCTACACATTAGAATCACTGGAAGAGGGGGCCTGGATGGCTCAGTTGGTTAAGCGTCAGACTCTTGATCTCAGCTCAAGTCTTTATCTCAGGGTGGTGAGTTCAAGCCTGGCATTGGGCTCTATGCTGGGTGTGGAGCCTACTTTAAAAAAAAAAAAGAATTACCAGAAGACACTTACAAAATACTGATGCCTATGTTATACTCTAGAGTTTAGATTTAATCCTTCTGAGGTACATACCGAGAATTGGTACTTAAAAAATATCCCTAGGTGATTCTAGTGTGATGTCAAGTTTGCAAACCACTTGTATAAAAAAGATGCACTTCATGAAGAATGAAATTGAGCCCAAGAAATAACAATGAACAAATAGTTCGGGAGATTGGAAAAATAGACAAAGGGGATTAGAGGTACAAAATAAATAAGTCATGGAGAGGAAAAGTGCAGCATAGGGAATATAGTCAATAATATTGTAATAACATTGCATGGTGACACACAGTGACTACATTTATTGTGCTGAGCATTGAGTAAGGTATAGAATTGTTGAATCAGTATGTTGTATACCTGGAACTAATATAACATTGTATGTCAATTATACTTCAATTAACCCCCCCCCAAAAAACAAAACAAACCCAAATAGTTGTTAAACATATGGATAAATCTAAATATTCATTGGGTAAAGAAATAAACGTATTGACTAAGAGAATATGAAAGCATTGTAGACTGGATTACTGGACAGAAATAACATATAAGAAGAAAGGGAGGGGATTGGAAGTTCAAGGCATTCAAGGTCCTCTTATTACCCAGAAGGAAGATAGATAAATTAACTTTAAGTAACCATGTTAAAAATTTAAGGGTAATACTAAAAGAGTAGGGATGTAATATATAATTTCTTAACTGAAAGAGGCATTAATTTGTCAGGGAGTGTGAGAAGAGGGTGTAGAATGTAGGGAGGTCTGTGACAAATTTAATGACATATATCAGGCATGTGGTGATAAGGGCTCTGGAAAGTAAGGCAATGGAAATAGGAGGGGGTGGGAAAGGAGATGTTACAAATTAAGAAGTGATGTGACCTGGTGACTAATTTGCTAAGGGTACATTGGAGGAGCAGAGGGAAGACACCTTCACTCTCAACACAGCACATTGAGGTATTTTGTCAAGGTGAGAGACTAACTCTGGTTTATATAAAGGTGATTGTTTGTGTTGAAATCATATTTGAAGCAAACCTTTAAGATGGAGAAGACCTAAAACTTCCTTCCAAAGACTTAGTTTACATCCCTGCTTGCCTTTTTATTGTTTGGGTATAAGTGCCTAACATGTCATCACTTATACCACTCTAACTTTATTTTTTAAGTAAAAAAGGAGTTTAGAACCTTTTTTTTTTTTTTTTTGAGGATTTTATTTATTTGACAGAGAGAGAGAGCACAAGCAGGGGGAGTGGCAGGCAGAGAGAGATGGAGAAGCAGCCTCCCTGCTGAGCAAGGAGCCCAATGCGGAGCTCAATCCCAGGACCCTGGGATCATGACCTGAGCCAAAGACAGAGCCACCCAGGTGCCCTATTTTCATCTACTTTAAATATCATATGACTTCATCCAGATTCATGGTGGACCTGCAGTGGATTACAAATGGCTGCAAATTCTTTGATACTCCTTTCTTCAAGAGATGAGGTCCATTTTCTTGCCCATGAATCTGGGCTGGCTTGTGACCACTGGAGTATGGGTGTAAGAGACATTGTGCAGTTCTAGATCTACAGTCTAAGGGGACTGGTAGCTTCTGCCTTGGTCTTTTGGAGCCCTGAGCCACCATGCAAGAAGCTTGACCATCCAGAGATCACTATGTTGTGGAGAACCTGGAGGATAAAACTCCATGTGGAGAGAGAGGTCAAGAGACACAGAGGTGTCACACGTGAGTGAAGAAACTATCTTGCAAGTGGATCATCCTGTTCTAGCGGCCCAAGCTGAATTAGCTGACAATATGTGGATCAGAAGGGAACCGCCCACGTGAGCTCTTCTTGCATTCCTCATGTACTATACCAAATAACAGCAGAACAAGAAGGCTGTTTCAGGTCACTCAGTTTTGTGGTAACATGTTACCCAGCAATAGGGAATCAGAACAAGGCTGCTTCTTTCAAAGACTAACAACACAGGGACCCAGGATCCCACTGTTAGGACTGCCCATCACCACTTGCCTTCTTTTGTCTTTTCTACTATTTTTTATTCTCACTATCTTTATTCTTCAAATTTTACTCTCATTACAAACACAGCTCAAAACATTTTCCCCGTGGTTTTGTTTTTGCCTCAGTCTACTGAAGTGTCTTCCATTCTTCTCACCACTTGTACTTCAAGTCTTATTTATTGCAATCTTATTATATCACCCCAGTGGAATGAATCAGAATTTGTGGAAAAAATTGTAGATTTTTTTGCTTACAATATAGACATTTTTATTTTTTTTAAAGATTTTATTTATCTATTTGACAGAAAGAGAGCGAGAAAGGGAACACAAGCAGGGGGAGTGGGAGAGGGAGAAGCAGGCCTCGGGAGCCCGATGTGGGGCTCGATCCCAGGACCCTGGGATCATGATCTGAGCTGAAGGCAGACGCTTAATGACTGAGCCACCCAGGCACCCAATATAGACATTTTTAAAGGAATGTGGTTTTTGCTTGCAGATAACACAGCAATCCACACTGCTAAATGCTTTTAAGCTGACATTCGTCTAAGCCTGCTTTAATGAACAGATAACTCATTTATAATTAGCAGTGCCAATTAATTGGCATGCAAACAATTAAAGTGATTAAAGTGCTAAAGTTCTTAAGAACAGTTTTTCCTAAATAGGTTATAGACAAACCCTCCCTGACCCTGCATCTTGTTTACATGATTAAATTGCTGAGGAAGCTTTCTGTACAGACAGCACATGAGGAAATTGTAACTCAGCCTTGGTCAGATAGCCCTGATCTGGAATAAGTGAGCCCCATCTATAAAGAATTTGTTGTGCTCTGATTTTCAAATCAACACTGTTTAAAAAAGTTTAAATTATGTATGTTTGTCGGTCTCCTGCCCCCTCTTCAACCACTACCCAGGGCCTCAGTAAACTTGAAGCACTCAAAATCCCATCCAGGTCACTTTTCTGTTCTAGTTCTTATATCTATCTTATACCCTAGAAAATGGATAGAAGGCTGTGAGGTTTTACTTTAAATGGCTGTGACTCGATTCTCATAGAATGGACCAGAAATGACACTGTGTGATTTCTGAGGCTAAACCAAAAAAGACATTGCTGTTCCTGCCTTGCCTGCTTGGACACCTGCTTTTGAGGCTCTGAGCTGCGACGTTAAACTGTCGGACCCCCTTGAGGCTGCCACTTCATAAGGAAACCCAGGTCACATGCAGGACCTGTAGAGGTGCTTTGGTTGACAGCTCCAGCTGGGATCCCAGGTAGCAGCCAGCATCAACACCCGACATGACTGAAAATGCCTGAGGATGGTTCCAGACCCCAGCCATTGAGTCACCTCCAACCTTCAAGTCTTCCCAGCCAAAGCCCCCGACGTGCTGGAGCAGAGACAAACTGTCTCTGCGGTGCTCTTTCCAAATTTCTGACTCACAAACACTGTGAGCATAATAAAATGGTCACTGTTTTATTCCACTAAATTTGATTTGGTTTATTAAGTAGCAGTAGTCATTGGAAGAAATGCTTTTTCTTTCTTGACTTAAGGCTCTATACAATGTCCACTTCCTATTTTTTCCCATTCACATGCTTTTTTGGTTTCCATTTTACCCTTAAATGTCTTACTCTACACTTTTTTTTTTAAAGATTGTTACTTACTTATTGAGAGAGAGAAAGAATGATAGAGAGACAGCATGAGAGGGAGGAGGGTCAGAGGGAGAAGCAGACTCCCTGCTGAGCAGGGAGCTGGATACGGGACTCGATCCCGGGACTCCAGGATCATGACCTGAGCCGAAGGCAGTCGCTCAACCAACTGAGCCACCCAGGTGCCCCTTACTCTACACTTTTTAATGAAACTTCCCTCGACCTCTGTTGGAAGTAACTGGAATTCAAATCTTCTCTGGCAAGTTATTAACCCCCTGAGTCTCAGTTGCCTTGATGATGAGAGAATCACACCTATCTTATGGGTTTGTTGTGAAAATTAGAGATATTGTAGAAAGAGCACCTGGTATACAGGAGGCACTGACTAGATAAATGGTACTTAGTGGGGCACCTGGGTGGCTGGTCATGGTCCTGGGTCCTGGGATTGAGCCCTGCATCGGGCTCCCTGCTCGGCGGGAAGCCTGCTTCTCCCTCTCCCACTCCCCCTGCTTGTGTTCCCTCTCTCGCTGTGTCTTGCTCTGTCAAATAAATAAAATCTTTAAAAATAAATACATAAAAAATAAATGGTACTTAGTATTATAAGTTTTCAGAGACAAGTTTGTAATCCCAAACCTCAGTTTCCCATTTTTCCAACTCACATTGTTCTAATTGAGAGCACATAGTGTTCTCAGAGGGACTTTGTGTGTGTGTGTGTGGGCCCACACAAGTTGTCTGTTCTCTGTTGGACATGTATGACTGCATACTCTCATGGTCCATGCATCACTGCCTGAGTCTGGAACACAACAGTAACAACCGAATCAAAGCAAACCAACCCCCAAACAACCCTGAACTCTCATCATGGCTATATATGTCTAAGGAAATATGCAAATCATAGAGATAAGATATTAAACAGAACTTGCTGGGTGGGATGGTCTGTGGCCCAGCCTCGAGTCTGTCCACCCTTTCCCTGGCTGGAGGTATCTTTGCTTTCTGGAAGGTACATTCTCTGTAGCAGAGACTCTGGGCATTTTGATGGTCCAGGACAATTTTAAAGGCTGTGGATGTTCTGTCCAGAAAAATGAACACACCCGTACCCCCACAACACCTTGCATGCCATTTTAGAGTGTCCATAGTTGCTATAAATAATAGATACTGGAGCCTGCTGGAGAAGCCTGTGGGAACTAGAGTGCTTGGCTTTGTGATCCTGGGATAGACGATAATCCTAACTCAATCAGGGAGGGCTGTCTTAAGTGCTACCTTGTAAGGAAGGAAGCCCATGTCTGTTGAACATCTACTGTGGATCAGGGCTTTACATAACTTACCTAATCCTCAGGAGAAAGGGCATGTTAGGTATTTTAGCTCTATTGTATGACAAGGCTGAGAGAAGTTAAGTGACTTTTCCAAGATCTCAAAGCGAATAAATTAGTGGGGCCCAGATTTGAGAGATGCCAGCATCCAATGGTTTTCTGTTATTTTCTGTTTGTGTCTTGGGGTGTGGAGATCTGCTTCTCCAGACAGGTCATGACTGGGGAACTTGCTAGACCTAGGCTTGCTCTTTTAATTTCTATCCCCTACTCCCCCAACCCACCCTACCCCAATCCCTGCCTACCTGTGGCCCTTTTGGCTACCAGAGTGTGGTGTGGGGTGGCATGCTTTGCTGCTGGCTAGGCTTAAGAGAAGAAATAAAAGAGAGTGGTATGAGCAGGGGCCCCAGAGTCAGTGTGCTTGAGCTGGAATCCATTGAACCCCCCCCACCCAAAAGCCATAATCCCAACATTTACCTAACACCTTTGTTTTACAAAGGGCTTTTTCATTTGATAATAAGATAGGCATGCAAGGCCTTTCTATCTCCATTTACAACTGTGGATACAGGATCTTTTTCAAGGAAATTGTCTTAGGTCTGCTGATTCCGGTTCCTGGTCTTTTTCCATTATCTTTTATCTCCCTCCTTTGGAAAACAAAGTTAAGAAATACCATTCTGGGAAACTGAAGCTACAAGAATGAAAACACAATGGCTTGGGGCAGTAAGTCATAAGTCACCGTGATTGGGAGATGGCCTTCCCTGCTCATGTTCTGGGAAGCAGCCGTCACAAATGTAGCTAATGTAGAACAAATAGTAATCTGGGAAATTGTAACATGAGATCACATAATGGCAATGGCTTTTGAAAGATAAGGTAACTGATAAGGAATATTGAGAAAGGAACACAAGAGACTAAGACTTTGAAAGATTTCCTCTAATGTTGCCTGAAAAGAGCGTGATCTGACTTCGGATGACCTGTACCGGTTCCTCAGACTGAGGACTATCCCTCCAGTGGAGAAGGGCAATTCATCAAGCAACCAGAGCTGGAGAGTAATTCTCTGAAAGAACATCCAGCTGCCCTGGTTCATCTTCTCAGCTCACCCAGCAGAAAACTTGCAATTTGGCCTCCTGAGTGCTGATGACCAGCATGGGTTCTCTCAGTGATGACTCTCCTGCTGGAGCTAATATGGAATATTGGTCTATCAATCACTCTCCGGTGAGTTCAGCTCCTACGATTTAATCTCTCTCCTTTGATCACCTCTGCTGAAACTGATAAAGACCCTGATCCTGCTCAGATGTTGAGCGGATTATGGGCTTTGGTTCCCTCCTTTGGTGCAGTCATACATGGGAGACCCTGAAAAAGACAGAGTCTTTTTCATTATGTGGCCTTGATAGTTTATGGAGACCATAATCTTGTTTTGTCCAGGAACCCAGCATGTCCATCTAGTCCTAAAACTTCAAAGAACAGATGTTTCAAAGGATGTGTTTGAGCAGGAATCTTACAGAAGCATTTTTAAACACAGCCTTATTGTGAGGATCTCAAACTTACTCAGGTTAGTGCCCCAAAACAGAGATGGAACAAGCTTTCCCACTCCTAGGCTAGATGAATGGGAGGCCCCTTTGGGCCTAGAGTGTCTTGAGGCTTTGAGGGAAGGGACTCACATGGGTCACCTGACAGGACACAGCAATATCTCAGGAGGCAGCATGGTAATATATCTTTTGGGCAACAACTGGTCAGGCCCTGGGGCAGATGAAGAGGAATACAGCACAGTAGGAGGAGAGGGGTAAGTTCTCACTGGCCTGAAGGCTGGGAAGTTGGTTGGTGAGGATGCCAGTAGATTTGGCTTCTGGGTGCTCCTTGCAGAGATCCTTACCACCTTCATCTAGCTTTGGAAGTGCCCCTTCTCCATGGTAGACAATTCCCTGAGATGTTGGGTTGGAGGAGTAGGTCCCTATTCAGTGGATGTGGTGCTCTGAGATTCCATCATAAAGAGGTCGCTAGGTGACCCAGTGAGCAGACTCAGGATTCTGTCTTGCTGGGACTCAGCAACCCAGACAGGTAAGAGAGTAGCAGAAGCTGAGTGGCCTGGCTCCTAAGGCAACACGTTACATATTGTCCTGTTGGCATAGCAGTGTTTGATGAACCCTGGTGTAGTGAGGGTAGGAAGTATCTTACCTGGTGGCTGAAGTTGGGTAAAAGTAGGAGATACCTAAGTCAGATGGTATCTGTGTCAAGGCTCCACTCCTTTTACAGGGATTAAACAAGATAATATACAACACAGTCTCTATACTATGTCTGATAAATACTTAACAGTGGCAACCACTACCATCGTCATCACCATCTTGAATAGTACTTTACACTTAATTTCATGTTGTGTTCAGTAAGTCGGATAATTGGCTATAAATTATAGAATTTACAATTGTACTCTGTCCCATGTTGGTCCACGGTAAAGGCTGGACTCTTAGTGGCATCTCAGAGTTGGAAGAGCCCATGAAAAACCAAGGGTCATATCCTCAAGGTCAGGGCCGGGCAGGTATCATGCATATGTTAATCAGGATGGTATAGGATAATAAGGAAGTTGGGGACTGTGGCAACCTGGAGAGCATATATCACATCTAAGGGCAGTGGCTTCTCAACTCTAGCTGGTTGTTGCCATGAAAAGATGTGGGCTCAGAAATTCTAGCTCTTCTGATTATTTATGAAAGACACGAATCCAGATCTCAGATGAAATTTTACAGTTTTTAAAATATGGTAAGCCAAACAAAATGTGTCTGTAGGCTGTATGGGATCTGTCAGCTGTCAGTCTGGGATACTCTTCTCTGAAGCAGGAATCCCATATATGGCCCTCCTGCCCCATGGTCATCCAGTGAAACCCCCACAGGATGGTCTGATTGTCTTTTTTAAGTCCTACCTCTCTGGCAGTGTGACAAGTCCCCAAAGTTGCAAATCTGGAACAGGGCTGAGCCAATAGGGCTATAACTGCAGCCATCTGCTATTGCTTACCTGCTGTTTCATCAACAATTGGATTGGACAAAGACTCTTGCCCTCCACCCAACATCACCCACCCCAGGTCTGAACTCATCTTGAGAAATTGGGGGAGTTAGTGTTCCTCTTGTTTGCACCTTGCTGTGGATGCAAGCTGAGCCTTAACCTTGTAAAACCTATGGACAAGAGGAGTCAACTTGGGCAAACCCTGGGCAATACTAAACTAAACATAAATGCAGGACTAGCTACACAGATCTGCAACCGGTGCCATTGCACAAGCCCCATACTCAGAAGGGCCTCACCCTTGATTTAATACTCTGCTTTTGCTATCTTGAAATCGTCAGAATTTTCCAACAAGGGGGCCTGTGTTTTCATTTTGCACTAAGCTCCACAAATTTTGTAGCTGTCCTGCATAAATGTGATCAGAATTGGAAGCATACCACGTAAGTGGATTTTTTTTTTTTTTTTGGAAGCTCCTACAACTTGATTAGTTTGCACTTTTATGTGAGTTGAGGTAATGCCCATGGAAACCAGGGAGCAGGAAAATGCTTTCCTGACAATTATAAAAGATGAGGAGGATCTCTCATGCCTTGTGGTAAGTGGAGCGGGTAGGGAAAGAGTCAATTTCCAGTGATGTGACCACCTCCCATGGCTTTTCTTCCTTATCTTATCTTATCTTATTTTCTTCCTTCCTTATCTCAGGTGCTGGACCTGCATTAGCTGTTAGGCAGAGGAGATGCAGATGGGCATGGAATTAATTGTGGGAATAGCTGTTGGGTTAGCATTAGAGGAATCTGGAGAATAGACAACATCCAGTGGGTAGGAGAGCCAGGAGACTCAGTTGTTTTTCCTGATCATTTGCAGGTCAGCAAAACTCTGGAGTTGCTGAGGAATGAGTGTGTGCTGGGCATTGGAACAGCTTTACTGATGTATTTGAGTTAACACCATGAGATCATAATACAGGGCACTGAACCTCTTGTAGAGATTCTTTGGTGCTGGAACTATAATTAATTCCATTTCTATCGCTGCCTTACTCATTGTACATATGGTCTGCTGCAGAGATCTCAACTGCACTTTGGGTACAGTGGAAGAGTCCAATAGGGCAAACATTAAAAATGAGGGCTTCATCTTCAGACTTTGGCATTACCCTTTTGCAAAGGATTCAGAGGTTGCAGCTATGGAACTTGCTCTTAGCAAGGGAGTAAGCAGAATTTGAGGGGATCTATTGTATTAATGCCCTCCCTAAATCACAGAGGGTTGCAGATCAAGAAATTTCTCTGTAAACTTGACAAACTAGATAGCATGGCCAACTAATGATGACTAGAACAACACACCAATCTAGGGCTCAACCAATAAAAGCAAATGTTTCCCTGGATAATCACCCTTCCCTTCTGCAAACTCTAACACCCAAATCTCTAGAATTACATTAACTGGATAGATGAATTTGGGGGAGAATTGACATCTTGATTATAGCAAATTCTCTTATCCAGGAACATAAGATGTTTCTCAACTGATTCTAATTTTTATGTCTTTTTTTGTGAAAATTTATGGTCCTTTTTATTTAGTCCTGCATATTTCTTGTTATCTTTGTCTCTGGATATTTCATATTTTTCAATGCTATTTTGAATGTCATCTTTTTTTCATTATATTTTTCTAACTAGTTCACTAGTTCTTACTGGTATATTGGAAAGCTATGTTTGCATATTTATTTTATAATTACCCCTGATCTCTCTTATTAACTCTATGGCTTTAGGTCTTTTTTTTGGTAACTAATCATGTAATATGCAATATGTAGCATTAATGCTGCAAGTGCATTCTTCAGTGTCAGTTGCAGAAATCACTAATTGACATCCCATTGAGGCTGGGTGAAATAAATCCTTCACAATCTGCACTCTGTTGGGAGACAATTCTATGTGGGTTTGTACAGCAATCAGCCTTGGAAGATAGAGATAGTGTCTCTTGCCAAGCAAAGGAGGTAGTATCTCCCTTATGAGCAAAGGGAAGGTATGTTGTGAAGGATCAAAGATTCAGATTATTTAAGTTTAGACTTCTTCTGTAACATATCTCATTGCATGTGCTGGTGTCCTCTGGTCCTCTTCACATCACCTGGTAGGAGTTGGGATTTAGGGAATGGTGCAAAATGCTGATACTCTTGTTACTATTACTTTGAGTAATAAGTAGTCCTTCATCTCCTACCCAAGAGTCTTGTGTTTTCTACCAGCATCTTACCATAAGAGTACCAAAGAGTGTAAAAAGGGCAGTGGGCATGTGATAGGTCAGAAAAGGCCTGAGCAAGCAGATCGACAAAATGGAGGAGGACAGAAGAACATGACCATGCCAGTAGGGTCTATGAAAGATCACTCTATCCCTAGGGGTACCACAGAAAGTTTTTTTTTTTTTTTAAATATGAAACAGGATTCAGCCCTGACTACTTTCTGCCTTTTTTAGTAGAGTAGTTTTGTTGACTTGTCCTCAGTCTTGCTAGGGGTCCCATGAGTACAGGCCCGGCTGCCATGAGGGGCTTTAGGAAAACTTGGTATCTCCTTCCACTTCTTGTTTTTGTGTCCTTTTATAATTCTCATGGGCCCCTTTCCCTAATGAAAACTTGTTTGCTCGGGAGAACCCATTAATGGTCAGTTACACCCTAGTGTTGATTTACATTGTTGGAGTATTATCTCTCTTAGAGAACGTTCTTTGAACCACACCTGCATCTTGGGAAGGAATGACTCTTCCATGTGGCAGACATGTACAGCATTTTAGAACAGCAGTGATATTTGGAAGGATTTTTCTGATGTCCTTGGCATTGTTCCATGTCAGCAGCAACTCTACTGCATCTCTCTGACTGGCAGGGGTGCTGATGGCTGGCTCCTTGGAGCCCCTCCCCACTATGAACAATCCTCACTATTCTAAAATAAAGTTTCACTAACCTAAAACTGCAAAGAAAATAAATCTAGGTATATGTCACCTTTTAGAGTCTTTTGCAAATCTCCACCTGCTGGGAAACTTCAGATCTTAATTTTCATGCTAAGGGGCTCTTTTCAGAAACTTGTAGAACATCTGAAGGAAGAGAGAATTTTTAAGAGAACTTCATGCCAATTAACTTGGCCCATTTGTAAGAAATGGGAATGATTATCTCAGAGATTAATTAGGATTGCTAAAGGTGATGGTGGACTAGAACCTAAATGCACCCATAAATTCTTCTCCCTTGGTTTAGAATGAACATATCATGGGCAAAAGGGCAGAGGTTATTAAAGTGAATGAGGTCGTTGTCTTTTACAGGGTGATGGCACCCTTTCATTCTGCAGCAGCTGGTAAGAGAGAGGAGGAGAAATTGTCATTGCTTCACATTTGGATCATATAGTGCATTCCCTAATGTAATATGAAATATCATCCTAATGAATTAGTCTTAAACACAATGCTTATCAGAATAATGAAGAGAGTGCCTGCAAGTCCAGTACTGCTCCTGCCAATGACATCAGAAACTGTCCAGGGAGAGTAGTTATCATCCAGTGCCTCATCTCAAAGGATTTAATGGTCTGAAAGAAGTGGGGAAGAATGAGTTCATCCCTTAGTCAGAAATGCTTCTGAAACTAATGAATTTTTATTTTTGAATATGGAGAAAAAATATTGTTCACTGGTTCCTAAAGGCTCTCAGACTTTTTGGCTTGAAGTGAGGGATTCTGGAACAACCCAGGGACTGGGTCTTTCTAGCTGAGTGAGCCCCTCAGATTGTATAGTACCTGGGACAGCATCTGAAGGATAGGCTTTTGAGGATTCAGTTCCCACTCCCATCTCCTGCCCCGGGTAAACATTTCAGGAAGTGTTGTTTCTTTGCAGTGACTGTACAGAAGAACCATCCTCCAAGGGGGGTACCATCTTTCCCTAGCTTTCCTGACATGTTGGATTGCTTGCTACATGCATCCCTTGCCTACTAACAGAGCTGATTTTGTTTGGGTTTCCAGCTGTCAGGCACTGGGCCTCTCCTCAACCCAAGGAGGTCAATCTCCAATCTAATCTCTCTAATGAGAGATTAGAATTATGAGATATAATTCATAAAACATATGAATTATATTTTGCTTTCCAGTTATTGTTTTAGGAATAAGCATGTGATAGAATTCTGGCCAATGAGATAGATGTGAAATGTGTGTGTGGAGGCTGGGGGTTGCTTCTGGGAATGTTCCCTTACTCTTTAAAAGAGGCACAAGAAAAGGATGTTCTCCCTAGGCCTTTGGGCATTGTTGTGTGAGGACATGATGCTTGGAGCTGCTGCAGTCGTCTTGCCACCATGAGAATTCAAGCCTGAAGACAAAGGGCAATGTGCTGAGGATGGCAGAGCCAAAAGACAGAAAGAAACTGAGCTGCTGATAACATGATTGGGCCACTGAATGAAGCTGAATATGCTCCTGTTCCAAACTTCATGTTACGTGAGATAAGTGCTCTTACGTGATTTGCTCTCATTTATTCAAAAGTGTCTTCCAATTCACGGAGCTGGCACAGAGTCACCATCTTTGTCACCCTTTTCCCTATTTCCTCACCTCACCCTCTTTTATTAAGACTTATTTCTTAATAAATAGTTGACACTTGCAAGCTCAGGCATTCACATAGATCCCACAACCGCTGCCCCTCTGAGGACATGCATGTAACTGGGGTTCTCCAAAACTCCTCAATGGCTCACAAAGGAATACCTTTAAAGGGGCCCCCTGATAAATGCCAGAGCCACTCTTCCTTTAGAGTGGAACAAGACATTTTGAAACTGCAGAGTGCTCTTTGGTGGAGCAGATCAAGGTGGCCCGTTTTCTCTTGTCTACCCATCTGGTCCTCCGACTGGCGGCATCTTGTCTCACGCTGCAGGATTCTGCTTGCCCGGGAGAGGGGCGTCAGATCCCTGTAAGGAGGGGAAGACCTCAAGAATTTTTATCTCCTAGAGCTCTTTGCCTTTTTTTTCCCAAACTGGAAAAACAGGGAAATAAATCTCCCACATATTTATGAATTTCTTTTCTTCCCTAGTCTTCACATCTCTAAATATATCAAACATGATAATTTTATGAGCAACCAAGTCATACATAATACATTTTATGTTCTTAAATGTATCAAGTGATTTTAGATCTGCACAGGATGCTAAAAAACAAGAACAGACAGTGCTCAATTTGTAAATTAATTTGGGAGTATAACTTTTTTTTTTTTTTTTTAAGTGGGTTGCTTGAATTCAGAATGCTTTTTCTTGTAGAAACAATGATGGTTAAGTTCCAAATCTGGACACAAAAGCCCACATATTCCACAATGTGCTGCAGCCTTGTCGTTTACTAACCATACTGACATAGTTAACGCTTACTGAGCCTCTCTTATGTGGCTGACTCTTTATTCCTTCTTTATATGTTATCTTGGTGATTTAATTCTCACAGCTCTGTGTCAAAGGAAACCAAAGCTCAGACAGCTTAAGTAACTTGCCCAAGGGCACACAGCACATACATGGTAAAACCAGGACCCTGTGGTCTCTCTGGCCCCAGCATTGGTTGTTTTCACACTCTCCCTGCCCTCCTGATGGGTCTCAATCACCATCAGCAGCAATGTTTCTATGGAAAAATGTGTTCCAAATTCCAATTGCAATGCCAAGAGCACATAGTTCAGCTCTGGCAGCTAAAATCCCCCTTTGCCCTTTAATTTCCCTATTTTTCTCCTCAATAGCAGAGGGAGAGAGAGAGAGACAGAGAGACAGAGAGAGACAGAGAGACAGAGAGAATGAATCAGTATGAGAGGTTGGCCCAGAATGAAGGGCTCTTACTGTCATTTGCCAGGCAGCCTGTCTCCATCTCAGGCCGTGCCCATCCACTGTCTCCCCCGCCCCCATCAGGTAGCTGAGCTGGAGATAATGCAAACACTCCTCATTACATTTCTGTTGCTTTTACCACCTGTTTAGAGCCCAACTACTGACACAGGTTTGATAAAAGGGTTTGGGGGCTATTTAAATCCCAGCTTGGACCAGGACTTAACTTTGTAAGCATCCAGTAAAATGTGCCTTTAAAACAGTGAGATTTTTGCCCACCCCTCTCCTGCAGCTGGTATCTCACCTGGGGAGGACCATCATAATCTTCCTTACACCTCATCTCCTGTTTCTAGACCTGCCATACCTCCTCCCACCAGGTTAATCTCTTCTTTCCTGAATGCTTCTGAAAGTGTTGGGAATCTTGTAAAATCAGCCAAGCTGTCTCAATGCCTCCTGATGGCTTGCATTTCACCCAATATACTATCACCTTATTTATTTCTTATTTAAAAAAATCTTCCAGTCAAGTTTCATAGTTTCCTTTGATAGAAAGTTCCAGCCCACCCCTTATCTTTAAGAGCAAGTCCTAATTTATTCTGCTATCCTGTAATTATCTTCTCATGCATCCTTTACTGCTACCGGGAAGACCTTAAACTACCCTTCTTGCCTGTGGTTACTATTAATATTACATTAAGGATTCATAATTTAGTTTGTGGAATATTTTGGACCTCTGCTCTTTGCCTTTCATTTCCTGGATTTCCCCTAATTTCACTGTTCTTCAGTGCTCCTACCCAAGGGGAAAGAGAAGTTGCCTCAACACTCATGGACACTCATTCTCCATGGACTCTCATTCTCCCATCTTCACAAATAAAGGGGAGTTGGCTTTGTAAAGTGGAAATGACATGAAAAACAAAATAGAAAAACATGATCAAAATAACCGACACTGAAAATATACACAATCCAATGAGTTCTTGGCTAAGAAATTATCCTGGATTTTTAAGAAATAAAGAATGATTTTAAATTATTGCCAATATGAGTGAAAAGTGTTCCCTTTGGGAGCTAAGCATCCATGGTCTCTGAAGACCTTCACTGCCATTAGTTGATTAATTAATTCATTAACACATCGTAGAGCACAGGATATTGACTCCATATGGCACTGAGCAGGCAGTTTGATTTCCTTAGAAAAAATTTCTCTTATACGAAACCACAGAAATAGTAAATAATTAAGCTCTAAGCTGCCTTGTTGTGATCTTTTATTGATCAAGGCAGAGATTTGAGAGGAGGCAAGCTTCAGGCATTCGCTCCAACCAGATTTTATTTGCCCCAAGATGACATGTTACCGCGAGACGCCTGTTCCTATTATAAAGTCTTTAAGGAAGAAAACAAGTCCACAACATGTTTATGGCTCGTGTTACTTCTGTCCGAGGTTAATCGCCCCAGTCTTGAAGACTGAAACATTTTCTGGTGGACTCCCAAGAGGCCAAAGGAAGTGATATGACGAGTGTGCTGCTTGCTGCCTTCTGAGTCCTGGCTTCATTAAGCTGGGTTTTAATATCTTTTTTTTTCTTTTAATAAAGCTATTAGGACAATGACTTACAATTGTGCAGTTCAGTGAGACCTCCAGGGCGTGAAGGTGGGGGCTGAGCTTGGATCAATGGCAGAGAAAGTGGTCTGAGCCATTCTGCTGGTGGGATTTTGCTGCTTCCCTCCCAAGGGCACTGGGCTGTCCCCTGTCCCTGCTCACCAGCCACGAGCCAGCCAACTGCCCCTTCACCCAAGGTGTGCAGGTGGATGCAGGTGGGAGGGAGAGCCATTGAGGTGGGATCAGCAGCTGCCTCAGTGTCGCAAACCTTTCCCCCTCTTTCTGTTCGCTGCCTCCCATGTGTCCCTTCAGGTTCTACCTTCCTTCTCTCCTTCTGTCCTCAGCAGAGCTCCCTGAAGGAATTAACTGCCCCCACTGTCTGGACCTCCCTCAGCCCCCTCTCACTCCTGGCACCTCCCTTTCAGGGCTTTTCTGCCTCCCTTGTAGCTGCTCCTTGGTGACGAAGCTCATCTCACTACTGTGGGGGTAAGTGATGTATCTTCCTGCTGGGAGGCTTTGGAAATTGTCTACAACTCTCTCCTAATAGCTCCTCCTTTGGCTTTTGTGACAACTCTTGATGGTGTTTTCCCATTTATTCCTTGTGGCAGTCATGAAGATGCAGCACTCAGATTGCCTTTGAGAAAGGACTTACTGCCTACATCTCAGGATTCCCTACATCTTTGGACCAAGGTCTCACTCTTCTTGGGTGGCCCCTGGCCAATGACTGACCAAGGTTGTGGTATAAGGGCCCAGACACTCCCCTCCAGCGTGGGGCTCTCCAGTATGAATCTTTGCTCCAGAACTCCCCATGGGGTGGCGGAGGCTTAGTAGGGTCTGCATCAGTCTGACCCCCTACCTACCCAATCCTGCTTCTTTCCTTTTCCTTTCACAGCTGTTGCTCCCAGCAAAACTTCTGCTCTCCCCCGTCTCCGTGTTTGTTTCCTTGGGGACCCAAGTGACATATTCCTTATACTCCTTTGTTGCCATTACTTTTTTACCAGCTTCTTAAATGATGGTGTTTCAAAGGCGTTGGTCTAGGCCCTTTTCTCCTCTCAATTTACCCATTGTTTTTGGGTCATCATCTTATTCTCCTCCATGTCTTTCACTCTCCTCCCAACACTAGTAGAAAACTCTAAATCTCTCAGGTCATAGCTCTCCTCAATCTTTAAGTCTGTGTGTATCTGTTTTGCTGATATCTTGCAGGCATCTCAGACTTTTTTTTTTTTTAAAGATTTTATTTATTTATTTGACAGAGAGAGAGACAGCGAGAGCAGGAACACAAGCAGGGGGAGTGGGAGAGGGAGAAGCAGGCTTCCCGCCGATCAGGGAGCCCGATGTGGGGCTCGATCCCAGGACCCTGGGATCATGACCTGAGCTGAAGGCAAACGCTTAACGACTGAGCCACCCAGGCACCCCTGGCATCTCAAACTTAATATGTGCTAAGAAGAACTCATGAACCCCAAGCCCTATCCCCTGGCCAAAAAAATAAATAAATAAAATTAAAAATAAATAAATAAATAAAAATCCTCCCATATTTTCTGTCTTAGGAAGTAGCTCCTATGTGTTGCTGATGTCTCTGTGCCAGAAGCCTTGCTGCTGTTCTCCATTGCTGTGTTGCTTTGCCGCCCATGTCTAGATCCCTCATGACCTGCTGTACGACAACGATCTCCATTCCTGCTGGAGCTGCCTTTGTGCTGGCGGGATCATTGCAACTGCCTCCTGACGAGTCTTTCTGTCCCGAATCCTACCACATTCAATCCATCCTTGAACCTGTTGTCAGAGTGATCTTAAATTACAAATCTGGTATCCTTCCCCCGCTCAACCCCTTGTAATAGCTTTCCTCCCGCCCCTCCAGATAAATCTAAACATCTCAAAATGTTTTTGGGAAGAGGATCTCAAAGAGCAGACCTTGGAACATCAGCATCAGCATTACCTGGGAACTTACTAGAAATGCAAATTCTCAGACCCCAGCTCAGACCTACTGAATCAGAAATAAGCTCTTCAGGTGAAGCACACTACAGTGTGCATTATCAGTGGCTTAGGAAGTCATCCACATTTCTAGTTTCCTCATTTGTCCCCATATCTCCTCCCCTTCTGCTTTGATCACACTGAGCAACTTGTCCGCCTAATATGGGGCTCCCTCTGCTAACTCCTGATTCATCTTCAGGAATCAGTGCATGTGTCACTTCCTCCAGGGAGCCTTCTCTGACACTTCTCTAGCTGAGTTAGGTACCCCTCCTCAGTCCCCTATGCTTTACTCTATCATAGCCCTTATATTATTGTGTTATGATTGCCTTTTTACCAGGCTGCATCTCCCATGAGACTGTGAGCTTGTTCAGAAGAGAGATTGTCTTTCATCTCTGACTCTCCGGGGCCTGGCTCACCGCCAGGCCCAGAGAAGGGGCACAGTAATGATGTCCTGATGGAGGAATATCAAGCTCCAGCTTTTGCTGGGGTTGCTGGGCTGGAGTGACACTGTCAGCTGCCTGCAGCAGGTGTATTCTGCATCCTCATGTGCCCGTGGACATCTGCCCTAAAATAGTGGGACTAGATTTTGATCTCATCCTGCTTGTTTCATTTTAGCCCTGGGGAGCTAGATGCTGGTGTGTGCTAATTGGATGATGGCATTGGGTCTGACTGGCCTTGTAAATGTGTGCATAGGCAGTGAGCAGAGCATAGTTCAAATAGAATCATCCTGGAAATGCTTTGATTTTCCCAGCTAAGCAGTCTGACCCTGTACTCCCAGGAGCTTGGCATAACTCTGCCATGCTGTTGGTGAGGGCCTGCCTTGGGGGTCAGCTCTGCAATGGAGGCCACTGTTGCTGCTGCACCATCTTCTCAGACTGTTTGGCCCCGCAAGGACTTAATTTCTCCATCTTTGCTGTGGGCATCATCCAAATCAGTCACTTGGTCACCGAGTGCTTCAGGCATAAGCCTTTCTGAATGAGTCACATCACTGGTGGTTCCAATTTGAAAGCGCAGAGCATGAGGCATGCAGCTTGAAGTGCATCACTCAGAGTAGGAGGCTGAGGGGAGCCCAAAGGAACAACTGTCCAGGTTGCAGATGCAGACAAAAAAACAGCGCAGAGAAAGATTACTTCCTGGTCTGAAAAGAGCGATGCCTCTCCCCTCTCCTCCCTCCCATTGTGGCAGTTCCCTCCACTTCTAGCAGTAGGAAGAGGAGGTCCAGGAGACAGACTGGGAAGGGTTTGAGCTTGATGGAGCAGCTTTGCGGAGGCTGAACCCTTGCGAGCTGGGTCCTCGTGCTGCATCTGTCAACGGGACAGCTTTCTCCCATCAGTCACCCCTCAGACCAGATGCATCACTTTAAGGGGGTGGTCTTTAATCTTTTTGGGGGGATCAGGGACCCTTTTGAGAATCCAAGAAAATGATGGCTATTCTTCCCAGAAAAAGGAAGAGTTCCCCATAGGTACATATTTGTTGGTCTCATTTCAGGTGATTTGTGAAATCTCTGAGGTTTATCCATTAACCTGTAGGAGTCTATGGACGACCCATAAGGGACCCCCGCTGTTCCTTGCTTCTGATCTTTTTATACCAAAATCCCATCCTCTGTAGACCTTGCTCCTGAAGCCCCAGGCAGAACTACTCCCTCCTCAGTGCTCACATGGCCCATAGCCCTTGTTGCACAACCAAACACAATGTTATATGACCAAAATCTCCAGAGTCTGTCTGACCCAGTTGCTACCCTGGGTTCTTATCCTGGCTTCCCCATTTACTTGCTTTGTGGCCTGGTAGACTGATGAAGGAGACATGCCAGGCCTCAGCTTCCTTGCTGGTGAAGTGAGCATGATCACAGGATCTGGCCCACAGGGTTGCTGTGAGTATTCAGTAAGAGCCTGCATGTCAGGGCCCTATGTGGAGACGGGCACTGAGGGTCAGTGCAGGGATGGAGCCCTTTGTTCTCTGTGTTGCTGGTGCCCAGCACGGGGGTCCACGCATAGTAGATATTCCCTTAACATTGGTTAAAGAGGAGCAGGAATGGCTAGGTTAAGATACAGATACCTCACCCCTGTGGGAGTTGGCTAACTGTGACCAGGCAGGCGGCAGTAAAGGGGAGTGGCTTTGCCTTCAGTGTTCCCATCCAGGCTCCTGGATTTCCCCCAAAGCTGGAGAGCTGGGCACTGAACCTCAGACCTGGCAGGTGTGGGTTACATGAGATATGTGGAAAGTGAAGCACAGTCAGACGCTGGCCATGGAGTCAGAACTCGGTTCAAAACTAGCCTCTGACACTCATCGGACTTTCGGCAAACAATCTTTCCGGGACTCAGTTTTTCCAAGTGAAATGGAGGACTATCGACATCGATCTCATAAGATTCTTGTGCAGATCAGATTAAGTCAGGTTTAGCACATAGAAGATGCTGAAGAAGTGGAAGCCATAGTCATTGTAAACTAGAAAGCTGAACAAATGTGACTTATGAAAATCGGTGTGTCATTGTTCATTTTGGGGTTAGGACCAGCCTGGCGCTAGGCACAGAGGCAGGGGGAAATGCCCCAATATCAGGCTCTAAGTTGAGACTACTTGAATTCAAATCCTAGCTTTACCACTTACTAGCTGCGTGGCCTTGGGTAAGTCAATGAACCTCCCTGAGCCCCAGTTTCTTCATCTGTGAAGTGCAAATAGTACTACCTACCACATAGAGTTGCTTTTATTGCGAAGATCAAGTGAGAGAATGTGTAAATTGCATTTAGGGTGGTGTGTGGCACATAACACGTACTCAGTAAATGGTAGCTTTATTACCATTATTCTCTGAGGGAGGGCAAGAGGGGCATCCACACCCTGACCCCTACCTCAGCTTGGCAGAGATCTCACCAAGTGGCAGAGGCCAGCCTTAGCTTTTTGAAGAATTATTTTATTTTTGTTCTATAGCTATGTTTAGACAATGTAATGGCAGCCTGAAGGTGGCCCGGCCTGGCTTGGGCCAGGAGAAAGACTAAGATCCCATACACTCCAGGGGCTATGGAGACCCCAGATAATTCCCAGCAGCATGCCGCTTAGAGCTTCCTCTGTTGGAGATGCTCTCCACACATTTCCTGGACAACCAGTTTATCCCCTCCCCAGCCCCTGGAGTCCCCATCAGCTGAGGTTTCCAGGAGTGTGTCCACACTGTCATAGGTAGGAGAAGGCCATCTCGGGCTACCTGAGGTGGAGGCCTTGCAGATCCAGCACTCTATGCAGCCCAGCTCCTCCAGGAGAGCCCCCTGGGCTTGGGGAGGCTGCCGAGCTTCGTTCATATTCATCATCACTTGGAGCTGCACCTTTTCTCCAGGCTGTGTGGGGATGTGCATCACCATGGAAACGCTAGAGGTGAAATCACTCAAGTGTTGGCAAGCGGAGTTTCTCTCTGGAGCTTGGAAAAATGGAGAGCAGGCTCACCGTGTCACAGAAAGGAAAGATGCCCTTAAAACAACCCAAACATTCTCAATTCCATTTGGGGACTTTCCCTTTAAATAAAGACTGAACAATAAATGAAAGAGAAATGTTTTCAGTTTCTAGATCGGCTACCCCAGAGAGTCCGCTTGCGATGGACATGCCAATCCTTTCTGGCTTTCCTAATCTGCTGTCTCTTGTAGAGTGGATAACACATTCTGTCTGGAAAGGAATGGGGTGACATCTCGAAGTTGATATTTTAAACTGATGAAGCTGGAGCCTAGAAGTGTGGATCCCTGTGCCTGTTGGCCATTTCTGGTCCTTTGCCTGAGTTTTGGGCCCAGGACACATTTTCTTTTTTTTTCTTTTTTCTTTTTTCTTTTTTTTTTAGTTTTTAATTTTATTATGTTATGTTAGTCACCATACAATACATCATTAGTTTTTGATGCAGTGATCTACGATCCATTGTTTTCATATAACACCCAGTGCTCCATCCCCTCTCCCCCCTCCCCTCTAAAACCCTGTTTGTTTCTCAGGTCCATAGTCTCTCATGGTTCATCTCTCCCTCCAATTCCCCCCCCCCATTTTTCCCTTCCTTCTCCTAATGTCCTCCATGTTATTCCTTATGTTCCACAAATAAGTGAAACCATATGATAATTGACTTTCTCTGCTTGACTTATTTCACTTAGCATAATCTCCTCCAGTCCCATCCATGTTGATGTAAAAGTTGGGTATTCATCTCTTCTGATGGCTGAGTAATATTCCATTGTATATATGGACCACATCTTCTTTATCCATTCATCTGTTGAAGGGCATCTCGGCTCTTTCCATAGTTTGGCTATTGCGGACATTGCTGCTATGAACATTGGGGTGCATATGGCCCTTCTTTTCACTACATCTGTGTCTTTGGGGTAAATACCCAGGAGTGCAATTGCTGGGTCATAGGGTAGCTCTATTTTTAAATTTTTGAGGAACCTCCACACTGTTTTCCAAAGTGGCTGTACCAACTTGCATTCCCACCAACAGTGTAAGAGGGTTCCCCTTTCTCCACAACCTCTCCAACATTTGTTGTTTCTTGCCCTGTCCATTTTTGCCATTCTAACTGGTGTAAGGTGGTATCTTAGTGTGGTTTTGATTTGGATTTCCCTGATGGCTAATGATGATGAACATCCTTTCATGTGTCTGTTAGCCATTTGTATGTCTTCTTCAGCGAAGTGTCTGTTCATCTCTTCTGCCCACTTTTTGACTTGATTATTTGTTTTTTGGGTGTTGAGTTTGAGAAGTTCTTTATAGATCATGGATACCAGCCCTTTATCTGTAGTGTCATTTGCAAATATCTTCTCCCATTCTGTGGGTTGCCTCTTTGTTTTGTTCACTGTTTCCTTTGCTGTGCAGAAGCTTTTTATCTTGATGAAGTCCCACAAGTTCATTTTTGCTTTTGTTTCACTAGCTTTTGGAGATGTATCTTAAAAGAAGTTGCTGTGGCCGATGTCAAAGAGGTTACTGCCTATGTTCTCCTCTAGGATTTTGATGGATTCCTGTCTCACATTGAGGTCTTTCATCCACTTTGAGTTTATCTTTGTGAATGGTGTTAGAGAATGGTCGAGTTTCATTCTTCTGCATGTGGCTGTCCAATTTTCCCAGCACCATTTATTGAAGAGACTGTCTTTTTTCCACTGCATGTTTTCTCCTGCTTTGTCAAAGATTATTTGACCATAGAGTTGAGCGTCCATATCTGGGTTCTCTATTCTGTTCCATTGGTCTGTATGTCTGTTTTTGTGCCAGTACCATGCTGTCTTGGTGATCACTGCTTTGTAATATAGCTTGAAATCGGGCAATGTGATGCCCCCAGCTTTGTTTTTCTTTTTCAACATCTCCTTGGCGATTCGGGGTCTTTTCTGATTCCATACAAATTTTAGGATTGTTTGTTCCAGCACTTTGAAAAATGTCATTGGAATTTTGATCGGGATGTCATTGAAGGTATAGATTGCTCTGGGTAGCATAGACATTTTAACAATGTTTATTCTTCCGATCCATGAGCATGGAATATTTTTCCATCTTTTTGTGTCTTCTTCAATTTCTTTCATGAGTGTTTTGTAGTTCCTAGAGTATAGATCCTTTACCTCTTTGGTTAGGTTTATTCCGAGGTATCTTATGGTTTTTGGTGCTATTGTAAATGGAATCGTTTCTTTAATTTCTCTTTCAACAGTTGCGTTGTTAGTGTATAAGAAAGCAACTGATTTCTGTGCATTGATTTTGTATCCTGCCACATTACTGAATTGCTGGATGAGTTCTAGTAATTTGGGGGTGGAGTCTTTTGGGTTTTCCACATAAAGTATCATGTCGTCTGCAAAAAGAGAGAGTTTGACTTCTTCTTTGCCAATTTGAATACCTTTTATTTCTTTTTGTTGTCTGATTGCTGTTGCTAGGACCTCTAGTACTATGTTGAACAACAGTGGTGAGAGTGGGCACCCTTGACGTGTTCCTGATCTTAAGGGAAAGGCTCTCAGCTTTTCCCCATTGAGGATGATATTCACTGTGGGTTTTACATAGATGGATTTTATGAGCTTGAGGAATGTTCCCTCTATCCCTATACTCTGGAGAGTTTTAATCAGGAAAGGATGTTGTATTTTGTCAAATGCTTTTTCTGCATCAATTGAGAGGACCATATTGTTCTTCTCCCTCCTCTTATTAATGTGTTCTATCACATTGATTGATTTGCGAATGTTGAACCACGCTTGCATCCCGAGGATAAATCCCACTTGGTCGTGGTGGATGATCCTTTTAATGTATTGTTGGATCCTATTAGCTAGGATTTTGTTGAGGATTTTGGAATCCATATTCATCAGGGATATCGGTCTGAAATTCTCCTTTTTGATGGGGTCTTTGCCTGGTTTGGGGATTAAGGTAATCCTGCCCTCAAAGAATGAGTTTGGAAGTTTTCCTTCTGTTTCTATTTTTTGAAACAGCTTCAGTGAATAGGTATTATTTCTTCTTTGAATGTTTGGTAGAATTCCCCAGGGAATCCATCAGGCCCTGGACTCTTGTTTTTTGGGAGGTTTTTGATCACTGCTTCAATCTCGTTACTGGTTATTGGCCTATTCAGGTGGTCAATTTCTTCTTGTTTCAGTCTTGGCAGCTTATAGGTTTCCAGGAAGACCTCCATTTCATCCAGATTGCTCAGTTTATTGGCATATAGTTGTTGATAATAATTTCTAATAATTGTTTCTATTTCCTTGGTGTTAGTCGTGATCTCTCCCCTTTCATTCATAATTTTATTAATTTGGGTCCTTTCTCTCTTCTTTTGGATAAGTCTGGCCAGTGGTTTATCAATCTTATTAATTCTTTCAAAGAACCAACTTCTAGTTTCATTGATCTGATCTACTGTGTTTCTGGTTTCTAATTCATTGATTTCTGCTCTAATTTTAATTATTTCTCTTCTAATGCGTGGCTTAGGCGTCATTTGTTGCTTTTTCTCTAGTTCTTTAAGGTGTAGAGTTAGTTGGTGAATTCGGGATTTTTCTATTTTTTTGAGTGAGGCTTGGATGGCTATGTATTTCCCCCTTAGGACCGCCTTTGCAGTATCCCATAGGTTTTGGACCGATGTGTTTTCGTTCTCATTGATTTCCATGAATTGTTTAAGTTCTTCTTTGATTTCTTGGTTGACCCAAACATTCTTGAGCAGAGTGGTCTTTAGCTTCCAAGTGTTTGAATTTCCGCCAAATTTTTTCTTGTGATTGAGTTCCAGTTTTAGAGCATTGTGGTCTGAGAATATGCAGGGAATAATCTCAATCTTTTGGTATCGGTTGAGACCTGATTTATGACCCAGTATATGGTCTATTCTGGAGAAAGTTCCATGTGTGCTCGAGAAGAATGAGTATTCTGTTGTTTTAAGATGGAATGTTCTGTAAATACCTATGAGGTCCATCTGGTTCAATGTATCATTCAAAGCTCTTGTTTCCTTGTTGATTTTCTGCTTAGATGATCTGTCCATTGCTGAGAGTGGAGTATTGAGGTCTCCTACAATTAACGTATTGTTATCAATATGACTCTTTATTTTGGTTAACAGTTGGCTTATGTAGATGGCTGCTCCCATGTCGGGGGCATAGATATTTACAATTGTTAGATCTTCTTGTTGGATAGACCCTTTAAGAATGATATAGTGTCCTTCTGTGTCTCTTATTACAGACTTTAGTTTAAAATCTAATTTGTCTGATATAAGAGTTGCTACCCCAGCTTTCTTTTGAGGTCTGCTGGCATGGAAGATGGATCTCCATCCCTTCACTTTCAGTCTGGATGTATCTTTAGGTTCAAAATGAGTCTCTTGTAGACAGCATATGGATGGGTCCTGTCTTTTTATCCAATCTGCAACCCTGTGCCGTTTTATGGGAGCATTTAGGCCATTCACGTTGAGAGTGATTATTGAAAGATATGAATTAATTGTCATCATGTTGCCTGTGAAGACGTTGTTTTTATAGATTGTCCCTGTAAATTTCTGTTGTATATCACTCTTGGGGTCTTTCTCCTTTTATAGAACCTCCCTTAATATTTCTTGCAGGGCCGGCTTAGTGGTCACATATTCTTTCAACTTCTGCCGGTCGTGGAAGCTCTGCATCTCTCCATCCATTTTAAATGAAAGCCTTGCCGGATAAAGTATTCTTGGCTGCATGTTCTTTTCATTTAGTACCCTGAATATGTCTTGCCAGGCCTTTCTGGCTTGCCAGGTCTCTGTGGATAGGTCTGACGTTATTCTGATGTTCCTCCCTCTGTATGTAAGGAATCTCTTCCCCCTAACTGCCCTTAAGATGGTTTCCTTGGTTCTAAGATTTGCAAGTTTTACTATTACATGCCGGGGTGTTGGCCTGTTTTCCTTGATCTTAGGAGGGGTCCTCTCTGCCTTTAGGACTTGAATGTTTGTTTTATTCCCCAGATTAGGGAAGTTCTCAGCTACGATTTGCTCAAATACATCTTCTAGCCCTCTCTCTCTCTCCACTCCCTCCAGGATTCCAATGATTCTGACATTGGAACGCCTCATGGTGTCACTTATTTCTCTGATTCTATTTTCATGGATTCTGAGTTGTTTTTCCCTGGCCTCCTCTTTTCCTTTTTTATCTTTTTTATTGTCTTCCAGGTCGCTTATTCTCTCTTCTGTCTCACTT
The DNA here is from genome assembly GCF_004348235.1 of Phoca vitulina. Classification (NCBI taxonomy): domain Eukaryota; kingdom Metazoa; phylum Chordata; class Mammalia; order Carnivora; family Phocidae; genus Phoca; species Phoca vitulina. The sequence continues at coordinate 21,030,089 of NW_022589713.1, forward strand.
ACCCTAGCTGTTAGATTATCTAGATTGGATTGGATCTCATTGATAGCATTTTTAAGTTCTGCCAATTAACCTTTTATTTCTGCCCTTAGACTCTATGTTGCCATTAATTGATTTCTCCATTCTAGCCATTGTCATCACAATTGCTAGCCTGAATTCCATCTCTGACATCTTGGTTATATCTGCATCCATTTGTAAATCTGCAGCATAGGTCATAATCTCTGAGTCTTTTCTGTTTTGGGGGCTCCTCCTCCTAGTCATTCTGTTGATGGGTGTTCAAATTATTGACCAGAACCCAAGCAAGATGCACCTGTTTTCTTGGGACCTTAGGGTTGCTGGCCTCTTGTTTTCCCAGCCTGTCTTCTGCGGGAGGGGCCTGCCACGCTGTTACTCAGGCAACCCTGTTTGGGCAGAGTTGCCCTGCGCCCCTGTGGTGGGGGATGGGCTCAGTGGGAATCAGTCTTTGGGGCTTTTGTTCTCTGGCGCCTTTCCCTGGCGGCTTTCCGCGTCTCTTCCGCGAGTCAGAGCAGAAGAGACCGTTTCCAACCCTCTGCCTCAGAGTAGAGAGAACTCAGCCTGTTCTTCAGTGAGCTCTCCAGGCCACACTGTCTCCGTTTCTGTCTGTGCTGCTATAAACTGCAGCATCCTGGGTTGTGCGTCCCTCGGCAGCGCTCCCAGTCCTGCCTCCAGGTCGGGGCACATCTCTGCCCTTTGTGCTTCTAAAACTGCCAGCCGCTCCCAGTTCATGCGAGCGTGACTCCGCCGCTTGGGGTTCCGTCCCGGGGACTGCAGTTTGCGTGCGCGTGACTCCGCCGCTCGCCGCTTGGGGTTTCCACCCTGGAGGTTGCAGTTCACCGGCGCGATCCGGGCGCACCGGGTTTCCATTTCGGAGGCTGCAGTTTGCGTGCGTGTGACCGTCGCTCCGGTTTCTGTCTGGGGGGCTGTGGTTCGCGTGTGCGCGACCCCGCCGGTCTGGTCCTCCACCCCGGGGGCTGCCCTAAAGTCCTTTCCCGATGCTACCGGTCTGCGAGTCTGTGCCCCTTCCGCAGCGCACGAGGCTGTCACTCACTGGTGGTGTAGGATCCCCACCTCCAGGCACCCTCCCGCTGCTGTTTATCCTCCAATATCTGCCCACAGAATCAGGGCTCCCCGCTTCATACCTCAAAACCAACCGCCTGTGATATTCTGTTTGTAGAGATCCAGATCTTCTTACATCTCAGGCTGGTTTCATGGGTGCTCAGAATGGTCTGGTAGATATCCAGCTCAATTCCGGGGACCAGTTGAAATAGGGTCCCCTACTCCTCCGCCATCTTCCCCCCCCCCATTTTCTAAATGAGGATCTGATAGGCTCCTGGAAGCTAAGCTCACTGAGGGCATTTGTTTGGGTGGGGGGTGGGGACAGTTTCCAAGACAGCTGTGCCCATCCCTGCTCCCAAACTGCCCTGCCCTCAGACTTTGGAGGGTCTGCACTAGTTCCTGGAAGCTACTGTGGGCAGTGAGAGACCACACAGCTCTGATTGCCCAGACTGACGTAGGGGAGGAGAAGCAGGATATGGGCAAGTGCAGGTGGTGCTGGGGGGCCGTTGGGCACTGGGATAGCTCTGGGAGGTTTTGGCTAATCTGGGGGTCTAAGCATGTCCATGGCCTACAGGGGGCCATCAGTGAGAGCTGCTTGAATTCTAGCTCAGCCTCAGAGTTACATGATTCTTCTTCGTTGATTCTCCTGCTTTGGGTAAAAAGAGCACTGATAATACTTCCTCTCCCTCCAGCAAGGGCAGTTTTGAACACATTGTGTAAAAGCTTGGCTTCATTCATTCATTAGACAAGTATTCGCTGAATGTCTGTCATGTGTCAGGCACTGTGCTGGGGCCTGAGGATATAGCCTGCTTGGAAATAGTTATGGACAAGTTATGGATGGCAGAATGAATATATGGTCATGGATAAAGCCTTTTTTTTTTTTTTAGCTAAAGACCATTGCTTTCAGTAAATGACTCTATTGTAACAGTTCTAACTTTTCTGTTTTTATCAGAGACTTTGATTTCTATGTCAAAGGAGGTTAAGGCAGAGAGAGAGAGAGACAGACAGACACATACACACAAACACACACACACCCTAATTGGCCTCGAAACTAAGGTCCGTGTTTCACTTTGCCAGGTGAGAAGAGACAGGCCAATTGAAATGTAATCTAATCTCTTCCATTCTGTGCTATTAAGATTACCCTTAACTTCTCTGTGCCTTAGTTACTCCGTAAATGTCAGTCAGAACAGAGTATCCTGTGTGTCAGAGGTCCTAATGTAGGAAGAGCCAAGGCTTAGAGCTTTTGGCCTGTGGGGTCAGGGACACCTCTCCTGGTGTCTGATTCAGGGCTTCCTGTAGCACAGCTCCAGGAGGTATCACTTAGCTCGATTACATCATGGATGGTGCTTCTGGGGCTGTGCAACTAGACAGCCCTGGTGCAGGTGGCTCTGTAGGGTGGCTTTTGGAGGTAAGTGGGGACTAAACTCTAGGAGGCGGGCAGGAGGAGGTGGTGTGCTCCAAAGGGGCTTAGGAGGTCCCAAGTGAGTTGGTGCAGGCGTGGTGAGTGGTGTGTTGTTGACATGGCAGAATGGCATTGCCAGACATTAAAGTGACAAGCAGAGTGATGATGGACAGGAGCCAACAGGGAGAATAAGCAAGACTCATGGAGATAGAACCACTCCCTTTGGGAGGCTTCTAGAAAAACCTCAAAAGAGAGAGGTCTGAGGTGCTACCATTTTGCAGGTGGGGGCTATTGGTCTACAGTCTTGGAGACAAACTTATAAAATGGCCATCTGTATGATTCACTATTAGTGGGGCCCTGGGTCAAATGGGCTTCCCATGTGGTATATAGTTCTCAGGAGGATTATTGTTTTAGAAAAGGACACTTGTTTCCTTATTGAGGGCCTCAGGGAGGGAATTGCAAAAATATGAGAGGATCAGAAATAACATGTGAACTCTACCTCCACTGAGCCGCCTGGCTTCTCTCTGCTTCTAGCAGAGGCTGATAAAGACTCAGCTGCACTATTTCCTTTCTTCCCAGGCACACACCTCGATTACATTTCCCAGCCTCCCTTGCAGTTAAGTGTAACTATGGGACTGAGTTCCTGCAAATGGAATGTGAACCGAAGTGTTGTGTACCATTTCCAGGCCTGGTAAAGAAACATCCCGAGGACAGTCTCCATGATCTTTCCCTTTCTGCTGGCTAGATAAAGATGAGCGTGGTGACCTTAGAAGCCATATGTTGAAGGCAGAGTAAGCACAAGATGGAAATAGCTAGGGTCCCTAAATCACCACTCAGAGGAGAACTGCTTGTCAATTGGAATCATCCATTTAGGACTTTACCAAGTAAGAAATAGGTCTATCAGGTCTGAACATCATACATATTTGGGCTTGTTTGTTGCCGTGGCAAGCTGTTAGCACTGGGTTTTTCCCACAGTTAGGTTTGACTATTCAGAATCAGGAGTCCACTTCTAGTCCAATCAGGTGTGGTAAAAGGATTACGTTGAACAAACTATGGTTATCTCTGTGTAAGAAATGGCCTAAGGCTTCTCTCAGCAGAGGCTACTGTGGGGAAATTTTTCTTGGAAGGGGACTGTGAGCACGGCAGCTATCTTGACTTGCTGCCTAATGCTGCTAGGAAAAGAACTGACAGAATACTAGGTAACCAAAATCTACCTTCTAGTAACTTCCCCTCTTATTCTCAACAGTAGCTTATTCCATCCTCTGTTGTCATGTTTCCATGGGTTCTCTTTTTTTTTTTTTTTTAAGATTTTATTTATTTTTTAACAGAGTGAGAGACAGCGAGAGAGGGAACACAAGCAGGGGGAGTGGGAGAGGGAGAAGCAAACTTCCCGCCGAGCAGGAAGCCCGATGTGGGACTCGATCCCAGGACCCTGGGATCATGACCTGAGCCGAAGGCAGAAGCTTAATGACTGAGCCACCCAGGAGCCCCTCCATGGGTTCTCTTTTGACTTTGCTCCTTTAATGGCATGGTTCCTAAAGCATGGGTTTTGGAGTTACACAGACATCAGCTCAAATCCAACAATATCCACATATTGGCCTTGGGATCATGAATACATTCTCCCTGAATCCTAACCTTGTCATCAGTAAAATGGAGATAGAGGCACTTCTAGGGTTGTTGTGAGTACTGAATGAAATCCCGTGTCCAAAGCACCCACCACTGTGTCCCGCAGAGTAGACTCCTGCTCAGCAGCAGCTGTGATTCTGTTGTGTTTGATATTGTGATTTCAGACCTTTCATTTTCCTGGTTAGTGGCTCTGAACATGTTGAGGTTGATTCAAATCCCGTGGAACTTGAATCTGAATACAGTTCTGCAGTTGGTATGGGACTGAGAGTAGTGCAGGAGGCCACTGCTTCTTGCGATGTGGGTACCATACTCACACTCCTTCCCATTGGTTAGCAGGTCCAACAAGTCGTTGGTCATGGAGCTTGTTCTCAGTTCACCTTCAGACCATCAGGACAGTCGCATTGTATTAACACACTGAGATCCACTTAAGACATCACTCTCCAATGTGAGGGTGATCTGGCTGTGACATCTGTCACCCCATTGATCGCCAGAGTTGATTGGGCTGATGTGGCAGGCTAGGCAAGTGGCCTCTTCCTCCCTCACCACCCCATATGCCTCCCTCCTGAAGCTGTGTGCTTGCTCGAAGAGGAAGGCCTTCCCTGATAGAGGAGGACTGTTCTTTGGTCAAGGGTATATGAGTAGCTGTCCTCCCTTGCTAGAACCTCTGAACAAACTCTCAAGGTCCATTTTTGGAGAACATAGGATTTTATTTTATTATTTAAAAAAAGAAGACATCACTCTTTGTCTTGGGCTTTGATGTCTTAAGGCAGTTGCCATGACACTGCCAGCCGGGAGGTGTTTGGGGAGCCTGCCTGGCATAGTCTAAAGGATCCTTGAAAGGATTTCATAGAACAATATTCTTCACCTTTCTTGGATCATGGGTCTTCTGGAGAATTTGATGAAAGTCCTGGATCTTCTCTCTAGACATATATCCACATGCACATAGATACTGTTTTGCATGCTATTTGGGAGGCCTCCAAGGAGAGTCAGCTCTTGGCTGGCAAGCTTGGGTTGGGAACATGCCTGCCATTTTGTGGGAGCTGTGAACTCTTCCTGGAGAGGGAGCTCCAGGCAGCCTCCCCTCCAGTGACCTCAGCAAAGTGGGAACGATCCAACCACTTTTCTCATCAAGCTCAAATCAGCTGTGTGAAACCTCAGAGGGACCCTCTCCAAGTCCTCCTTGGCATCTCTGTCTGAACAATCCTACTTGTTCTGAAAGTTAATCAGAGTCATCGGGAGTCTGCTGCTGTTATGTGGCACTTAATTGGTTCTTTGGAGGAAAGTGAGTCACCGTCTAGGAGAGTAGGCTGCGGGGCAGGAACGCACAGAGGGAAAGGAAAATGAAACTGCACATGGACAAGATCAAGTGTGCCCTTACCGCTTCCCTAAGACTGCAACCTGAGAGGAGCCTGCTTTTGCTGATGGGGTTTCAAGAGGTTTTCAGAAGCATGGAGACAAAGGAGGCCTCCTCCTCCTCCCTGTCTTTGTTTCTCTCCCTCCTTTTCTGCATGTGGAACCACATCTAGTGGAGGGGGAAGGGGACAGGTTATCCACTTGACTGTCAGAGCTGATCACTGCTGACCTTATCAAAACAGAATCAATGCACTCTCCTCCCAGCAGCCCAGAAAAACCACAAGGAGTTTGAACCGAAGCAATTTGAAGTGCAGAATCGTAGGAAGCAGAAGACAGCCTGTAAACTGTCAGGTCTCCGAATCCTCCCCTGCCCTTCCTCAGAGTCAGGCCAGAGCAGTCACCTCACTAGAATTCCGGTGCAGAATCGGCTCCAGATAAGGGAGAAATCCAGACCAGCCTTTGTGAACCAAGCCCCTCGGGGCTGGCTGGCTCTGTGTGCCCGAGAGGAGGTACAGAGTACCTCCAGAGAGCTCAGAGTACCGCCTGCCACAGGAAGGGAGGCCTGTGGGCTGCGGGGTAGAACCCAGGACAGTGACCTCTGCCCTCCCCAGGACCTTTCAGCAGGCTCTTGGGAAGGCCCTCTCCTGGCGGGGCCCTGGAGTAGAAGTTCCAGGCTCCCCCTGGACCCTTGGAAAAGTCCTGCTGTGGCACTGATTTAGTGCCAAGTGCCCTCCATGATGCCACCACCTCTCTCCTCCTCTTGTTTCTTTGTTCCTCTTTATTTTTTCTCCAGACATGCTTTCTATTCCTTTTCTCTTTCTACTTTCCCTCCTTTTTTTTTCAGGAGTGAGAAGACCAGAAAGAAGGAATGAAGGAGAGAACCACTGTGGGTGGAAAAGGAAAGGGGAGTTAGATGAGGTCACCTGGTGCCCAGGAGAAGTGTCTGCCTTCCTACAGAAGACACGGTCTCCCTCTGTGCCTGATTTTGGATTGGGATTGGGGGGACCCAGATCCTTCACAACATCAGAGGCTATTCCCTGGTGTCAGTGGGACCTGAACTAGACGTCTTCCATCCGTTCTCTGGCCTTCTTGGCTCTTCTGAAAACAAACCAGTGTCTTAAGTATATTCCCTCAAGATGTCAACGCCCTAAACATGTCTCCATCTCCTATCTTGGCCATTCCCTCCATCTCAGAGCTCATAGCAGTGGGCGCCAGTGTGGCTCAGGTGCCCAGAATTGGCAGAGCCATCAGGCATCCTCATCACACTTTACTATAATTTCCCAACTAATCTTTCTTCCTCAGCAGAGAGGAACTTGAGTGCAGTGACTGGTCTGATTCATCCTTGTGTCCAGAGCCTATCCCAGAAGATGGGCAGAGTGGAGCTCAGGGACTGGCATTTCTGTGCTCATCATGAAGGCAGACCTACCTCAACCAGAGTTTACACTGATCCCCGTGGATAGACATCATGGTCAGTCCTTGTGTGGCTTCGTAGCTTTGTTGTTGAGCAAGAACATGGCCAAAAGAGCTGACCACTTCACTGGCCTCCCTATACTCATGCACTGTCATGCCTTTGCATGTCCGGTGCCCTTTGCCTGGAATGCATCCTTCCCCAGGCAGAATTAATTGACTTCTTTTCTGAATTCCCAAAGGACTTTGTACTCAGGTTTTTTTTTTTTTTTTTTAATAGTGTTGATCACATTGTGGTTTATTGGTTGTTTGCATGGCTGTCTCCTCCTAGGCAGGCATTCATCTACCCCAAGATTACTTGTCAAGCATCTTTTTCAGGTGTGGGGACATGAGGGACAGTGGAAGCAGGACTCTGCCCCTCGTGGAGCCAAATGGAAGGATGGATGGCCTAGACAATGCCAGGCACAGAGTCAGTTCATATCAAATGTTCATGGATTGGAATTGGAGATGTGGTATCCAGAGAGGCTGGGCAGGGAAGGGGCCAGAAACAGGAGATGGGGACACATTAAGGAAGTTGATTTCTTATTATCATTCAGAGAGTCTAGAACCGGGAGGGGAGAAAAGTGAGCAGAAACAAAGAAATCCTGTGGGCTGAGCACGGCTGGGGCAGAAAGGGCAGCAGATTAGGTGCTGCAAGGACAGCATTAATGAGCAGACTGCCGCCGGCGGTGCTCGTCCCGAGGTGTGGTTGCAAGTGTTCTGCCAGCCGTTTGTATCTGCCATCACTGCGGATGGACAGAGTCAGGAGATGCTGGGGGAGGGGCGCGTTCTCAGGAAAGTGTGCAAGGAAGCAGCAGCAGCAGGTGGGCCCCGATGCTGACGGTATTAATTGAGAAGTGTGTAATGCACCTGCTTTTTAAAAATCCCATGGGTCAATGGAGGGAAAGAGCAAGGATGAGCATCACAGGTTTGCATTCTCCCATCTAGGGAAGGAAGAAGAAGGTGGGGGGCAGAAGGGCGTGGCACCCTGGGCCCCTGGGGTCAGTACCAATGCGCAGAGTCCATGCCTACCGCGGGTGCCCGAATGAGGCTTCCGGTTCCCCGTGCGGTTCACACGCCCCAGCGGCAGGGGACGCGGCCAGCGGGCCAGCTGTCAGGGTTTCCCCCACAGAGCAGCGGGGAGCTAGCCCCTGTGGGGCAGAGGAGCACCAGGCCCGATCTTTCTTCCCGGCGAACCCCTTCCCACAGAAGGGGGCTTCCTCGGCCTGGGCATGGTGGGAAATTCCCCATCAACCCGCGGGCAGGGGAGCAGAAACCAACACACTAGCACCAGCCACAGATGGCCGCAGCTTCTAAATAAGCATTTCATTAGCTTGGAACCCAGGGAAAACTCGGCGCGAGTTATAGGAAAAAATAAACGAGTAAGGAGAGCCTGATTTTAAATCCTGCTAGTTATGTTCAGCACGTCCATAAACATAAGCAGAGCTCTCTTTTTAAAGGGGCCACTGTTAATTAGCTACGGCGCTCATTCGAGCATTTTGTCTAGTTCTAACGTGGTTATGCCGTGCTGGGGAAGAGGCTTACGGTTCCACATATCCTTTTTATGCCTCCTCCTGTCATGCTGAAATTGGCTCCCTCACTCAGTAACTGTGCTTTATGTAGGAGCTGAACGGGAATAGCGTTACTCGTGTTTATACTTGCTGCCCGCCCCTGGAAGGCCAATTATGCCTCATTCCTCCTTCCTGAGGTTGGTGCTCCATTCCGATTGGAGTAGACACTCGATTCTATTTGCACAAGCTGTGTGTTCTATTTCTCTTTTTTTTCCCCCACTAAGGAACGCTTGGGAGTGCTTTTTGTGTCCTCTGTCTAACCCCCGATGGCATGCACCCAGTTCTTCACCTTTCCATGGGATTAGCAGGAGTCCTGCTGCCCACTGCCCCGAGCCCAGGCATCCAGTGTCCCCTTATCTCCCCTGACAGGCTTGTCCTGCTCAAGCAAGGGTTTAGACTGTGATTCAGCAGACCTCCTGAATGCCACCATGGAAAGAGATGTTGGCAGGTAACAGGGGATGTGTGGGGCACTTGAGACCTGGGTTTGAGTCCCAGCTGCACCACCAATAACCTTGCTGAACCCCATCTGCAGGATGGGGACAAAAGGCTTTGTTGTGGGGAGAAATGATGGCCACAGAGCTCCCAGGCATCTTCTGTCCTGCTTCCTTAGGTGCTCATCGTCTTGGGCTTACATTAGGTGTGAGACCAGGTGACATTAAAAAACTTTAAAAAAAGCTGAAGGGCCTCTTATTTCTAGCCTGATTCTGGGTGCAAAGATTCCTGGTTTCTGAGTAGGTCTGGTTTGTTTGGATCTTCTGAGATGCTCTTGGAAAGACCCAGGGATCCTCATTAGTATAATAGCTACTGCTGTTTGAGCACCTACTGAGTGTAAGCTCTGATATAGCGGTTTGCAATCTTGGCATCATTTAATCTTTGTCACGGCACTGTGAGATAGATATTATTCCCATCTGCTGGATAAGGAAACTGAGACTCAGCGAGGTTAATAATGAGTTCACGATTTCACATTTGGTAAGTGTGAGAGTTGGGTTTCAGGTGGCCTGTTCACTTCCATTTCCATCTTTCCACCACGCATCACTGTCCCCGTAGAAAGAAATCTAAGAATCCAAGCTAAGCAATTCCCTAGAGTAGCACCATCTGTTAGAAAGCTTTCCGTGATGACAGAAAAGCCCTATTCTGCTCTGTCCAATATGATAACCATTAGCCACTTGAAATGCGGCTAGTGTGACAAAACTGAGTTTTGAATTTTATTTATTTAAATTTATCTAAATTTAAATAGCTCACATGGGTAGTAGTTACCATATTGAACAGTGCAATGCTAGAGCTTGCATTTTGCTGGTGCAAGTGCTCAAGGATACCCCAGGGGCTCATAATGGATGGCCCCCGCTCAAGCTCCTCCTACCCTCCCCCACATATGGACACACACTTAGTGGCTACCTTCCCATATAGTTCTGTATAGTTCATATAGCAGACCGGATGTGGGATGTCACCTTCTGCTCTTTGTGGTATGGCCGGGGCCCTGGGGGCTTTGGTTGGACAAAGGACTGGATGGTTCTCCATCTTGTAGTTTCTGTTCCCAGCTTCCCTTTAACTTTTGGTTTCTGAGCTTCAGTCTCAAGCTCTCTAGTTTCCTATTTGGTTCTGTCTGTAGCTAGGATTGGCCATCCTGTTAGCCCTCTGCATGTAGCTGGTGCTTGGGGACATAGGCTCTTTTCACATTCTTGGCAGTTTGGGTATCATGCTTTTACTTTCTCTTTAAAATATCTTTTCCCCCCTGATTATAAGAGTAGTGCATGTTGATTATAGAAAATGTAGAAAATACAGGTGCCTGGGTGGCTCAGTCAGTTAAATGTCTGACTTTGGGGGTCCTGGGATCAAGCTCCACATCGGGCTCCTCACTCAGCAGGGAGTCTGCTTCTCCCTCTCCCCCTGCTTTTCTCTTTCTCTCTCAAATAAATAATTAAAATCTTAAAAAAAGAGAAAATGTAGAAAATAAAGAAAAAGAAAACCCTAGAAAGCCATACTAGTATTTAGACATTATCACTTTTATAACTTGAGATTTTTTGGGACGCTTGGGTGGCTCAGTCAGTTAAGAGTCTACCTTCAGCTCAGGTCAAGATTCCAGGGTCCTGGGATCAAGTGCTGCTTCAGGGTTCTTGCTCAGCAGGAAGCCTGCTTCTCCCTCCGCCTGCCCTTTCCCCCCTGCTTGTGCTCTCTCTCTCTTTTTCTCTCTGACAAATAAATAAATAAAATAAAATCTTAAAAAAATATATATGTATATAATTTGAGATTTTTCCTTCGAGTTATGTGTAGTTTTTATATAAGGAAAATACTATTTGTAATTTCAATTTTTATTTATTGTTAGATGGTGAAAATTTTGTCAGAAATATACTTCAAAAACTTGGTTTTAAACAGGTATAAAGCATTTTCTTGTGCAAATATATTATAGTTTAGTTAACCATTCTCTCAGGGGAACATTTAGGTTATTTCCAATGTTTTGCTATTATAGATAACACTAATGAGCATCCTTAGAGCTGATTCAGATAATTCTTTGTATGTATCTACAATCAATTCACTAAAGCAGACTCCTAGAATTGCAATTGAGAGGTCAAAGGACGGGTGTTTTATAGCTCTGGGTGTTGCCACAATTGCTTCCAGGAAGGTTTACCAACTTTTATTCCCACCTATAGGGTATGAGAGTGCCTGACTGTGATAGATCAAGTGATCTGAGCAAATGCCTACCTCTCGTATTCATCACCGTATTTTTTAAATATTGGAATTAGAAAGGTGTTTCACTTACTTTTGCTGTGTAACAACTTATCCTAAACTTAAAACAACCACTTAATTTCGTTCACAGTTTTGTGGGGCAGGAATCTAGGAAGGGTTTGGCTGGGTGGTTCTTCCATGGGGTCTCTGACGTGGTTACTGTCAGAAGTTGAATGGGGCTGGAATCATCTGAAGGCTTGATAAGTCTGGAGGTCCAAGATGGCTCACTCATATGGTTGCATTTGGTGCTTACTGCTGCCTAGGAGCTCGCCTGGGGCTGCCAGCTGGAGTGCCCACATGTGTTTTCTCTAGCATGATGATCTCAGGGTAGTAAAACTCCTTACATGGAGTTTTCCAAGTGAGTGTTCCAAGAGATCCAAGTAGAAGCTGTACGGCCTAGCTTGGAAGTCATATAGCATCACTTCTACCATCCTCTGCTAGTTGAAGCAGTCATAAGTTTGTGCAGATTCAAGTGGAGGGGATATAGACTCCATCTTTTAATGGGAGAAATGTCAAAGACTTGAGGCCATTTTTTAAACACTACCATACAAGATACCTTGTATATATAAGCATGCTTGCATGGTAAGCATGCTTGCATGACATATTTACCATTAATGGTACTCAAGTTTTCAAAGGACCTGTGTCCAAGAAGGTACTTAAAGGCCATGCTGGGTATGAATGATAGCTGTTAAGGGCCTTGTGTTGGGTTAATGTATATGAAAGTGTGAGCAAAGATGAGTAGGCTAGGAGTTTAGTCAATGTGAACAATAGTCAAGGGTCCAGAGTTTGGGATTAAACTCTATCATTGAGCTGAAATTGGCTGACTGCTGAATCCCAAGCATCTCTGACATCAGGAAGGGGGTTCAGAGAGCCCAGTCAGGTAGGAAGACTCAGTTTTTGATGCTTCTGCTGGGGAGCAACCTGGGAACCCAGCAGTGAGCCTGGCATCTGTGACCAGCAGAGAAGCAGTTAATCCATTGCATTCACAAGCGGTTAATCCATTGCACTCATATGCATTCACATGGTGGAATCTCATCCCTAGCACTAGGATGAAAGAACAAAAGGTGGTGCATCTGGCTTCCTGTTCTGACTTCTGAATTTTAGTGAACGGACTTTTGTTTTAGGAGTCTGAATGTCAAGGCCCAATTTGATCAACTTTTGGCAAGGTAGTAAGAAAAGGAGAGATCTCAGAGAGCCCTGAGAGTTATATGCTTTTGTTGGTCACTAAGTGTAGCGTGGGGCATCCCTGCCATCATCTCATAATAGATACCACCCTTGACTCCATTGTCTTTACATGCCCTAATCCAGCTTTGTTCCCAACCAGACAGAGGGCCCAGCCTCCTCCTTGGGCTCATGGGGCAAGGATCCTTTTCTCAAGATGGATGACTGTTTGAGATTCTTTGAGTCCATAATTCCCTGAATATTTTCCTCCAGAGTCACCCAGACATTGGTTAGGAATGAGGTTCACATCCTATCAATCACCTCTCATATCCACAGAACATACAAGGGGTCAGTGTGGACCAGAATCTTCTGGGGGTCTTTTCCGAATACATATGGCCAGGTGCTACCTTGGATTTGGGGAATTCGATTTCTAGAGAGTGGGGAAGGGAGTTTGACATGTTTATTTTGAAACAAGTCTCTGACAGTTAAGATGCCACCCTTCCCAAAGAGCATTAGTTTACAAGGTGTTTTATTTTGCATCTGTTGTCTCTGTTGATTCGTGTTAGTACCCCTGTTTCACAGAAAAGGAAACTGAAGCACAGAGAGATTAAGTGATAATCTCAGAGCTACATTTGACCCAAGAATTTCTGACTCTTCTAGAAATAATTCAGCAAGTTCTTTTCTATGAAGACCTCATGGCCACTTCCTTAGCTGTGGCATTCCTGGGGTTACCGGTGGGGTGATTGGCAGATGTTTGATTGGTAGCTTTATGGGCCATAAGGTCTGGAACAAGAAGCTTCTGAGCTTCAACTGAGCCACTTGCTGTGTACACAGGGACATCTCCTATCTGATTAGCTTGCAAGTTTAGGCTGAATTTGGATTGTGAAGGTGACACCTTTTCTAGTGGAAATGCTGAGGCCATCAAGGATGCATGGCACATCTCCAAAAGCAACAGCTAGGCTCCACTCCCCTGAATGTAGGTTGGTGGTGAAAAAACTACAAAACAAACCTTTACTTTACATTTCAAAGTGCAACTAGGGGAGGGAGCCTGGCCTGCTCCCTGGAAGTGAATCTGGGCAGGAGTCAGCCCTTAAAGACCAGGGTATATTGTTTTGATAGAAAGTACAAGGGGCTATCTGGAATAAAAGGCTTCATCCATTGCCAGCAGGAATGGGGGATGCTAAATAAATATCCCCCCCAGTCCTGCAACTGTAATTTCTTCACTTGGGAGGAGACAAGTGAAGGTGAGAACCACATTGTGTAAGAGTTAAGAGACATCGGAGACCCCGGTCAGCTTCTATGGTTTACAGCATGGAAGTCAGGCTCTGAGAGAAGAGCCCTGTCTAAATTCACCCAGTGTATAAAGTGGCAACAATAGAATTGGATCCTAGGGCTCCTCCTGCCCAATTTGGGCTTGTCCCATCATGTACCTTGCAGCAATCTAGAGCTCCAAATACTTGAGACTGGGAGAGAGAGTTACTCTTAATTCAATCATGTCTTCTCCAGTACATGGAGCCCAGAACTCAAAGCAGAGTCTGGCATTTTCTTACTTCTAATGTCATAAGTTTTCAGTTTTGAGCCTCTTTTTAGTGCCATCCCATCTCTCTTCCTTTGGTGGGAGGCTGAGCTGTAAGTTCAAATAAGATGTCTTACAATTGGCCTGTTGAGCTTTGAGTGCATGGAGAAGTACATAAACCACTTTTCTTGCCACATAGCTAAAATTACCTCTGTAAGGTCCCAATGTTCTTAGAATATAAAGCAATAGCTATTATTGGTCACACATATTTCCAGTTTTGTTTTCTTAATGAGTTTGAATAACCAAATAGATCTTCTGATAGGGACAGAGGACAGGTAAGTTTGATGGCTGCAGGTAGATTGTGAAAGATGTGAAAGACAATGAACATTGGCGAAGATACACTTATCTGGGAGTTTCATGAGCCCTCAGGGATAATGTAAAGGCACCAAGAGCCTAAAGTGAAGGGAAGGAGGGAGAGAGAACCACGAAAGAATGGGAATGGCAGGGAGTAGCAGCACCAAAGACTTCCTTATCCTAGTTCAAAATTTGTTGGGATTCATTGCTGCTGCCATGGGCCTTCCTACCAGGCAACATGGCCATTAGGCTTTCAGGTCAGTGGTCAGAGAATCTGGTTCTCCTTTGGTTGAAGAGTATATCTACTATGTCTGTGTCCTATGAACCTAATATCAAGCCAAGTGACTCTGTGGAAGGATCTTCTGAGGATGTTTAGTGAAGTCCCTTCATTGGACAGGTGAGGTCCTGAGGGACTGTGTGATCTGCTCCAGGGAGCTATGGGGACATTGAGCCCAAGGTCCCTTTGCCTTCATTTTTGTCTCTCTTTCATAACAGACCCTAAAAGTTGCCACAGACTGCTGTTTGTAGTTAGTGATTGAGACTTGGGGCCTTGGTTTTGGCTTCTAATATCCCTGAATTGGCAGATGTTGGGGCAAGATAGAGACTTCTCACATCTTGCTTGGGTCAAACAATCAGGTGTGCTCAAAAGTTATCTTCACTCCAAATGAATATTTCCTGGACAGGTGCATTACCTGGTGAACAAAATGAGTGAGGAGAAGGAAAGAAGGAAGGGGAAAATGGCTGTATCTTACAAATTAGATGAGGATAGAATTTTTTTTTTTTTTTTTTTTTACAGCTCTCTTTCCCAGAGGGAGTTCTTGATGTGTGGGATATCCTGCTTAGAGGGAAAGCCCAACCTGTCCACTCGTCCTCATGCCTGATTATCTGACACCTTTGATAGAGGCCAACAATAATAATTTACATTTACTTAGTACACATTGCCAAGAAACTAAAAAACATATTATAAATGTCATGTGCTGTGACAGGCACTATTATCCTGAGAGAGATATTGCAACAAATCATTCAATCATTAATTTACAAATACCAGAAAACTGGAGGGTACTAGATGAAAACCAACGTGACTGTGCAGGGCACCAATCACATCAGACCAATTTAATTTCCTCCAATGTCAGAATGACAGGTCTGGAAGATAAGGCAAAAGCAATAGACGTAAAATATCCTGACTTCAGTAAGCCCTTTAGCTCTGTTCCAGATGATGTCCTCATAAACATGCTATGAAAATATGGTGTAGCCTCTGCTATTGTTATTTAGTCTTTGATTTATCATGGTTCCCTTTCCCTAAAGAGTTTGAGTGGAGTGCTCTGCAGAAAAATAGCTGTTACTGGGGAGAGCACTGGGAGGGCCTCGCTCAGGACCCAGGTCTGGAATGAGTCTTGTTCAGTAATATGATTGCAGAGATAATTCATGGTGACATATGTATGTACTTCAACATTTACAAAGTGCTCAGAGTTGGGTCTCAAACCCAAGTCTTTCGATTCCAAACTCAGGTTATTTCCTGCTCTCCCATAACTGCCTTGAAAGGAACTATTCACTCAACTATGCCAGAGGAACTATTTTCTTTCCAGGACAGTGATGAAAAGGAGGACAGTAATATTTACAGTGGAGATTGGGGGCAGCTAATTTCCCGAGGATAGATAGCCCCCAGCCCTGTGGCCTCCAGATCCTTCCCATAGCGATTCCCTCCATGGACTAACAGAGTGGGGCATGGGTCTGCTGGTGAGCCCAAAGCACATGTGATGCTAGGAGTTTGGTTCAGGTGAGGGCAGAGTGACCAGGGTAGAGAAAACTCTGCTTTCTCAGAGACTGGGCGGGCGTGGGAGAT
This sequence comes from Phoca vitulina, assembly GCF_004348235.1. NCBI lineage: Eukaryota > Metazoa > Chordata > Mammalia > Carnivora > Phocidae > Phoca > Phoca vitulina. The sequence goes on from NW_022589713.1 coordinate 21,046,159, forward strand.
GGAATTCCACAACACCCTGAGAGGCTCAGCTATTAACAGAGCCCGAAGACTCTTCAGAGAGCTGCTGACCAAATGCCAGATACATGTGGTCTCTGGGAGTGCTGCCTGACCTTGCTGACCAGTGGTGCAGGGTGGGAGAAGACTGCCCCTCTGTCTTGTAAGAGGGGACAGTTGGGGCAGAGCTGCTTCCTTCCCCCACTGAAGAGAGGGGGGTTGGTAATCATTTGACAGCTCATTTACTGCCAGCCTACTAGAAGGCAAAAATCCACCATCTTTTTGATGCCTTCTTGTTTGAGAGACCCTCCACAGCCCAAACTGTCTGAGTGCCCAGGGAACATACAATCATGAGTGGAAAAAGAAAACTCATCACCCACTTAAGGGAATTTAGTAAACAACTAGAACAGGTGGCTTTTACTTAGGTAGCACAAAATGATGAGGCAGAAGAGGGCTTTAGTAGAATAGAAGGAAGACCTCTCAAGGAAAACTAGAGGAAACACTGATTTTCTAAAACAACAAAAAGCAGTTTCTTAATTCAAAAAATTGGTAGGTAAACTGTATAGGGAGCTGGTTGCTGCTGGGAACCAAATTAGCATTCTGGATGATCATATGGGATAAACAGCTCAAAAGTAAAAACAAAGATATGGAGATCACGGACAAAAAGCTAAGAAATATAACCAAGAAATATAATCTGGACAAACCCAAACAAACTAACAGTTCTAGAAGGGTGGATGGAGAAATAATAATTAAAGAAATCACAGAAGAAACATTTCCTGACTAAAGAAAGACATGGTCTTGAGTATGGATGGGCTCACTGAGGATTCCAGGATAGTTGCAAACAGACATCAATCAGATGGCATCACTGAGCTCCAAAGGAAACGAGAAAATTTTGCAGGCTGTTGATGGAAGAAGTGGGTTGTTTCCAAAGGAAAGAACTTTAGACTCATTTGCAATACGGGAAGCCAGAAGTCTGTGGAAAAATATTTACCAACATCGAAAGAAAAGGATTATGATCTAAGAATTCTATTACCAGTCAGGGTGATGATCATCTTTCAGCGCATTCTGGACATATAAGGTACCAGTGAGAATTCCGCCACATTCTACATGCAAGGTCAAAATTGGAAGAGACCTTAAATATTATTGTAGCTAGCCCCCATCAATCATATTTATTTTTCCTTTGTGAGTGTGTGTGTGTTCCTGATGTGATAAAGGCAGGGACTCATAAGGGCAGGGAGTGGAGAGAATGTCAGGAAGGCTTTTAAAACCATTATGTGGGTTTTAATGCTTATTTGCATTTAGATGTGTTTACTGAAGAATTGAGTTGGCCATAATAAACATAATCCGAGGTCTATATGAGAGGGCTCCAGGGAAACCAATTTGGTTGCAATGGAATTTCCCAATGGGAGAAATGAGACAGTGCTGTATGGCTGGAGGTCCCTCAGAAGTTCCCACCTATGGTTGGCAAATAAAAACATAGGATGCCTTGTTAAATCTGAATTTCATGTTAGCAGAGTGATTTTTTTCAGTATGAGCATGTCCCAAATATTGCAAGAGCATCCTGTATTTTACCTGGCGACTTGATTCCCACCTGAACTCTCGACCTGGAACCACAGAGAGGTACATTTTTCAGGGACTTTGGTATGTCAGCTACAGATGGATGCTTAAAACTGGAGTTTCAGTGGGAGGAAACAAGGAGACCTTGAAGCAAAAGACGGGATTAGTGTCAGTGTGGGCTCTGGCGGAGTGGTTTCTGAATGGCAGCTTGTCTCTCTCGAGGTTTGAAACATATTTGAATGGGTCCTTGCCTTTGTGACATTTAAAAATCTCATTATAAAGATTGTGTGTGTGTGTGCATGTGCGAGATCAGATGATAATAAAGGCTAATTTTCACTGAGCACTTACCACGCCGGGCACTATGCTAAGCACTTTAGCTCGTTTATCCTTTAAAGCAATGATCCCCATTTTATAGATATAGAAAAAAAAAATGCTGAGTTTAAGTAGCTTGCTTCAGGTAATACAGATAGAGGGTGGAGTCAGGACTCGAACCCAGGTTTGCCTCTGCCTGGGAGCTGAGCTCGTGCCCTCTCATACTACCATACTACCTCACGGCCAGGAGCAGCAAGCAAAAGCAAAACAAAACAAAAGCCCAAAAGGCACAGTGCTGCCGCTGTCTGAGGCCTTGAGGCATTGGACGGAGTCAGGGTGGGGGAGGTCAGTGTGGGCCAGATTAGCCAGGGAAGGCTCTCTGGAAAAAGAAACTCAGAAACAGGGTTCTCACAGATGGGTCTGGATTTGGGATGGCGAACTGAGTGGTGAGAACATCAACCTGGGCCAGTGGAAGGAGGCCGCCTGGTGGGGTGGGTGGCCAGGGTAGGGGTGGGGTGGGTTGTGAGGGGGCATCCCAACAAGTCAGAGGAGACAGCAGGAGTTGAGTTGGTCCTTGAGGGAGAATGTTTGTGCCTGGTTTGGCACACAGAGTGACCACGGGAGAGGGTCCCCCTAAGGATGAAGAGGAGGGCAGGGGTGCGTCATGGGTGAGGAGCAGGGTGAATCGCCGTGGTGGAACTGAGGGGGGGTGGGTGACATATAGGCTGTTGTAAACTTAAGGTCAATGGGAAGCCAGTAAAGGGTTTTAAGATGAGGGGTGGTGGCGGTGGGGTTGGACGGGGAGGTTCCAGCAGTGTTTAGGAGGCAACTGGATAGGAGTTAGTGGTAGAAATAGGTGCAGAGAGTGGGCGAAGGAGCATGCCCAGCAGGACCACCTGGCAGTGCCCCTGAGTGGAGGGAACCAGTAAGTGGACCAGAATGGTGTTGCAGGGAGGGAGCCTTGTTGCCTTCAGTGTTGGGGAAGCTGTTGCCCCCCAGTGAGGGGAGGTGAGTGATGCTGCGTCCCCTCCTGCAGGGCACAGGCAGGTGCCCAGGTTAGAAATAGAGCGCCGCACGAACCTGGAAAGAATGCTCACAGTAGTGGCAGGCAGTGCCAGCATGGGTCTGTGCCTTGGGCTCTCCTGGTCAGCTCCAGGAGCCTGTGAGCAGATCACCCCGAGAAGCTTCTCCACCCCCTGGATGGTGCAGAGCCCATGCAGAGACATGGGAAAGGTAGGTTTAGGGCTGGCTGCCCTTGAGGGCAGCTCATTTGACATTATGCCTCTCAGGAAGTATTTGTTCCACATCCTGGTTTTACCTAAAACCCACATAGCCTTCCAGATCACCCAGCACCCCACAGGCCAGGCGCAGTCTTCAACCCTGACTGTGGGTAAGCCAAGTCATTGCCACACAAGGCGGCTGAAATAAAATGTGTAATTGTGCTCCAAGCCACCTTAATTGTTTATTAATTACTCCATAAATCATAGTGACACCTGTGTTTATGCTCCTGTTAATTCACTCTCGTGAGGTGAGGGTTGGAAGCACACGTCCAAAGAATAACTATCCCCATAACTGTGGGACACAGAGGAACCCAAAATGGGATAGGGACACCAGGGCTCTCAGTGCTTCGCCCTCCCTCTCAGCCTCAACTGCATTCCCAGCCACTTTTGGCCAAGCCTGTAGCCCTGAAAGGGCTGCTCCTAAGGAGTACTAATAATACCCATTAAAGGAGCCTTGGGCAGGGGAGGGGCTGAGCAGTCCACTTGCTCCTCCAGAAGCCAGTGAAGAGACAGGTCATTGTATTCATTGTACAGGTGAGAAACTGAAACTCGGAGATTCTATGGAAGCCTCAGGGTCACACAGCCAGTTAAGTGACCATGTCCGAGTTTGAACCTGGCTTTGTCTGACTCCCAAGTGAAGTGGCCTTTCTGGGAGGGTCAGAGAACAGCCTTGGGAGGAGAAGGGAGCTTTCCGGTTAATTATCTCTGATACCTCATTCGTATCTTTCACATTTATCCAAGGAAAGGCAAGCTGTTTTCTAAATGATAATACCCTAACGGTTTTCTTGAGGGTCTTATCTGAGATGGAAGCAGCATTCAGCCAGGTGTTTTGGCTGTAGTGTTCCGGTGCCCTGCCACTCAGACTGGTCATGGCTGGTGTCCCCCTCTAACTGACCTCCATCCCAGACAGGCACCAGCTCCGGTCCCTCAGAGCCCTTCTCTGTGCACATTTGTCTGCAACCATCAGCGACCGAGCGCTGGGCCCTGGAGTGTGCACCATTGCTCCAGATGGCTAATAGAACTTTATTGCCACAATCATTCTTAATGCGGCCATTCCACAGCCCCTGTCTGGAAGGAGGCTCCTCTCCTGCCATGGTGCGGCATTCCCTGGCTGCTGGGGGCTGGGCCGCTGCTGGCTAGCCCCCTCTCCTGGGCGCAGATGCCGGGAGCTGGCTCTTTGGAAGACACGTAAAGCCATAAAACCCAGCTTGAGGGGTACCCTTTCCCCCTGTTTGAGATCAGGACTTTGAAGCGAGGAGGGAGTGCTCCACGCAGTGGCTGGGGGAGGCTCTCTGCCTTGGGTCCTGAACATGCTGGAAGGTGGGGGATGAAGGCCGGTAGGGAGTGAGAGGTCACCTCAACCTGTCCCAGTCAGAGCTGACCCTCCCTCAGAGCTCAGCTTTAAGAGACCTTCCCTGACCAGCCAATCCTGTATTCTCTCTGTTTTACAACCTGTTATTTTCCTTCCAAGCACTTTTCTCCATTTGTGATGATAAACTTATTCACAGGTCTATTTGTTTAATGTCTCTCTCAGACACTGGTCTTGCAGGGGTGATGTCTCTTTTGCTCAGCAGCATACCAGGTGTCCGCACGGTGCCTGATAGACAACAAAGACCCGGTAAGTATTCACTGAATGAATAACCAAATGAATATTATTACTGAGCCATGGTCGCTCTGTCCTCAAGAACAATTCTCTCAGCTTCTACTGATAGGAGATGTCTCCTGATGCACTTGCTAGCAGGTGTTTTTTTAAGATTTTATTTATTTATTTGACAGAGAGAGACACAGCGAGAGAGGGAACACAAGCAGGGGGAGTGGGAGAGGGAGAAGCAGGCCTCCTGCAGAGCAGGGAGCCCGATGTGGGGCTCGATCCCAGGACCCTGAGATCATGACCTGAGCCGAAGGCAGACGCTTAACGACTTAGTCACCCAGGCACCACTAACAGGTGTTTTAAGATTGGAAGGGAGGAGGAAGAACACCAAGATGCTTTCGGGGGCAATAGAGTAGTTAGATCCGGGGCCCTGAAGTCTGAGGCTCCGATGCCCAACTCTGTGCCTTGCACACAGAAGGCACTGAACGCGTTACACAATGAGTGAATGGACGAGAAAGGTTAGGAAGGCTAGAAGCAATGTCCTTGTGGATAGCAAAGTAAGTGAGTCTATGGGAGAGAGAACTGCCAGTGCCTGCCAAAAAGGGAGCAGGAACGTGTGAACGCTACCTCAGGTTATGAGTTAATTTCACCTCAGCAGGAAGGAGATCATTAAACTTCCCAACCCTCCTTCTCCCTCCTATGCTCTGGACCGAGAGCCCCAGCTAATGGTTTAGTGTCTTTCAGCAGGGAGGCAGTTAGGGTGCCCGACCATCTCTCTGGGCTCTAGTGTGGTGGGACTGGAGGACATTACAGTCGGTGCTGAGGTACAAAGGAAGCCCTTGGTCTTGCAGTAGCCATCAGCCGAGCTACCCTCCCTCAAGAGAAGGAGCTTACAGGGAGTTTAGGGGGCAGAAAATGCCTCATCCCCTGGACCACTGTTCCACGGGGGCCAGCTGGACCCATGGGCTGCCTGGCCTCGGTGAGCAGGGCCTCAGACTGACGGGAGACTGCTGGGAGCCCAGGGAACACAGCCAGGATGGCAGAGAAACTACCCAGTAAAATGAAAGGCCTGCAGGGAAAGGCTTGGTCGAGTTTGCTGGACTATATCTATGGTATTCAAACACCATGGTTCTTATGGGGGCAAGAGAGGCCTCCCAAGTAGGGAGGGGGCTTGACCTGGGCTCCAAGATTAGCGGGGATGATCAGAGGGGCAGGGGGAGGAGGAGTGCAGACTGAGGACAGGACAGAGGAAGGGGATACAGGGGCTCAGGGTAGTGGAGGCACAGAGAAGATCCATCAAGAGGAGGCCTGTGTGCACCCCAGGAAGGGCTGTGGAGATGGACTGTGCAGGAGCCTGGAACTATGCTGTTCTCCCTGCAGGCTGGAAATGCACAACCCTGAATATGAAGGCATGGAGATGGCAGGACTGAGAGGGGCAAGGAGGCCGTCAGAGCCTCCGGCCAGAGCAAACCACGCGCCCTGCTGAGAACTGGGGGATACAAACCAAGACCACAGGCTGGGAAGCCAGAAAAATTCCTACACTGGAGAGTTAGTTTGGGTTGGTAAAACACAGGAAAGATGTGATAATTTGAACTGAACCATCGATTCACTGAGTTTTGTCAAATTAACCTCATATTTTGGTCAGAGCTAGTAATGCAATCTCCAGATAGATAGGTCAGTGGAAGTGGTATCCCTGTGTGACCCTGTCTTGAGCAAGTCAGAGACTTTGCAGTCTCATGTTATGTCTGTGATTAAGATGGTAAAATGTGTGCTGCATGTAAGTCTCTCTCTCTCTTTTTTTTTTTTTAAGATTTATTTATTTTAGAGAGAGTGCCTGCCCCAGGGGGGGGGGGGGGCAGAGGAAGAGAGAGAGAGTCTCAAGCAGACTCTCTGCTGAGCATAGAGCCTGATGCAGGGCTTGATCTCATGACCCTGAGATGACCTGAGCCCATATCAAGAGTTGGACGCTCAACCTACTGAGCCACCCAGGTGCCCCTGCTGCATGTAATTCTATCACTGAGGAAGCCTTGATGGTGGAAGTGGGGCAGAGACCAGGTTAAGTGTGAGCATATAATTTATCATCTAAATGAGTTCACTTTTTGAGAGCGAAAGGGGACTTGTATCAGCTGGGTCCTCCAGCAAGCACGCACTGAGGAAGAGTTAGGAGGGCAAATGTTTCAGTGGGGAGTAAGACCTATGAAAAGAAGAGGAAGGGGAAGTGGGATTGGATGGGGGAGCTGTGAAATTATAATGCAGACCTGTTCAAGTCTCTGTCATTTCAATGGGGGAACTCTAGGGAAAATAGTGACCATTAAAAGAGTCCCGTGTTGAGTGGAAAGAGCAGGGCTCTTGTACCACCTTGCTCAGTCATTGGCCAGAGTGTCTTTGGTTCAGAAGCTGAAGTGGTCCTGAAGGATGTAACCACTCTAGACCGCTGGGTAACTGCTCCTCGCAGGGGATCAGCAAGTCCTTCCTTGAGTGGGCATCTGAGATGTGCCTGGTACAGGGCACTGTTAACAATTATGCTGGGACAATAGGAGTAAACCAGGATCATGCCTGGAAAATCAGGACGTGTGGCCACTGTATTTCCAGAGAACATTTATAGGATTCACTCTTCGATTCTATCTTACTCTATCATGGTCTTGTCCTGTTAATTTTTTCTAATTGCTTGTCTGGAATAAAATAGCTAATGTTCACTGCGTGCTTATTTATATGCCAGGCATGAGCTGAGTGCCTTACGTGAATTCATTAATTTAATTCTCCTAACAATCTCATGAAGTAGATACTATTATTACTATGTATTTTATACTTATATATTTATTATAACCATAGTCCTATATATAATATGTAACATATTATATATATATATAATATGTAATATGTAATATGTAACATATATATATATATATAGTATATTTATATATATATATAACATATATATATATATATATATATATATATAGTATAATTATATAATTATAAATACTGATACTGTAACATCATCCATTTTACAGGTGAGGAAACTGATGCACAGGGAGGTTATGTGGCTGGTTCAAGGTCATCCTATAAGTGATAGAGCTAGGCTTTAAACAAAGATATTTGCTTGCTTCCAGGGCTAGAAGTTTTAAATACTTCACTAGTTACAGAATTTTGAGCTAGCAGAGACTATAGAGGTCATCTTATTGCGATCCAGAGAAGTTATAGAACTTTCCTACAGTTATGTAGAAGGTTAAGACTAGTGTCTGGCTCTCTGACTCCAGAGTCCAGGGTTTTTCCCAGCTGCACACCTCAGGCATGCTTACTGCATTTGTGATAATAGCAAGTTGGAAAGGAAAATTCTGCACTTGAAAATACAATAGCGATTCAAAGTGATTTTGACAGTCTAGAAGCAAGTTGAAACCAATAAGATGAAAGTTAATAGAGATATTTGTAAGCTTTTATATTTAGGTTCAAAAGCACCAATTGCACAAATGCCAGGTGGGGAAGACTTTGTTTGCACTCAGTTTATCAGTAATGAGATCAATCAGAGGTGACAGGAGGTGAGAATGAAGGGACACGATTTCAGTCTGTATTAATAACATGGCATTCAGATCACAGGAAATGAAGGTGTGTACCCCTTCACTCATATCTGGGAAGTTGAGTATTGAGCTTTCTTCCGGCCACCATGTTTTAACAGGGATGGACACTGTAGTGGCTTGAATCGTGTCCCTTCAAAAAGATATGCCCAAGTCCTAACCTCTGGTACCCATGACCTCACTTGGAAGTAGAGTCTTTGCAGATGTAAGTAAGCTAAGAATCTTGGGATAAGATCATCCTGGATTTAGGGTGAGCTCTAAATCCAATGACTGATGTCCTTGTAAGAGAAAGGTAAGGAAGATTTGAGAGGTGGAGAGACAAGGGAAGAAGGTCATGTGAAGACAGAGGCAGAATTGGAGTTCTACTACCACATCCAGGGAATACCAGGAGCCACCAGAAGCTGGAAGAAGCAAGGAAAGATTCTTCCTAGAGCCTTTGGAGGGAGTGTGGCCTGGCAGACTACTTGATTTTGGACTTCTGGCTTCCACAACACTGAGACAAGAAATTTCTGCTGTTTCAAGCCCCCCAGTCTGTGGTAATTTGTTAGAGCAGTCCTAGGAAACTAATATAGATGCTAAGTCAAGAACCCCTAGAAAAGGGTGCCCTGAGGACAGGGCCTTGACACTGTGGTGCATGAAAAGTGGTTGGAGGCCCTGAGTGGAATTAGGGCCAAGTGGCCATGTAACTGCCAGGGCTGCACGCTCACATTTGCCCGGGCTGGGTGGGTGGGGCCACCTGCAGGCCGCCCTCAGAAATCCTACAGAGCCTGGGAGTCTGAGCTCAGGGCTGCCGGGCTGTACTACACCAGGAAGTATAATTAAGTTAAAGAAAGTTGTCATTGTCACCTTCCCCCAAAGTATCCTGGGACCCTTCCACTCTCCCATCCAAGGACCTTTTGTTTTGTCACATCCTGAGTAATGACAGATACCCCAAGGACTTGGCAGAGCACACTCAAGGGCTCTCTTGGGAACCCCACAAATCCCCACAAATACGGGAGAGGGTCCTTTGCAGGGGGCTGGCATTCCCAGGAAAGAGGGTGGGGCAAGTGTCTGGGGCTTTGAGGTTGCCCTTTTTGGGTAATACTTTCTTAACTTTGTCTTACTTTGGCTTCAGGGCACCACCTTGCCTGGTTTAAGTGATGGGATTGACTCAATGAGATGGTGAACATGCAGTGTAGGTAGAACTTTGGGGGAGGTGGACAGGATGAGGTCAGTTAGGAAAGTGTTGAGTTTGAGGCTGGGGGGTGGGTTCTTCAACTGGAAACCTTTCTTACAGGTTAGGAGCTCAAGACCGAGTGGGACTAGATGTAGTGAGTGTTACTTATATACAGGTGGTAGTTGAAGCTGATGATCCAAGGAGACTGGGAAGTGAGGTCGGTAGACCAGCAGCACTGACATTTCCTTATTAGAAAAGCAGAATCTTGGGTCCCACCCCAGGCCTCTCAAATCAGTCTGCAGTTTAACAAGGCCCCCAGAGGATTCATTCGCACATTAAAGTCCACGAAGCACTGTTCTGGGCCAGTGGTTCTTTCCCTCAACTCCAAAAGCTCATTAGAATCCCCAGTCCCTGGGCTCTGACTCAGTTTGTCAGTGGTGTGACCCAGGCTTAAAAAAAAATTTTTTTTTTAACAGCTTCACAGGTGATTATAATGTGCAGCCACGGTTGGGGTAAATCTGTTGTCCTGAAACTGGAGAGTACAGTAGAATCACTGTAGAGCCTGTTAAAACCAGATTGTTGGGCTCCCTTTCAGAATTTCTGATTCTGTAGGTCTGGGGTGGGGCCTAAGATTCTGCATTTCTAACAAATCTTCAGCTGGTGCTGATGCTGTTGGTCCCTGGCCCACACTCTGAGACCCACGCATAGGGTGAGGCAAAGGCAGCAGGAAGCAAACCAGGAAAATGGGTTCTCCTTCTTCTCTTTTCCACCGAACTCTTTATGCCTTGAGGATCTTCCTTATCGTGTTTCTGCCTTCCTATGTGGTATAGTCTAACAGCACTCCGGATTCCCAAAAAGCACTACTTGGAAATTTTATATGTGCTCACGTCCCGTCCTCTTTTCAGGGGCTGTCCCCTGCTTTTAGGAGAAAGCCCAAACTCCTTAGCTCAGTACAAGGCTGGCTGAGCTCCTTCCCCCCCCTCTCCCAGCGCCCCTTGCTACAGGAATCACAACCGACTTGGCGATCCTCAGTTCACTTTGCTCTTCCATACTTCCCTGCATCTGCCTGTGTCTTGAGCTCTCCTCTTCTTCAACTCCCAGCTCCTACTCAGCAAGACTAGATTAGAATCCGCTCTGGGAAGGAGTCACTATCTCTTTGATATCTCTTTCCACTCCACCCTTGCCACCTCCAACTTCTGACTCAGTTCCAACATCAGCTCCCTCCCTCAAGCCTGCCCTGAGTCCCCGAGGTGAGGGTCAGCCCCTCCCGTGTTCTACTTCCTGTCGTAATAGTCATCACTCACTTCACAGTAGTCGATTTAATTATCTGCCTCCCTCACTATATGTGGGCTTCCTTTCAACAGAGAACTAGGTTTCATGTGATTTTTCCATCTCCAGCTCTGAGTACAATGTCTGGCACAGAGCAGGCACCCGATTCTTGTTTGTTGAATGAAAAAATTCAGGAACCAGTGAGTGAATGGATATAAATGCAGACACATTTGCGAACCAAACCCTCCTTCCTCCAGCCCACAGTATCTATCAGCTGTGCCCGTCCTTAGGCTGTCTCCTCCTTCCTCAGGAGGAGACAAAAACTCCCCTCCAGTCACCGTCCCACGAGAGAGCACCAGTGGGCCACCTCCCCTACCGGCAAGAGGTTGTTGGTCTTCATTTCCTTGGCCAGCCATGTGGCCACCTCTCTCCAGACCAAAGGCACACAAACACGTTCTCTCTGTAGTTTGGCAATTCCTAGTTCAGCAACGGAGAGCCAGCAAGGTGAAGGGCAGAGGGTAGAAGTGTCTCTTTCAGCTCCAGTGTGTATTCCTGGCTCCAAGGGTCCAACCCAAACTGATTTTAAGAGGAAATTTCAGCCTTTTAACACGACCAGGTGGCTGAGAGTCAGTAACTCCCTGGGCCCATAAGGCTCATAGCATGTGGTGGCTTGAGCTGGCTATGAACTGGGGCGCCAGCTGATGGGCTCTTCAATACCTCCAACAGGGGAGACCACCTGGAGAAAGGCAAGGCAAAGGGGTCAGGAGCGAGCCATCAGGAGGCTACAGTGCTGCCACACTGCCAAAAACATGCCCATCTTCACCACTGACACAGACACCTCCTTTCGGTTTAACGAGACCTCTCGTGCCTTTTCTTTCTCTGTCCTGCTGAGAAGCTCAAAGGGAAGTAGCATGGGTAGTGGTCAAATCCCCAGTCCACAGATGAGGGACCTGAGAGTCAAAGCATGGGTAGACTTGCCCAAAGTCTCACTGTGTGTGAAGGTGTAGTTGGATTTGAACCCAGCCTGGTCTGGCTCCAGCCTCTTCACCACCCTCAATATGCTGCCTCTAAAATAATGTTAAAATATGTATAAACCATACAGGGTGAAGTGCAAATTATTCCTTCTGTGGAAGTGCAAAATAGCCAAGTGGTGACGGGAACTTGGCAAGGATGGAGTGGGATGAGTCAGGGACAGCTTTGTGAGGTAGGAGAGCTGTTTTGTGGGGCTGAGAGAGGGGGAGGCATGGAGGCAGGGAGCAAGCGGGGAGAGAATTCTAGTGGGAGAATCGTGGGCCTGGAGGGGGATGACACACCACGTGGCCCTCCTACAGTGGTGCGCAGTGGATGGAAGCAATGAGACAGGAAGCAGAACAGAGCTGGAAAGGCCTTGTCCTGATCAGCTGATCTCCAATGCCAGAGCTGTGTGTGTGCACATGCGCACATGTCGGCCACTGTTACATGTGAGGATGTGGGGTGTGCCTGTGTAGGTATACGTGGGATGTGGGTATGTGTGATGTTCGTGTGTAGGGGGGTATGTAATGTGTTCACGTGGGGTACTAGGTATATCAGAAAATTACCAGTTGTAAGGTTTCTAATATTCTGTCTTTCCTTACCTGTGGATAAGCACTGTCTACTCTCCTTACCCCTCCCCCCCAACACACACCCTGCTCAGTATTAACCCTGTATTCCTTTTAGTCTTAGCTATGTAGGATTATGGAATTTATTTAACCGAGTTAAGTAAAAACGGACATTTTAGCACACACTTAACTGAGAGGCACGGTTGCATTTACGCACTCAGTGCTGTTGGGATGTGCCTTTTTGGCCTCTCAGCTCTGCCACCCTTGCTGTTGGATCACATGCAGGTTCTGTCCTTGTGATGGTGTGGGGTGGGTCTTGGGACGGTATGCCCAGGTTTATACTCTACCAGCTTCCAGCCCAGTGAAAAGAGAACTATTTACCTATAGTGTCAACATAAAACCCAAAATGAATCTCACTGGCTGGATTTGGGTCATGTGTCCATCTCTGGACCAATCACTGTATCCTTGGGATAGAAAACTTTAATTGGCTGCCCAGGTCACATGCTCATCTCTGAGCCATGGGTGAGGTGAAGCACTGGTGAGAACGGACCAATTCCCAAAGGACCATTGGGGTGCTGGTGCCAGAGGGGCCGGTGGATGTAGAACCTGCCTCCTCCCGTTGAATGGAGCGCTTCCAATTTGTGTGAAGTGGGCCTTACCTCAGAGAGGGAACTGAGCTGTGCGTGATTATTATCTCTGTGTGTCAGTGCCGGGGCCAGGGGCTGTCTGACACTATGTCTTTAATCTTCACAATCTCCTTGCGAATTGGGTACCAGTGCACGTATAACTTACAGATGAGGACATGGTATTCAGAAGAGTAGAGGGACCTGGTTGAGTCATGCATCTGGAAAGTGACAAGGCTGGGGCAGAACTGCACAGCCCTTGGGCCACTGCTTCCCGTAAGGCAATCATGGCCCAGTTGAAGACAAACCTTGGGGCGTCTTGTGGCAATATCGCAAGCATCGCATTCAGACTGCATTTCTAGAACCAGTTCTTTTACTCACTGGTCGAGTCCCAGGTTCCTAAGCTGCAAAATGAGAATGATGAACTGTCCTGCTGAAATCTCAAGAGTTGTCCCATCAATCAAATGAGATGGAGGGCTTTGGAAATGGTCAAGAGCTGAATACATGTAAATGTGCTGGTAACCAGGGCTGGTTGTTAAAATAGTGATGTATTTCTGTGTTGGGTAGTAATTAGCTTCTGCCCCTGCCCACCTTACCACCATTCTGGATCCTCCCAGGGTCCTTGGGCTTGGAACTCTTGTCACCTCCCCATGATCCAGCAACCAAAGGAGCAACATTTGACTTTTGTCACAGAAGAGGCGGTCACCTAGAGAAATAATTGCAACTTCAACTGCTCCCATCTCCCGTTCCTTCTTATGGGCGCAGAATGGCTACGGTAGCCCTCTTTTCCCCCCTGGTGACCTGCCTTCTCCTTCCCTAACTCCAGTGTTCACCATGAAGCAGGAATGAAAGTAATGTCTCCCGCTGCTTTTATGGGTGCCTTGTGGGGTTTCTCACATCCTCAGCTTCCCCCAGGCTCTGTCGACTGGTTTTGGGTCACAGCTGAAGTGGCAAGGATGGGGGAAGGCTCCGAGAAGTCTCCCAGGATAGAAAACAGTTCAATTTTGTTTAACCTGGTGTTTCTGAACTGTGACTAGTGGATAAGCTGATGGTTAGGAGCACAGGGTTGGGAGCCAGACTGTCTGGAATAAACTTGTACTCCTCCACAGTGATCTTGGACAAGTTACTAATGTTACCTGTGCTTCAGTTTTCTCATCTGTGAGATGGGAATGTTAATGGCACCTACTCGAGGGGTTGAGGTTGTTGAGAGGATTAAATAAAAGGATGTTTGTGGATCACCTTAAAATAATTCCTGGCTTATAGTTAGCTACTATTAATTTTTTAAATTGGACATATATATCTCATATATATGTAATATATGTACATACATACGTAAATATATATGTACACACGCACATATATATATGTAATACCTATTTTCATTCTCTGGAATGAGTATTATGAGTATTATGGTACTTTTGAAATGCTGGTGTGGAGGAATCCTGGACAGAGCGGGAAGTACGGGATGTGTTCACTGTATACTTCCCTGGTTTTAAATATTCCTTCTTGTGATTAGATTATGCAATTTGAATTTCAGCTTGGACACTGTAGTGGTCATCTGTTTAGGACAGGAATAGCTCTTAAATAATTTTCTTGCGGGTGATTTTTTTTTTAAGATTTTTATTTATTTATTTGACAGAGAGAGAGCACAATCAGGGGAAGCAGCAGCAGAGGCAGAGGGAGAAGCAGGCTCCCCACTGAGCAGGGAGCCCGATGTGGGGCTCGATCCCAGGACCCTGGGATCATGACCTGAGCCGAAGGCAGACGCTTAACTGACTGTGCCACCCAGGCGTGCCCTATAGGTGATTCTTATCAAGCTATTCCCTCTCTTAAGAACCTGCCATGGCTCTCCATTCCCTTTCCTATGGAGCCTGAAGCTCCTCAGCCCTGCACTGAATTGCCCCATCTGCCTCCTCCCAGGCCTGCGTTATCAGGATACTTGTGCATCCTCCTCCAGCACACTCTCAGGTACAGCCTAGAATAGGGCCTGGGTCTTGTTTCTCACTCCTGTTTCCACCTGTGATGTCCTTCCACCTATTCTCATCAAAACCAGGTTTGCACCTGCAAAACCCAACACGAAGCTCCACTGTAGAGCTGCACCCAGGTGTTCTAGGAAGGACAGATGGGGCTTTGGCCTCAGTCTTGTGCGTGCCACTGGGAATGGGTTCATGTGCAGCCATGTGACTTTTGCACTGTGTTTTGTGGATGTTCTTTTCTCAATTAGACAGTAAGTCCCTGGCTACCCCTCCTCCCCACCAGAGCAGGGTCCAGGCTTCTATTTTTTTTACAGCTAGCTAGCTCTTTGTACCCAGTAGGTGCTGCTCAAGGGAGGTCTGAGGGGCAGCTGCAAAGTTGAGGATGCAGGCCCAGGATCAGATGGACTTTCTATGGCCAGAACCCATTAGAAAGCATCACTTCTATTTCCTTGCTCTGTGGGGGCAGAAATTAGAGCCCAGAGAAATGGGCCTTGGCATCACACAGTGGGGACTCTAGGACTAGATTGACCCTCCACCTGGTGTCCCCTCCCTGACAGCATGCCTGGCCACAACGCATCCACTGCCTGGACTCTCAGCAGGGACATCTGTCTTCGGGTGCCTCCCGGCACACCCCATCATTCTTCAGTCTCTCTAGGGGCTGTCACTAGAGGATTAGGGTGACAGAGGGCAGTGGTTTCTGGTGAAGGCTGCCTTTAAATCCCAGCTCCATCACCCAGCTGTGTGCTCTTCCTTGGGCAAGTACTCAACCTCTTTAAGTCTCAAGTCTTCACCTGGAAAATAGAGACGATGGTAATGGTACCCACGTCAAAAGGATGTTGCATGAATTCATTTGGATCCTCTGTGTGAGGGGACTAGTACCATGCTTGGCAGAAAGACTTATCAACATGGGCTCTTATTTCATGTATGACTTGACTCAAGGCCATGGGTTCTGGAAAGAGCTCATCTTAGAACTCCCTCCTCTCTGAGGTCTCCCAGACTTCTCGATGTGGAGAATTTTCCAGGTTCTCCTCAGGGCCTGCAGAGCACATTATACTCACATTTGTGGATGTTTATCAGCATGTTCTGCAGTCACCTGTCCACGGGCCTGTTTCCTCCGCCGTCACGTCAGGGATAAATGCTTGTAGAAGTAAATATATTGAAAACGGTCTCTCCTGCCCTACTCCTCTATTTTTAAATTTTAATTTAATTTATTCATTTTTAAAATGGGCAATTCCTTCCCATGGTTCAAAATCCACAGTAAATATACAGTAAAATTCCTCCCTTCTTTGCCTTTCTCTTCCCCAGCGGCAAACAACATTATAATTTTTAAATTGTGTATCCTTCCGGAGTTCCTATTTGTGTGTGTGTGTGTGTGTGTGTGTGTGTGCGCGCCTGCGCGCAAAGATATGTAAATAGCCTGTCATTATTCTTTTTGCTTCTCCATTTCCGATGACAATTCTGTGTTACTGATGTGGCTATATAGCCCAGGTCCTGGAGCCAGATGGCCCGCTGCAAGCCCTGGTTCTACCACCGCCTGCCTGTGTGATCCTGGACAGGCTACTTAATTCCTCTGTGCCTTGTTTCTTCATCTGTAAAATAGATGATGTAGCGGAGCTGTGCCACAGGAATGTTATGAGAAGATGTGAGTAAAGCATTGGGAATGGTGCTTGCCCAGAGTAGGGGCTCAGTGATGTCAGCTCTTATTATGGGCTGCCTTTCATTCAGCGCTGACCACAAGCCAGGACCATGCTACCTCCTTTATGCCCATTATCTCCTCAATCACCTAACAACCCTGTGAGACAAGGACTGTTATCTCCGTCACGCGGACTCAGACTCAGACAGAGCTGGTATCTGGTATCTGGCCTGGCTGGGCTCCTCAGGCAGTAAATGTCAGAGATGAGATCGGAGGCTGACCTGCAAGAGTCTGCGCTGTCTTTTGAAGCTTCTTGTTTATTTCCTCTTCCTAGGGCCACATTCTGTACACAGTAGGTGCTCAGTAAAAGCTTGGGTCCCTCTCCTTCCCAAGGATTTTGGTTTACGTTTTGAGGCCCTCGTTTCTGAGCAGGATCTTTGAAGCTCTTGGTATGTCCTCGTTTGACCTCTTAGTTCAGCCCAGGGCCTTATGTTTAGAATCTGCAGTTCCTGCCTGGCACATCTCTCAGGGAATCTGCCTCCCAATTATCTTTTTCTTTTTTCCCCTTATATTTATATCAGCAGAAATGAAGGAGAGAAAAACCAGCCTTTAACTAGGATTTTATTACCCATTGACCTCAGCCATCTCCATCTATCTCTCCCGAGCTCTGCCCATTAGTTGTCAGGGCAACGTGGTGTAACTCGCGGGCTGCTGCAGTTGGCTGGGTTTTCTTCTCCCCAGCTGCCCCCGTTGGCTGGCCACGGCCGCCCTGAGGACTTGCTCCGGAAGCATTGTCAGGCACGGCCCTGGAAAAGTAAATCAGGAGAATGAGATGTGTTTGCAGGAAGAGAAGGATAACTGCCCAGCCCTTCATTCTCAGAGAGTAATTACAGCTTTAAGTATGGTTCATGGGTCATTGCTAGAAATCATGAAGTTGAACACGGTGCAGAACTGCACATGTGGGAATGGCTGAATTTGAAGTTGCTCAGCCTTATCTGGGCTAAAGCTTTGCTCTGGCCTGTCTTGAATCCCTATGGCTCTTCTGGACCCGATGTTTTGATCCCAGCCCCGCCTTGTCTCCCCCTCCCTGTCTCTGACCTCCCTGGAAGAAGGGGAAACAATTTTCTGCATTTATCCCCTCCTCACTTTGGCACATTTCTTGGCCATGCCCAAGTGTCATCATTCCCTTCCAAATTGCCCATCCTGCCTCCTCCTACTCACCTCTCCTAACCTCTTTCCTTTTTCCAGAATTTTAAAATATTTCCCAATGTTTCCCTCTCCATTAGCAACAGCTCTGCCTTCACAGATGCACAGACCTCCTCTACTTTCACTTGGCTCCACTATCGCTAGAGCTACCTTCCTCAGCCCTTTAAGTGTTTACTGACATCTTGTCTAAGTCCAGCCCTGAGGAGACACAGTTCTCGTCATGGGGAAGCTCACAGTTGAGCACTGGGACAAAAATGTACCCAAGGCACAGTGTCTGTACTGGGATAGCAGTATGCACAGACCTGCAGAAGCACCAGTGAGGTGGGCGGAAAGACAGATCAATGGAGGACAAGAAGGCTTGGTTGGGCTGATTCAGGAAATGACATCCTCAGAGACTTTTGCACTTAGTGTGTACTGTCAAGGTCAGGCAACTTCTTCTTCTTCTTCTTCTTTTTTAAGATTTATTTATTTATTTGAGAGAGAGGGGGGTGGGAGGGGCAGAGGGAGAGAGAAAACCTCAAGCAGACTCCCCACTGAGCACGGAGCCCATGCAGGGCTCGATCTCACCACCCTGGGATCACAACCTGAGCCGAAATCAAGAGTCAGATACTTAACTGACTGAGCCATCCAGGTGCCCCAAGGTCAGGCAATTTCTTATAGCTGCCACCCTATATCTAATTCTGCCATCAGAATCGGCAGGTGTGATGGAGTTAACTCTGATTCTGTTTATCTTTTCTCAAGTCTGTGTTCAGTTATTTCACGTTTGTGGCTTGAAGTTGGCTATAGTGGGAGCATTCCCATCATGGAAATCAGCAAACATTACAAAATGGGGCTTTTTTTTGTTGTTGTTGAGAGCTGGTTTATCAGCACACCTCTGGGGCATCACAGAGAAGGTAACATTTTCCTAGGGACTCAAAAGATGGGCAGCAGATTTTCATGCTCCTCAGGACGATGCTGTACTTCTAGTTTTCCTGTCACCAGTCAGTCTACCAGGATCTCTGGTGAGTACTTCCTTTCAGCACTCCCACTCTAGCACTCCAGCTCTCCAGCCCTCCACCTTACACTATACTATTTTTCTGGGCAGACACCTAGAAGATATTTACCTAATCTAATAATACAAAGATTTCTATTTTAATTCCATTATGTTCAGACAATATACATTGTATGATATTAATAGTTTCAAATGTTTTGAAGCTTGTCTATGGCCTATAATATGATCTGTCTTGGTAACTTTTTTGTAGGTACTCAGAAAGTATGTACTCTGCTGTTGGTTGGAGAGATCTATAAATGTTAGTTAGGTCAAGTTTGTTGATAACAAGTTGTTCAAGTCTCTATTTCCTTGCTGATGTTTTATCTGCTTCTATCTGTTGTTGAGAGAAAGCTATGAAAATCTCTGACTCTCATTGTGGATTTGTCTATTTTCTTTTGTATTTCCAATATTTTTTGCTTTGTCTATTTTGAAGCTATGTTATCAGGCGAGTAAATGTTTTGGCTTGTTATTTCTTCTTAATGAATTGACTTCTTTATCATTATAGAATGTACTCGTCTCTGGTTATATTATTTACTCTAAAATATACTCTATGAATATCACACCCCAGCTTACTTTTTATTACAGTTAGTATGGTATATCCTTTTCCTTTTTAAAAAATTTTTAACTTGTCTTTATTTTTATTTTTTAAAGATTTATTTATTTATTTATTTATTTTAGAGAGAGAGCAAGTGTGAGTGAGGGAAGGGGTAGAGGGAGACAGAAAGGGAGAGAGAATCTCCAGCAGACTGCTTGTTGAGCACAGAGCCTGATGCAAGTTTCAATCCCAGGACTCCAAGATCATGACATGAGCTGAAACCAAGAGTCAGATGTTTAAGTGACTGAACCACCCAGGCGCCCTAATTGTCTTTATTTTTAGAGTAGGTTTTTTTTGTAGGCTGTTACAGTTGGGTCTTGATATTTTTATCTGAACTGATTATCTTTGCCTTTGGGGTTTTCGGCCCATCCATATTTAATATGATTAGTGATATAGTTTTCTCTCTGGGTTTCATTTTGGATAATTTCTATTTCTATATGTTCAAGTTCACTAATATTTACTTCTGCCACATCTAATCTGCTATTAATCCCATCCAGCATTATTATTTAAAAAAAATCTCAGACAGTGATGTTTTCATCTCCAGAAGTTTTATTTGGATCTTTTACCCCCTTTAACCTTTTCCTTAGCTTTTTGGATATGAAATACAATCATAACAACTCTGAAATATAGCTATATGAAATACAATTATAGCAACTCTTTTAATGTCCATCTAAGTTAATTCTGCTTTAGTTCTGGGTC
The DNA here is from genome assembly GCF_004348235.1 of Phoca vitulina. Classification (NCBI taxonomy): domain Eukaryota; kingdom Metazoa; phylum Chordata; class Mammalia; order Carnivora; family Phocidae; genus Phoca; species Phoca vitulina. Next base: position 21,066,232 of record NW_022589713.1, read on the forward strand.
ATTTCAATTGATTGTTTTTCTCATTATTATAAGTTATATTTTCTTGCTTCTTTGCATGCTTGGTTATTTTTTATTGGATTTTAGACATTGTAAATTTTACCTTGTTAGATGTTGATATTTTTATACTTACATAAATAGTCTTAGCTTTATCTGAGATGTAGTTAAATTACTTGGAAACAGTTTGATTGTTCTTGCTTTTAAGATTTGTCAGACAAAACCAGAGCAACATTTAACCTATGGCTAATTTTTTCCCATTGCTAAGGCAAGATTTCTGAGTACTTTACCAAACATTTCATAACTGTGAGGTTTTCCGGTCTGGCTGATCTGTTCAGGCACTCTTCTGGCCCTGTGTGACTACCAAATACTGCCCCTCTAATCTTTTTCAAAGGCTCTTTCCCCAGCCTCAGGTTGTTTTCTCACACACATTTGCTGATTAGTCCTCTGATGAACACTCCTGGCCAAGCTTCTGCATCTCCAGCATTCTCTTCTTGCTGCTCTCTTCTCTCTGGTGCTGTAAACTCTGACTGCCTTAGTCTCCAGGACTTAAGCTCTGTGTCCTCAACTCAAGGAGTCTGGTGGACATCACTTGTGCTCTCTGTGCTGTAGCCTGGAAACTCTTAAAACGTAAATTTGGGTACTCATGGGTCTTCTCTTTTTTTCTTTATGGTCTCACAGGGACCACTGACTTGCACGGTCTGATGTCCAAAGTCTTGAAAACTGTGATTTTATATATTTTGTCTAGTTTTTAGTTGTTTCAAGCTGGGGGGTAATCTGGTTCATTTCGCCTGGAAGCATAACTTCTTCATTATGTTTTTATTTTGATAGCTTTCCTTTTATAACCACTAGTTCTTGTTTCATTTGTATCTGCTCTTATTTCATAACATCCTGGTTCTTTTTCTAAATGCTATTTTAAAAATGACTTTAAGGACTTTAAATACAGGAGATACTTTATTATATTTTTTTTTCTCAGGCAGAAGAGCTTAAATTCTTTGGTTTTCCCCCTTATATTTCATACTGTTGGTATTCCTCATATATGTAGTAAATTTAGGTTGTAAGTTAGTCTCTGTGGGTGATTTCTCTTTCATATGTTTGGGGTTGTGACAGTCTCTGGGTGGGAAGGTTGTGTTGTTTTCTTAATCCTGACAATTTTGGGAGGATTGATCTTGTGCAGAGCATGCAAGGGTCACTCTGGTGGATACTCGCCTGTGTGGATAATTCTGTTCTATTCCTTGATCATAGGGGTGACTTTTCAAGGCATGGTTCCAGCCCTTTGTCATATGAGTCTCAGTGACTAGTTTCTGACTTCATATAGGAGTCATGCCTATAATGGTCCCTCTCCAAACTTGTACTGTCATGGTGAGGTGGTTTTGGCCCCCATATATGCTATGGCTGCTATTTTATTATTTGGTTTAGAGATCCTCTTAATAGTTGGCATTGTCCCTAGGTTTCTACCATGGCATTGTGTTTATCAACTATATCTATATATCTACATATATATAGATATAATTTCTATCATTTCTGCACATTCAGATAACGAAGAGAGGTTTTCAGTGCTTGCTCAATCTGCCACCATAAATATAAGCCCTCTTTAGTGTTTGTGTCAGAAAGGATGACCATTCTTTAAATGGATTCAACTGTAGTGTTTGAAATTTGAATATTTCTGGTTGGCTTTTTAACTGCCAGATCATTTTTTCTCTTATATAAATTTCATTACCCTGAAAGCCCCCAATGTCTCCCTGCTTCTTTGACTCATCTGTGCCGCTTACAGTGCCCATCATTTTCTGTCCCTGCCCTATCTACCTCACTTGGGTGACCAATAGGCAATTTGAAGTAATCATCTCCATATGGTTATCTATCCCTAGGCAGTGAAAGTCTTAATGTCCTCGTTGAGCCTTGGCTACTGCATTTCAGATACACTTATTCTTGTTAGAGCTACCATTTGCTTATATATGTAAATAAAAAAAAAAGAAAGAAAGAAAAAGAAAAAGTGAAAAAACTATAAATAACAGTTATATCAGGCATAATTGGCATGAAATACCATGTTGGAATTAGACGGCATCAATTTCCGCACTTTCATCATGTCATTTACTGAATACTCTGTCTCTCTATTTGGACTTCAACCATGTTTGCCAACCTGAATTAAATTCTTCTCCTCTGCCTGCCCCCAACCATAACACACTCATTCAAAAGTCAGGAGTCTTCAAGAACTTTCCTCATGCTTTTTTTGTCCTTTCTTTTGGTTCTTTTATTAGTGAGAAATGAAGCACACTGGTTCAATGTTCTTTAAAAACACTCCCCACTCTGTCTAGCTGACCTCACGGGGATGGCTCGCATCCTACACAGAGGGAGACAGAGCAAAACCTTTTCCTCCAGACTTTTCCTATGCTTGGCAACCCACCAAAAAAAAAAAAAAAAAAAAAAAAAAAAAAAAAAAAATCCTATCTGGCAGCTCCGCAGTCCTGCTCTTCTACTACAACCCCCCTTACCCACCCATTCAGTGAAAGTGGGACTGAAGACAAGTGAATCTGACTGACTTTAGGGCTGTCTCCCGATGCGGGGCTACTCAGATAATGACAGCCTAATCCTTCTGTTACCAGAGTCGGGTTCTACGAGGCCAGACTCAAAAGTCAGCGGCATAGGCAAAGCTTTACTGGGGCTCCAGCTGAAGGGAAACACAGAACCAGCAGAGAATAGATTGGCCCCTGGGAACAGAGCGGAAGCCCTGCTTATGGAAAGTTCCCGCTCAGGTTTCCACTCCGACCAACAGGATAATTAAGAAAAAGGGGGGGAAAGTGCTTCAATTTGCTTGGTTAGAAGGGCCTCATCCTGATTGGTTGGAAAAGCCTCATCCGGAATGGTCAGGAGGGCCTCATCCTGATTGGTCGATATTGGCAGGCAACTCAGACAGCTCATTGGTGCTCTTTGGAGCCGCGGTCCTCTCTTTTCAGTCCGCTTGTATAGGGGTCCGCATTCCGGCTGCGCTGTGGTTCAGATCCGTGAGGTAGGCGGTTTGACAGGTGCTTCGTGTTTTTCACTTGAGGCTTGTTCTCATGGTCCCTTGACTGTTTCACTTTGTCCTTTCTGAAATCCATGGCCAGAGGAGACAGCAACAGTTCTCACAGCTTCACTTTCTATACTAGGTGGGTTCTAGAAGACTGTCTCCATAGAATGGTTGCTAATTCTTCCAGATCATGTGTTTAAAAAAATATAGGCGAGGTAAAACATCATTAAAGCAAATTCATAGTAGGTTCCAGTCAGCGACTCCTTCCAGCTAGCTGAGCATTATAGAATAGACCTCTGGTTTAGTTTGAAACTTGTCATTTATTTTCTCGCCCAAGGACTGTCTGCTCAGCTCCCAAGTAACGCTGAATCTCTCTTTGGTGTTTAAAATCATTCTTTTAGTGTTCTTTTTATTCATTGGAAAATGGATTCGTTTCCCTCCAAATTTTGAAGGTAAATGCTTGGGTGGGACAGTGATGTGGGGCCATCAGTTGAGAGGCTATAAGAATTCCAGAGAGGAGCATGAGTTGGATTCAATCATATATTGATTTTTAGCCCAGTAAATTGTGGCTGCTTGGTTGCAAGGTAACAAGTACGCTGTGCTTTTCAGAAAGAGATGTGATCAGCTTTTAAACAATAAAGAGGAGCACTGCTGGGCAGAGTGATTCGATTTAAATCCGCATGAAAGCCAGCGGTGAGTTTAAAATAAACAAAGCAACATTAAAAGCCATCGCCACACCCAGAGCCCAATGTCAACTATAAAACAGAGATAGGAATTTAAGCCATCCAAGGTGAATTTTAAAGAAATCTAATCCCTTTGAGGATAACAGACTAGATTTAGCCAAAATACCTCAGTGGCTATGCATTTAGTCATCCCTTTTCCAGGCATGCAGGAAGAATCCAGTATCAAAAAGGCCCTCTGATGGGCAGCCACTGAACACAGTGAACAGGAGGCATCATTTTCCTCTAGAAAGAGTGCTAGTCTTTGCAACCAAGAGGGCACAGATTTTCTGGCTGGGGTTCCTTCTCCTCTGACTCTGTGCCTTGTCTCATGTGTCCTAGTTGCTTCCCTTCAGACCCCTTTGGGTTTGAAAGCTGTGTGTTTCAGCTAAAACCTCACCCTTTCTGAGCAGAGGAACTGAGTTCATACTTCTGAGATTTCTGTGTGGTGATGCTCCTTGGAGAATCTGACATTGTGCTCCTAGCTTTAAGCTTATGGGGCTGTGTTGTGTTTTCTGTGTTCTATTTCTTGATGATGGAGAGCCCTGAGCCTCCCAGTATTTGTGGGTTTAAGGTTTCCTGGGATCAGCATGCTGAAATGTGCCTCTGGCCACTGGTAGACAGAGCAGGCGTAGGGGCAGGCTTTCCTAAAGCCAAGCCTGTCCTGTGGGGCAGTGCCTCTCTTTTCCCAGCCCAGGAAAATGCTATTTGTGTGTGTCTGGATAAGATTTTGAGACTCTAATCCATGCCTTTGTTTTTCTTCTTGCGTTTCCCCTATTCCTTCTCCCTCTTCATACTTGCTCTGTGTTCATTGCCTCAAGGAATGCATGGGGCAGAGTAAAAGGCAAAACAGTTTCTTCTAGGACTTTGTTCTAGAAGCTTAATTCTTAAAGGGAGAGGATAGTTTAAAAGTTTCTTGAAAAACGTTCAGGGAGAGTTCCCACCTCAACTGCAACCTAGAACTTAGTTCCCCAGGCTGGAGAATGGGAGGGAAAGAGGTTCATGGAGTCCAGACAACAAAGAGCTGGACTCAGCTTCCTGGCCATGCTCTGGGGAGACTGTGAGGCTCAGCAAAAGCAGCTCTGTGGTATAGATTGGGCCACCGGCCACATTTCAGAAAAAGGCTCATGTACCATGCATGAAACAGAAATAGAGAGCCGCAAGTGATGAAAGAGCCATGTGGACAGGGACAGTAACCATGTCACTAGTAATCTTATATACCGATGACCAAGGGTTAGGTGGGACTCTCCCTCTTCAGTTATCTTGGCCATGGGATAAGAGTTTAGAAATAAATTTTGTCACAACTTAGGGGAGTGGGAAATAGTTCTGGGGAGTGGGAAGTAGTTCCAGGGACCGAGTTTACTTAGTGTTTGAGAAGCCAAATCCTATCTTTTTCCTCCTGAGCACATAGGAAGACCACATCTCCATGTCTCTTGTGTTTAAGGTTGGACAAATGACTAGTTCTGACCAATGAGCTGTGAATTGAAGTGACATAAATCACTTCTATACTGAAGTGGAGAAAAGCCCGTCTTTGACCCTCCAGCTTCTTCTTCTGCCACGTGTTGAGATGACATGTGTCCCATGACATACCTTCCACAGCCTGGGTCCCTGAGTGACTGTGGAGAGCACACTCTCCCCGCTGACCTGTGCTAGGCATGTAGCATAAATGAGAGGTGAGCCAATGTAGGGTTAAGTCACTGAGATTTCAGGGTTAATTTGTTCCTTACAGCAAAATCCAAACTAATCTGACTAACCTGGTGGAAAAGCTAGAAATTAAGTTAAATTGCAGAAAATAGAGTACGATTTTCTATGCCTGTGAATTTGTGGATTGAGATTCGTGCCTGCCAGCAGGGCATTTGTTGTCCGTGCATCTAATCTGGTCACGTTGCAGGTTTTGACCTTCTCTAGGTCTGGGACTGTAGTGAAGTCATTGGTCACCAGTCCCAGGCCCCAACATGGAGCAAGAGAAGACGTGTGAAAGCATCTAGAAAGTACAGTGTCTCACCTGTGCTGAAGATGCATCACCAAAATATCAGGGCTCCTTCCTCTGATGTGATGAATGGGGAAGCAAATGGGAAGCAGCGCAAGCGTAAGAAAGTGCTGTCCTTTACTTGCTGAGTCCATCTAGTGCCAGGCCCTGTGCTGGACCCAGGACACGGAGGAACCAGGGGCTGCCCTTAACGTCAAGTCTAAGGGCACGAGGAGACAGATGTTGTCACAGTGGTGGCACAGCACACAAGAAAATAGGACCAGGGCGCTGGAAAGAGCAGAGGAGGGAATTGGAGAAAGTGTGTCACGAAATCAAGATGGAAAGGAAATAATAAGATCATGTACAACGTGTGTTTGAAATGCTTTGCCTACAGTATCTCACTTAATTTTCATAAGGATTCTGTGAGGCAAGTGCCAGTGACCCCCTGATGAGGTGGGTGATGTGGGAAAAACGTTATTAGGGTTCAAAGCTGATGGCCAAGAAAGAATTCTTGAGATGTCTTTGGTGCAAAAAGGTGTTTTTATTAAAGAACAGGGACAGGACCTGTGGGCAGGAAGAGCGGCACTGGGGTCATGAGGAGTGGCCCAGGATATACTTTCAAGGTGGGAGGGGGTTAGGGACAGCGTAAGTCTCCAAGGAATTTTGGAAGCAAGGTTCCCAGGACCTTGAGGGGGCTAGCTATTGTTGGGAAAAGGTCACTTATTACCATCTAATAAAACCTCAGTCATGAGACCCTTCAGATGTATATCGGTGGGCCATATGCTTGGGGGATGATTGCCAACATGTATCTTGGTGGGGGTTGTTTAGAGATAAAGGAAGTTTCCAAAGGAATTTTTATACATTAAAGTAGACTTACAGGATGAGGGGGGTTGTCAGATTAGAATTGCCTTTTGCCCTTAGCAAAGTGTTAACATCGAGGCAGTTGAGCTCCTAGAGGAATTTCACTCTGCCCGTTTCAAGGACTTGTCAGTGGGCTCTAGGTAGTAAGGAAATTTAACCATTTTTCCTCTGCTTTTGTTTCCCACATCGTGGGGGCCATACCCAAGGCAGATGGTGCTGGGGAGATGTGTCCCCTGGCAGGATGGCTAAGGGAGGAGCCCATGGGGCTGAGCACAGGGCCCTGGGAAGAGACTCCTTTGTCTAGAATTAAGAGAGAGGGTGGAGTTGCTGGGCTAAGGCCTGGAAGCTAGAGAAGGGACTCTGAATGAGACAAACAAGGAAGAAGGTTGCATGTAGTAGAGAGTCATGGCATCTGGGAGGCAGGCAGGAATGGGCAGGAAGCTGAGAGCCGGAGAGTGGGAGAGCTGTCCTGGACGACAATCTGAGAACAGGGGTCATGCCCCCCACTGGCTTTTCTATGCTGACGGCAGTGCAACCTGTGGGTCTCTGACCTTATTACAGGAGGAAGGATGGAGGGTGGGGCAGACAAGGATGACTCATACAGGTTACGCCTCCATGGATGGGTCTGCAGGGCCCAGCCAGTTGGGGACAGAGTCTTAGTGAGACAGGCATCTCTGAACCAGTAAATCCCCCTTCTTCCATGTTCCCTGCGTCCCCCCACCAGTATGAGATAGCTACATTTGATTGTCATGTTCGACCTGCTGTGGTGGTGCTGGCATGAAAGGATTATGTAGGGGTGGTGGGTGGTCCCTGTAATGCAGGCATTGACTTTTTTTAGAACTTACTAAGAATCTATCTGGGCTCTTGCTTGGAGGATGATACACACTCTCAGTTGCCTCTCCTTTCATTTCATTTTAGTGGGAGCTATGAAGGGTACAGTCCTGCCTGGTTTAGAGACAGCCTCTTTTGATGTTTTATGGTACAGGTCAGGAAGCACCCCTCTTGCTGCCTAGCCCGGTAAGAAGGTCTAGGAGAGGGAGTGGGAGGATATTGAGACAGGGCCAAGGTTCCTTGCTTTCATAGGTTCCTTAGAAATTATGTCAGAGAAGAACTGGCTTTCCTTACTACCTCCGTCCACTTGAACTTGGGTTCTTGCTAGGCCATTGCCTAGCTGAGTGATGTTTTGGGACACTAATGAGCCCCTTTGAGTGCTAGGCTATCATTCATTCCTTCTTTCAGTGCTTAGAATGAAGTTCAAACTCCTTGCCACGTCCTGCACAGTCTTTCATGATTTGGCCTCTGCCCACTTCTTGGTGATGCTGTCACTGGGGCATCTCCTTCATTGTTTTGGTCCTGGTGCTTTTGTTCTTGCTGTTTTCTTTCTCAGAAAATACCATCTCCTGATGTGTGCATGGCCTGTTTTCTCTCCTCCTGCAGGCATTGCTAGATGCCGCCTCCTCAGAGAGGCTTCTCTGACCTCCTTCCTGAAGAAGCTGCCCTTTCCTCTGCCTGGTCATTTTCCACCCCATTCTCCTAGTTTATTTTCTTCATCACACTTAACTATCATCTGAAACCTTCTTCATTCTTTTTTTGTGTACTTATTTTCTGTTTGCCTTACCTTCCTGCACATGGAATGATTTTGGGGACCTTGTTTGTTTTGTTTATTGCCTGTCCCCAGTAATGGCACATGGTAGGTGCCCAGTAAATGCTTGTTGACTAAACTATCCTGCTTGCTTCACAGGGTGGCTGAGAGAATCCGCTAAAGTGGTACGTGATTGGATGTTCTGTGGTGCTGGCCCAAATGTGGGGAGTTGTATCTCTTGGTCTTGTGTTCCCTGAACATGCATCATGACTCAGGAGACACCAGGCCAAGGAGAGGCAAGGTGACAGAAGGTGCAGCCCAGGGTGGAGAAGGAGGTGTGGAGGGCCTTGTGGGTGCTAATGTTAGTGTATGAGAAAATGACCAAAGCTGCTGATATTCCAGATCCATCTAGCGATTGTCTAAAAATACCAGGTTTGAGATCTCTTCTTCAGTTCCTGGGAAAATTCCCTCCTTCCTGTAGCAGAAGTTCCCAGTGTTTCCAAATTTCTAGAGAGGTAGGAGGGTTAGAGGAAAGGCCATTGCCTGGGTCTCAGAGGACCCTGGCTTTGTGGCCTTGAGCAAAAATTTCACTGATCTGGCCTCAGTTTCTCTTCTCCAAAATGTAGTGTGAAAAATGGATAAAGCGAAACACTAGAGTGGAGTCCAGAGGCTGGAAGGGGGAGCGGGTACCCCTCAATGTCAATTAGAAGAATTGTCAATTACAGACCCCAACGGAAGAATCAACAGGAAAGAATGATCAATGACCAAGGCCCAGACAGGAGAAGATATATATTAAATCTTCTATAAGAAATCAGCTACCCTTGTCCCTCAGCCAAGGAGAAACCTTCATCACCCTGAACTCTTGCTTTTTTCCAGTGGACTTTATCATTTGAAACAATTCCTCCCAACTTCCTCCTCCTTCTCTGTAAAATAATCTTCCTCTCCTTTGTTGGTCTCCTCTGGTTTTGTCACAGCTTGCGCGTCCTAAATTGCAACTCTCTGCTATTCCCAAATAAACCCATCTTTTGCTGGGAAAGTAACTTTTATTTTGAAGGTTAACAGGGGATTGAGAGATGTATTAAGCTACTACTGTTCTTGCTAAAACAATGTGGCGACCTCAGGCAGCCTCTCTTTGGGCAAAGGTGTTCAAAAGAATTTTATTAAGTTCTAAGTCATGTGTAAAATAAGGAAGTGAGACAAACAGGTTCTAAGCCTCCGTCCACTTGAACTTCCTAGGATTGGGAGTTGACCTGAAGCTTGAGACATTCTGTTACAGTTTCCATCCACAAAGGGCCACTAGGCCACTAAGGCAGCCTGGCAGATCTCTGTGAAGTCACAAATCTGGGTGGCTGGATCTTCTAGGGAAGTAAGCATAGTGTCAACACTCACATTTGCATACAATCATCTGTTTGCATAGAGCTATTATATTCATTTTCTTGGAGTGTGAGGAGGCTTGTTTGAGACGAGGGCGTCCTGAGACCTAGCCTCCCCCACCTGCCTTTTTGTAGGGATGTGTGTCCACTCTCAGTGTGTCTGTGCCCTCCTTGAGCTCCCTCTGGCCCCTGCATTCATGCTGTCCATCAAGTCAGGAGCAGAAGTGAGGAGGGCATGACCTGTGGGTCTGGCGGGGGCAGGGGTGGGGTGCGGAGGGCCCAGAAGCAGGCTGCTCAAGGGGAAGTGCATCAGAACTGCACTAGGGAACCTCAGTAGGAAAGTGGCAACTCCAAGGGAGAGGGAGGCACTGTCTGCCAGGCAGAATTAAGTTCCTTGTCTGATACTAAATATTTCCTTCCCTTGGTTATTTGTCATGGAGAGAGCTCAGCAGGTGATTATCATGTTACTACTTAGCCATCAATTAACAGAAGTCTACCCCTTTGGGTCATTTCTCATAAATCAATTTTCCCATTCCCTTCATTATTTGCTTGTTTTCTTTTAACAGCCTCTCTTGCACTGTAATTTATGGAGCCCCATCATCCAAGGGCGAGCACCACTCTTGCTCTGAATCCAGGAAAAGCCTTTTGTGGAAATTTAAAGGACGGGTGAAGGAAAATTACACAAGTGAGGAATGCTTAGATTAAACGTTTCTGAGTCAGGGTTATATTCTTTTCCTCCCCAGCCCCATCCCACAAATGCGAGGGGCAAAGGGCTCTGGGGTGGGAGTGGGTGAGTCATTGCATGGGGCATGGTTTGTGTTTTCCCACTTGAATTTCATTGTGTTGTTTCCTCTTCATATTTATTACCACTTAAGGTTCATTTACATTCTCTCTCTGTCCACAATGATCAGAGCAACACCTTCCAAATTAGCATCATTTGCAAGTTTCATTAACATGCTGTTTACTCTCCCTCTTTCAGATCATTAATAAAGATGACCCCTGTGCACCCTACTTCCCCCCCAACTCCATACATTTCCCTTTGTCATCACTCTTTGTTTGCAGACTTTGAGCCGGTTTTAAATTTATGTGGCAGTGCTCCTTACTAAGCCAATTTGAATTAATTTTGAGTGTAACACTTTATACCACTATATCAAATGCTTTTCTTATAGCGCATGCATTCTATCAATAGTATTCCCACCACCTTTCTATTTGGTATTCACGTTGAAAGCTCCCAATTCTGCTTGGCATTTTAGTTCTTTAAAAGTCACTGTATCCTCTGTACTGACTAGGGACTTTCTCCTAATTTTTCGGTTATTTTGAAATGATTGATGTTACGAAAGAAAGGATTTTGAGAGCTATTTATGGCAATCGATAGCTTTCATCTTTCTTTCCCACATGTGCTATTGTGGTTGAGTAAGTAATTTTGGTGAAATCCCTTCACATTCTCAGATGCATGAGATCTGGACCTCCTATTTTGAAGGCTACAGATTTCCCAAATATTCTTTCCCTTTGTTTGAAACCATTTGAGTATCTTTTTTTTTTTTTTAAAGCTGTACACAAATTTTGAAGATATTTTAAATGCCTGGCATATATGTCATCAATTCTCTAGAAATGTTTTTTGAGTTAATGAAATGAATATAATAACTAAATCTGTCAGTCATTCATGCTTCTCCCTAATCTGTACTGTTACTTCATTCTGTGAAATAGTGAACAGTTAAAAAAAGATCAAGGCTGCTAGTGGAAGATAGCACTATTGTCATTAGTACTATGGTCCTTCATTTATTTATTTCACATGTATTTATTGAGGCTTTACCTTGACTAGACATTGTTCTATGCTCTGAGGATATTGCAATGAACAGAAACAATCTTTTCTTCTTATACAGTTTGATAGATCGACAGTGAGCAAACATACAGCTATGTAATATATCATCAGATTGTGATAAGTGTTATGAAGAAAAATAAGGAGGGACAAAGAAAGATACAGAGAGAGATTTTGCAACATTCAGAGGCTAAATTTTATATTTGGAAAGATGTACAATTCCAGAAGCTCCATGGGTAGAAATAATGACTAACATAGAACTCACAGTTTCATTGTAACAGATAGGTAGCCAGGTCCTACTGGAGACCTGTGCAAACAGATGTGTCCGTGCTGGACCAGAACCTTGACTCTCATAGCTCCTGGGACCCTCTCAGTTCAGGTGTCTATGACAAGACAGATCTGAGGAGTGTTATCCTTCTGAACTCTATGAAGATGAGCTAAGACCTGGTGGAGAACACTGAGTTTGCCCTATGGACTACACGAGGCACAGATTACCAAATGGTCAACCTAGTATGAAGGTACATGCAGGGGGCCATAGAGAGCATCCAGATCCAGCAAAGAAAATCTAGGCAGGAGTCTGCAAGTCTGCAGTGGCCACAAGTTAGGCTGGGGATAAAAATGTTGGGAGGACCTCGGCTTCTTCATGAGTTCTGGCTTGCAGAGCACCCCTACTGGCTGTTGGAGCCATTATTAACAGGGATCATTGTCCTTAAGTGAGGTCACTTATGTAGTAGATTTCATAATGACCTTCATTGTTTTTTCTTTTTTTTCAAGTCCATGCATTTACCCCATTTTTTCATTTTTTTCTTCATAACATCTTTTCATGGAAAAATGATGTTCCAAATTGCCCAAATGACTAAGTTACTTTCATAGTGGAAACTTTAAAATGGTACTCTTCCTCCCACAGGATAGAGTTCACATGCTTAGCCCAGATCTCACAGCCTCCCAGCCTGGTCCCTTCCCAGCTATCAAGCCTCATCACCTGCTCCTCCCTGCAGTTCTGCCTTTGGGGTCTGAGAGGACCAAATTACCTATGCTCCTCGCTCGCTCTAGATTATGTCCCACTGTCTGTTCTGCTCCTGACATTTCTTCTGAATGGAGTGTTCTCTTCCTCTCTTTACCTGCCAATTCCTGTTTAGCTCTTATTCTGGATGCCTTAATTCAACACCCTGGATATCTCCCTACCCTCATTCTTAAAAATCACCTGCAGGTTTCTAGCACGATAAGGACAGTGTCTTACTCATTTTTCATCTACATGATCTACAGGCACAGAACTGGCATTCAAGAAATGTTTGTTAAACTGAACTGAACTGAAGATGGGGGAGAAATGAGTGGTTATCAATTCCATTTTGCTGTTGAAGAGACTGGGGGAGGATAAAAGAAGAGCCTACCTGGGAGGGTGAGTGGCATGACCAAAGTCATCCAGGGCAAGCTGAATGGGACCAACAGTGAGCACAAGGCAGTGAACACCTAATCTACCTAATCTGGGCTGATTTCGCAGGTGATTTCAAAGCACTGTGAACTTCCGGTGCTCAGCCAGTCTCTCAGCGCATCGCTTTTGTTCAAAATATTTCTGATTTACAACTAATGATTTTTGGTGGTTATCACAGTTATCAGGTGGCCGATTTTTGTTGCTAGAGTTTATTCTTTTTGTGAAAGTTCTTATTCATTTTCAAGTTAAATAAGATCTGACTTTTATCCCCAAAGGAACTTATATTTCAAACCCCTGATTTGAGCAGGATTTTGGTTTGAATTTGGGTTTGACTCATCTCTTTGATTAAAGGCTTATCTTCTAAATAACTTGTCTTAATAGTTACTCTTTCCCTTTCCAGACCTTCTAAATTTAGATAAATGAGACCAATTATCGCTTCCAGAATGTTCAGTTTCTACTCCAGTCCTAGAATTTGTTCTCTAAGAGATGTTGATTTCCTTCCTGTGGGATCATTTAAATTCTGCGGTTTCTCAGTGAGTGTCCTCACCCGAGGGGAGGAGGGCTGTAGGTGGGGCCTGCTGGCTGCTGGTTCACCAGGAGCCACAAGGGTGCGCATTTGGCCTCCTGGGAGCGTGGACATGGCCCACGGGCCCTTGCGAGCTGTGGGCAGAGGGCTGTCCTGCGGCAAGGCAGCTGGTGCCTGAACAAGTCCACTAGCGCATCGTGTCTGTGCATACCCAGGTAAGGGAGAGGGACCTCTGAAAATGTGCTGTAGAGACATGAAACCTGCAGGGGGAGGAGATTTTTTTCAATTCCTTTTCTTTTTTGTCATTTCCAGAGATGATCTTGAATCAATGATGGGGAGATATGGAACATCATTCATATATCACTTTAGTATATATTTAGTAGCCACCTGCTGTGGGCCAGGCACCAAGCCACACTGCGCATATGGGGTGAGCAAGAAGAGGTGCCCCCTGCCCTGATCCTGCAGTCAAGGTGAGGAGGAGTTTGCTGCTCGCAGTCGGGGGTGGTGGTGGGGGGTGGTTACACTCAAAATTCTCTTCTGCTGCCGAGAGAGTTGTTTCCAGCAAGATTTTAGAGCTTGGGAGGTCAGCCCTGGAACTGCTTATGATATTGTAAGCCCTAGAGGTGGGAGAAGGAACCAGAGGGCTTCCTTCCTCAGATGCCTGCCTGCCTCTCTCACAGAGTTCCAGCCCCATCAACCTGACTGCTCACTCGCCCTCACACCCAGACCCTCCCCACACAATGTGAGCCTGTGACTCTGGATCCCCAAGGCCCCAGCAGACAGAATTCATTTTGGGTGGACACAGTCAGCATAAGACTGACTCCAAGTCTTGTAGAATCTGAGATTGTTCCAGTGTGGTGGGGCTGAAGGTTTACTCTGCTTGATCCAAAGACACGAGGTTCACTAGCAGTAGGGTAAATAGATTTAGATGAAGAGTGACTGTTTACTTGCTTGAAAGTAGAATCATCAGAGTGGCCCAGAAGTCTGCATTTCTCTCCAAACAATGTGGGGTGACTACAGCATAAGCACAGACCAGCTTTGCTCAGAGAAGGAGCTCTTAGCTGGGATCCTGGGGCTGATCCCAGCTTTAGAGGGTTTCTGAGTGCCATCCAATCGTATATGAATTTTTTTGTGTGAGTGCGAGCATATGTGCATTTTTTTCTGAGAAGAGGGTCTGTGGTTTTCATCAGATTTCTGACAGGGTGTGGAGTCTGGAGTGAAGGGGACTTGATTCCATTCCTTGGTTCCTTCCTCTTTTACCAGCTGGGTTGGGGGAGTCATTTGGACTCTATCTTGATCTATAATAGGGTGAAATAACAGCACTTCTTTCAGAGGGCTGTTCTAAGTCAAAAATGAGAAAACGTAGGTAAACTATGAGGTTTGCAAACCATAGACTACTATACAAATGCCTGGGATGACCAGGTGGTTCCCCCACTTTTCCCTCCCCTCATTTTTCCCTCCCCACAACCTGGCTAATGTCTAACTGTTCTTCAAGAACCAGTTCCAGGAGCATTTCCAAAAAGCCTTTCCTAGGTGTCCAGCTTGCTCCATCGGGGTAAGATGCTGCTTCTCTGTGCTCCCATCACCCCACCCCCTTAGCTGACCTCTAATAACACATTTTACTGTATTGCAGTCATTTACTGACCTGGATACTGACCTTCTACCCAGATTGCACGCTCCTTGAAGACAGGGATGGTGACTTGGTTGTTCTCTCTGCATGGCACCATTTTAATGTCATTTTGTTCAATCGATAAAATGTTAGTTATTTTTAAATTGTGCTTTAATGAGCTAACTACTAATCATTTTTATCTATTCATCAAAGGCAGACTTAGTTCTTTTTACTATGTGTAAATGAAAGTGATAAAATGGAATCCTTTAAGAGCATCTTACCACTGTCTATTAGGTTGGCCTTCTAGCAAATTCGTCTGAATTAATGAGGGTGCACCTTCCTCTGTCGAGGGAAGCAGGGAATAAGGCAGTTGCATGCTGCCGTGTCAGGCTAGCGTCGTTGTGCCCGGCCGCAGTGACGGTCCTCCTTGTTCACAGAGCCGCCCTCGCCCCTCCAGCCCGTTACCTGTGGTGGTGCTGCCCATAGATAGAGATGGATAGGTCTGGGCTGGGAGCTACACAACACTGAGAAAGCACCCTTCCTGGCTTCATCTAGGCAGCACGTTGCAGGGGCAACAGGCCACCCCCCCAACCTGTCTCATGGCCCCTTTCTCAGGTACTGCCACCCTCTTAATTACCCTCCACCCCTTTCCTTTGCTATTTGCCGGCAGGTTACTCCCAGTAGCCATGAAGATTTGTCTTCCCGGGCTCTTCTCGGCCTCTCCAGGGCTCTCCTGTATTTTGTCTCCTGCTCCCGTTTTAGGAAGGACCCATGTTTTCCATCTTACCTGCTTTTATTTCTGTTACTGGAGGGGAAAAGGAATTATGTGCTTCCCACTGGCTTCAGCTCAGCTGGTACTAGACGTTGTGTAGACTGATGTAACGTTACCAAGGAGGAAATTATTAAAAGGACGAGGCTAATTTTCTAATTCACACCTGGAAAGCAAATCTGATGGTGCTTGCACAGATCTTTAATGAAATAACATTGTTTAAGAAGTTTCCAGAGAAATTCATCACTAATTGATTTTTGAACTGTGGAAAAAGATAACACAGAGAGATGAGATATTAGTCCCCGTCTGGCCTGACTCCCCCGCAAGCTTTCTCTTTGCCTAGTTCTCTTTCTCATGGAAAATCAATAGCAGCTTCCTGAATTGGCCTTGTGGACAGTGGGGCCCACAGAAGGCCCCATGTTTGGATGTGATGTGTTTTCTTTCTGCTTTGGTTTTTCTTTGTTTGGGTCCTGCTGTGAGGTCTTGGTGAAAGCCATGGGTTTCCACAGTGGAGCTGGGACATTCATTTTGTGACTTGAGTAAAAGGCAGTGAGTCGGAGAGCAGCAGGTTGGGTGTCCTTGAAAGAGGCAGTTCTGTAGTGGGGACGGGGCACAGCCCTTCCTTCATCCCCAGGGGCTTCCCAGCCTCCCTCATCCCCAGGATGCATTATATATATGTATGTATATATACATATATATATATTCTTTGAGAGGGACCACTGACATTATCTCATTTTTATGTTAAATATAAACAAAAGCAATTTTTAAATTTTGTTTTAAAAATTGACCTGGATGTTTATAGCAGCATTATCAATAATAGCTGAATTATGGAAGGAGCCCAAATGTCCACTGACTGATAAATAGATAAAGAAGATGTGGGGTGTATGCGCACAGTGGAATATTACTCAGCCATCAAAGAGAGTGAAATCTTGCCATTTGCAGTGACGTGGATGGAGCTATAAGTCAGAGAAATAGGTCAGAGAAAGACAAATACCATATGATCTCATTCATATGTGGAATTTAAGAAACAAAACAGATGATCACAGGGGAAGGAAGAAAAGAAAAAAGAGAGGGAGGCAAACCATAAGAGACTTAACGATAGGGAATAAATTGAGGATGTTGGAGGGATGTGGGCAAGGGATGGGCTAGATGGGTGATGGGCATTAAGGAGGGCACTTGTGTTGAGCACTGGGTGTTATATATAAGTGATGAATCAGTAAATTCCTGAAATCAGTATTACACTCTGTGTTAACTAGAATTTAAACAAGAACTTGAAATTAAAAAAAAAATTCAAAATTGACCTGAAACATGTAAGCCCATTAAAAACTTGAGTGCCAGCTCTGCAGAGCCAGCGCCATGATAAGTGGCCTAGCCCCTCGCCTAGCTTGCCATATTTATCTGTCCTTCCTCTGTAGAGTTTCAGATGCTACTGCTCCTGAGTGCTGGCTTCTGGGCAAGCCAGAGAGGAGGGCTTCTCTTCTTATCTCCGAGTGGATGCACACATGAGTTGTCTCTGAATTTAAAGGAATTATGTACATTGGTAAGGCCCTAGATCTCAGAAGAAAGAGCCTTGACTTAAGGGGCCTTTCTCCAAGTGTGGCTTGCAAATGAATCAAGGCAGGTTGACTCAACTTGAGGCACCATCCATAAATCCAGGCAGGGCCTCTGTTGGGGATGCAGCACGACCTCATTTTGCCCTCAAAGAGCTCACAACTAGTGAGATGAAAGAGTCATGATGGCGGCGGGGGGAGCTCAGAATGCTATGAGGTCCTTGAAGGCAGATGCTTTGCTCAATCCTGGAGGGCCCAGGAAGACTTCCTGGTGAGGGGCTGTCTGGGCTGAGCCTGGAAGGACAGACAGTTATGGGATGACACTCTTTAACCCTTTCCCCCAGGGAGCCTAATACATCCCCCAGTGGCCCCCACCTTAGCCTTTAATATGGGGAAATCTTATTTATTATATTGGGAGTATTCTTTGTATGAGTTGTCTACCTTTCTTGTCAACCTATATTTAACTCTACTCTGTACCCACTCCCCATACAAACTCTCATCTTTGCTTTTACTCAGGGATCTGCTGGACTAGTTCTCAGCAAAATAACGGTTCCAGAGTTCACTCTTGAATTGCTGTTTCCATTTTAACATTCCTAAAGAGGTTAATACAAGGGCAGGGGGATTTCAGACCCAAAGGCAGGTAGATGGAGGAGGCATTGTTAATGTGGACATTTCCTTGACTCTTCAAATTATGTTTCAGGGAACCAACTCTGGTTACTGGAAGGTTAGCTTTGGTTTGGGTGGTCTGGATATTGGATGCCTCTTGGAAATCTGGCTGGGTGTGTGAGTGGAGATGGGGAGCACTGTCTGGCCCACAAAGGTCAGTGTGGAAGCCTTGTTCTGCCAAGGTGATGTTGACTGAGCTAAGAACACTAGACTCAAGGAACATCTCTGCTACTGACCATTTTGGACAAGGTCTTGTCCCCTCAGTTCCTGCCTCTGTAAATCTCAAGTGTGGCTCCACCATTCTGGGAATGTCTGTAATGGATATATAATCGCTGTATTAGGGTTCTCTAGAGAAACAGAACTAGTGGGACATCTATGTATCTACACCTATATCTATATATCTATCTCACAGAAATTGGCTAATATGGTTATGGAGGCTGAGAAGTCCACATTCTGCTGTCTACAGAATGGAGAACCAGGGAAGGCCATGGTATAATTCAGTCTATGTCCAAAAGCCTGAGAACTAAAAACTCTAATGTCTGAGAGCAGGAAAAGATAGACATCCTAGCTCAAGAAGAGAGAGAATTCATGGTTCTCTTGCCTTTTTGTTCATTCAGCAGATTGGATGAAGCCCACCCACGTTGGTGAGGACTGCCCACATTCTTTACACAGTCTACTGAATCTAATGCTAATCTTTTCCAGAAGCACCTCACCTACACACCCAGAAGTAATGTTTTACCAGGTATCTGGGTATCCCTTAAGCCATTAACCATCACACTCATTCTTATTCTCAGGGCAATTTATGGAAACCCACTAGTGTCCTCCTAGGGAGTAGGTTTTATCAAAGTTGTACCCACAACCTTATATCACAACCTGTTTAAAACCTGTATTCTTTGTATGAGTTGTCTACCTTTCTTGTCAACCTATATTTAACTCTACTGTTAAAATGGAAACAGCAATTCAAGAGTGAACTCTGGAACTGTTATTTTGCTGAGAACTAGTCCAGCAGATCCCTGAGTAAAAGCAAAGATGAGAGTTTGTATGGGGAGTGGGTACAACCTGTTTGTGAAATAATATTGGTAACTATGATGTTAGTAATAACCTGAAATTGTATGGGATTTTTCTAGTTTCACACCCACGATCACTCTGGGTCTCCAGGTCATCCATACAAGGTGGCATATATTGAGCACCTACTCTAGGTACATTAGATGTATCACCTTTTTCAACCCTTCAACAGTTCTGTGAGGCAAATATTATTAACTAAATAGTTCAAATGAGGAATCTGAAGCTCAGAGAGGTAAGGTGTTTCGCCTAAGGTCACACAGCTGGTAGAAGTCTTTGGGGGAGAGTTTCATTCCAGAGCAGCAGTGTACCCACTTGCATCTTCTTTGAGCCCCTGTAATTCCAGTGACCTCTGAGCTGAGGATGCAGTGACAAGGGGGTGGAAGGGCTGTTGTGTTTTAGCTCCGAACACCCCATAAGAACAGGTCACTGCAAAATTCCTATGTAGTTTGGGCACAGGGCAGCATGACCTAGCAGAGTTGGATGAGCCTAGGGGAGGGATGCTATTCAGTGGAGCAGGGAGCTAAGGGTCTAAACTGGAGAGAAAGCATGAAGAAAGAAAATGAAAGCAGCTATGGTATCTGGTGGAGAGCAGTACAAGCAATGGAGCTTTTAGAGCAACTGAAGACAGGTCTGAATAGCTGAGAGAATGGCTTCAGAGGTGACGAAAGCTCCAACGAATCCTAAGGAAAAGAGAAGGAGAAAAGAATTGTTACTTCTTAAACAGCATAAAAGGAAATCAAAAGGGGACTTAAGGTCAGTGTCAAATATTTGGAAGGCAGTGGTGAGCTCTCATAGAATTCCAGTGAAGGCAGCATACAGAGGACTCTGGTTACATCAGTGCTTTGTAGCAGGTGGGAGTTTGGTTAGCCTCTAGGAAGGATTTCTTGGATGCAAGGTATTTTTCACACTGTAACAGACGTAGTCAAGCTACTGGTAGTCAAGAGGGTATCTGTCAAGCCACTTGGGTACCGAGAACCCTTGGACACTTTTCCTACATTTGGAGAATTTCTTGCCTTCTGAGTCTGTGCCTTCCCAGGAGAGAAGCCAGAAATGGGCTTTCCCAGTTTCCCTTGAATTAAGGTCCTCCCAACCAGATGCACCTGTGCCAGGCTTCAGTTGGGAGGCCACTGAGGTTAGGAAGCTGGTGTCAGGAGGAGTCCCTTCTGACCAGGGACTGGGCAGAGACATTGAGCATCCAGGGGCAGCTGTGGCAGGCTTTCTGGTGGAAACACAGGGCGCAGTGTTGTTGCTGGAATCTGTGGTTTCTATGCCAGTGGGGGTGCTGGCAAGGACCCTATGGGAACAATCTGGAGGGTGGCAAGGTTTGTCTATTGTTCCTGGTTTCAGGGCCTCTCAAAGATGCTGAATATCCTTTAATAAATTTCTTTTCCACTTAAATCAGCTACCGAGGGTTTTTTTATTTGCAATTAAGAACGTCGACTGGGGGGCGCCTGAGTAGCTCATTCGTTAAGCATCTGCCTTAGGCTCAGGCATGATCCCAGGGTCCTGGGATCGAGCCCCGCATCGGGCTCCCTGCTCTGTGGGAAGCCTGCTTCTCCCTCTCCCACTCCCCCTGCTTGTGTTCCCTCTCTCGCTGTGTCTCTCTCTTCAAATAAATAAATAAAATCTTAAAAAAAAAAAAAAAGAATGTCGACTGGTACAACAGGTAACTGAGAGAGCTTGTAGAGTCTCCGAGACTTTTAGGAATAGAAAAAGTGCTCAGCTGTCACTTCAGCATTATCAGAATTTGTGTCAATCAGGGTTCTTGGTTGCAAACAACAAAACCAACTCTAGGTTTTTGAAGCAGAAAAGGAATCTATCAGTGGTTCTGAGATTCAATGGGTAGCCAGAGAACCAGCTTTAAATATGGGCAGAAACTAAGAGCTTGAGTCAGAACCCTGTTATAACAGGGCAACTGGGCCAGGGTACGGTCTTTGCTGTACCAGGATACCACTTGACCTTCCATTAGACACCAGGAATTAGACACTCCTAAAGCTGCTAGGGATAAACCTGACTGTCCCAGCATCTTCATACCACTCACCCTAGCTTCTGGGTTGAGAGTTCAATTGTCTGCACTTCCAGGGAGTTGAGACAGGCAGAGTCTCCCCTCTTTGGGCTTCTGAGGTGGGAGGCTGGTCACTATACTCCACCAGTATTATACACAAAGCAGCATTACCTCAAAGAGAAGGGGCATTAGATAGAACAATAGTAGATGTCATACTAGGGCACGATCCTTAGCTCCTGGTGCTATGAGGTATTGAACTACAAGACATAAATGGAGGACAAACTCTTAACAGATGAAGACATCTTCATGCTGCAAAAATCAACAAAGTGGCAAAACCCCATTTTTTCATCCCAATTTTATTGTTTATTACATATTCTATCTTTTTTTTTTTTTTTTTAAACATTCTATTCCTTTGTCTTCATCCCAGAACAACTGCTGGGACAATGGAATCCAGTGCTCTAAGATCCATCCATCCATCCATCCATCTACTAAGCTCTGGGCATGCCCAAGACAGGTGCTGGTGGTGCAGACATGAATGAATAAGGCAGTTTCTACTTTAAGTAGCTCAGTCAGTGGGGGAGCTGCTACAAAGCAGACAATTACATGATAAGGTATGTTAGATTTTTTTGTTGTTGCAACGTAACAAAGTACCCTAAATTTAGTGGTTTAAAGTTAACTCACAGTTTTGTAGGTCAGAGGTCCACAATATATCTGCTCAGGTTGAAATCCAGGTGTTGGCTGGACTAAGTTCCTGTCTGGAGAAACTGTGGAAAAAATTCACTTCCAAGCTTATCTTTGTTGTTGGCAGAATACAGTTCCTTGAGGTTGTAGGACTAGAGTTCCCATTCCCATGTTGGCTGTCAGCTGGAGACTATTCTCAGTTCCTAGAGGCTGCTTCTAGGTCTTTGCTGTAGGCCCCCTGATCCCCATCTCAGAAATGGAAAACCTCCTCTTTGGGTTGAATCCCTCTTGTGCTTTGAATCTCTGACTTCCTCTTTTTTGAGGAAACTGCTTTTAAAGGGCTCTTGTGTTCAGGTCAGGACTACCTGGTTAATCCCTCTATTTTAAAATCAACCATATGGCATATACAATATGGCATTATGGGAGTGAAATCCATCATAATCACGGTCCCAGAGGTTATGCAGGGTGTGTACACGGGGGTTTGGGGGGGTAGGGTAGGATGGGAAATCTTATAGGCCATCTTAGAATCCTGCCTGCCACACAAGGTGAGATATGCAAAGTGGAGGTATACACAAGGAATGCTGGGAATACAGGGAGGGGTGTTGATCCTAGTTTTGGGGGTGGGGAAATTTGGAAAGTCTTTTTGGAGGAGTGTCATCTGCACTGAATTAAAGTTTGGTAAGGACTTAGCCCTGCAAAGTGAGGATTGGCCATAAAGACCATCCCAGCTAGAAGAAATGACTTTTGTGCGACCAGGGGTGTGACATAGTACAGTGTATTTGATAATAACAAGTTTGTTTTGCTAGACAGTAAATATTTTCCAAGGAAGGTAGTAGTCAGACAAGGACCTGGAAAGGCCCAGAGGGATCAGGTCAAAGAGGGCTTTACTATTCTGATCTGGGGGAGTCAGATATTTGGGCCCCAGCCTGGAATTTCTGATTTGGGATAGGGCCTGAGAGTTTGCATTTCTAACAAGTTCCCGGGTGCTGCTGCTGGTGCTGGTTCAAGACCGCACCCTGAGAAATTGCTGCTCTGGAGAATGAATGGGAAGAGAGCAAGACTGGGGGCCCGGTAGGGGGTCACGGTGCCAGTCCAGCAGGAGATGTGAAGGCTCTGGCTGGGCTCAGGGCTAGGGAGGTGAGGGTGGAGATAGTGTGGAGGGAATGGGATTTGGGAAAAGCCTTAGGAAGCCATGCTGGGGTGTGGGTGTAAGAGGCAGGGTCACATTAGGGCTGGCCCCCATGACAGAGCTAGAAGGGATCTGAGCAGTTATCAGGTCTAGTCGTCCCATTCCTCTGATGGCAGTGTGGTGCCCAGAGAGAGCAAACAACCTCTTCAAGAGCACATGGAGTTGGTGTTGACACTGGCATATGGGACCCAGATACCCTAGCCTCCATGATGCAGCCTTTGTGAGTTACTTTGGAAAAAAGAAAACAAAATACAAGGAAGGCAGCTCCCAGGCCTCCTGGCGTCTCCTTGTCAGCCTCATTCCTGTGGCTCCTGGCTTCCCTTGCCTGCTCCTTGGCCAACCAGGCTTCCTGTAAAGGTCACTGCCACCTGTGTACAAGAGGAACAGCGTCCCTCCCCTGGACACCAACGTGTAAGGGATCCTGAAAGAGAGGTCAAACTTATCAAAGGTGTTTTAAGTCCTCTAACTGATTTCCTTTCAGCCCTGGGCTCTTGGTTGCAGGAGAATTTTCATGGCTGAGAGAACCTACTAGTGACAAATTTGCTGAAGCGTGGAGACAAGATTGGGAAATTACAGCACGCTCCTTGGATTTCCAAAGGGACAGATACCAAACGCGGACATTCCTTTTCACACACAAAATGTTGGTGTGCACACGCATGCGGTGGAGATCAATCCTAACCCCCAAAGGCCCCTTTGTCTCACTGAAGCGCTTATTAAATGAATCTGTGTTTCCACTGGCAGCTCAGAGTCATCTAGAAAGAGAACACAATGCCATGTCGGTCAGTATTTGTTACTGTCAGAGCCTTCCTCGCAGTCGGCCCCACGTTTATTGTCTTTTTGGGGCCGTTTTATCCATTTTCTGTGGGCAAAGTCATTAATCTTCCTCCTGGCTCGGGTGCTGTGCATCCCTGACAACCAGGGTCCCGGCTTCCTGGGCTGCTGGGTAGGGGCACCTCCCAGCCTCCGCCTCGTGGTGCTGGTGCTTTGACTAGAGTGAGGAGTGAGCAGAGCCATAAAGAGGATTGAGAGGAGGAGGGGTGCAGATGTCTGTGGCTCTCGAAGGCACTGGGGATCTGCGGCAAAGGTCATTCTGTTTTTGAATCATCTACAGTGCACCCTGACACCAAAATACACTTAGTTCTATGCAGAATCACTTGATAAAGAGGCTAATGAAGTGGAAAGATGTCAGCGGAGCTAAGCGGGCCAGGCTCTCGGGGATGCACCATGATTCAACCTTCTGTTTCCATGGAAACCAGAGAGGCTTGGCTTCTTTCTCCCTCTCCTTCATTTTGGAAGGTCTCTCCTTGGTAACCTTGACCCTTTCACATTGGCAGGCAGAGATAAGGAATTCCATTTTCTCTTATCTGGTCATGGTTGGCTGGTAGACACTGATGGGTCTGTGATGGGGGAGGGGTGCTGGCCAGGGGCTCTGGAGTGCCTTAATTCAAATGCATGAAGTGGAGGGTGGGAGGCGATAGAAGAAGAACACAGTTAATTAAGGTTGATATTGCAGAGAAGGTTGTTTTCTGAATAATAAATTCTATGGGCTTCAAAAACAAGTCCAATTAAAGGAGTGCAAAAAGGAGAGACGTTGAAGGACAGAGGAGGACAGGTTTGGTCAGGGGCTGTTTTTTGGGGGGTGGGGTGAGGGATATTGGCTGCACCTAAGGGGACCCTTCTATGCTGGGATCTTGCTACTCGGAACAAATACTGTTTGATGATAGCTTGTGACATTGCTGCCCATACAAACGCCCTTTGCTTTGAGCATCGGGGTCATTTGTGGCCTCAGCTAATGCAGAAGGGCTTTGAAGTTGATCCAGATGGGAGAGCTGGCTTTAGGTTGCTATCAAGGAGAGGGATTTTTTTTTTTTTTCAATTGAGGCTCATAAATGTTTCTCCTGGGCAGGTGCCTTCTCCAGCCGTGTTGTACATCACTCTCAGTTCGAGTGCCCCCTATATTCTTATGCGCTCTGTGTCTTCTGGAATAAACTATTGATTGAGAAAAATCTATTTATCCCTGGCTGGTCAAAGCTTTGTGCTCCTTGGTATTGGTCATCCATTCTTGGATCAGACAGAGGAGGGTATGGCCAAAGGCATGTGGTGCTAATATGGTAGCCCCCTGATCCATCCCCTCCCCTCAATAGCAACTATGGCATAAGTTCTTAGAGAAGGAGTTAGAATCAGGTTCCCCAAAACATCTTTGCTATAAGACTCCTAACTTAACCTTTAACTTACAACCTCAGAGAACGAGTGTGTATTTTTAAAAATTATTATTGTAAAGGCAAAAATCTTAGCATGTCTTCTTCCTGTAGAGTAAGAACCTTATTTTACAACTGGGAATCAGGAAACATATCCACAGGTGTATGCAGGAGCTGAACGAGATCAAATTTGGCTTGGCTCCCCAGGAGCAAGCTCTCTACTATTAAAGGTGGGCTCTCAGCATTCTCCTAATCCACCCATTCTTATCACATTCTAATTGATGGTCCCACTTGGAGCTAGGGTAAACTGGGAAAAGGGCTGGGGGGAGTGACATTCCCTCTTCTCCAGCTAGTTGAAAAATGGCTTAGAGGAACACTGAAAGCAGAAGGGCTTTTTCTTAGCTTCACCTAGACTGTGGGCAGACTTCCTGTGTATGATTCATCAGTAATGGACTGGTCAAATAAATCATACTACGTCTATAATGGAATATAACACAGCTACACAAAACCATGAAGAAACTGGAAGGATATGGAAAGCTTTCCAGGGTTGATTATGAAGTGAAAAAAAGCCAGAGCAGAGCACTGTGTGTGTTAGGTTTTGACTCCTATTAGAAAAAGGAGAAAAACAAAAATATATCTTTATATATGCTTGCATTTACATAAAGAAACCAGGTAGTACACGCAATAAATAACTACAAAATAAAAATAAAAATGAAATAAATGACTCATGGAAGAATGGGGTTGAGAAGTGGATGAATGGGTTAAAGGACTGAGAGAGTATATACATTAATTTTCAATTTAATTTTTGAACCATGTAACATTTATTAGCTAGCTATTTGAAAATTGAATTATAGAAAACATATAGTTAAAATTACAAAATGGAAAATGAAAATATAGAAAAGGGCAGGAAAAACCAGTGAAATCTCCTTTAAAATATTTTTGCTTATATTCTTACTTTGGGAATTCTTTCTCTCTTTCCTTTCTTGCTCCCTCTTGTTTGTTTCCTTCTTTTTTGCCTTGTTAGAGAAGGGATTTGAGATGACTTGGTGAAGAAAAAGAACATATAACACAAAACTGATTTGTAAAAGTTTTCTGATTCACCCCTAGCATGCCTATGTGAAAGGGGCAACAAAGATCCCCCCTTCCCATGAAGCAACTATAAAACTGGATAACACTAACAAAAAACAACCATTTAGCTTACTGGTAATAGAGCAAAGCATTTATTCATGAAAACAATTGAATTTTGGTTAAGAATGGTAGAAGTTTGTGGTATTCTTGCATGGGGCTGCTCCCATCCCCCCTCCACCTCTACAAGTAGTTTACTAGTTGTAGGTAAGGAAGGCCATAAAAACCAGTTGTTTGCTGCCACTTCCAGAAGAGGCTTACCTGATTTGGACTGTGGTCAATTAAAGTGGTGATCTTGGCAGCAAGAAAACAGGGAAGGCTAGTGGCTTTGATAGTCAAAGTTTGTGGGTCTCTTTGTGGCATGCAATGAACTAACAGATTGGTTAGAAATTTAACAGGAAGTTTTGGGAGTGAGACAACCATA
The DNA here is from genome assembly GCF_004348235.1 of Phoca vitulina. Taxonomy (NCBI): domain Eukaryota; kingdom Metazoa; phylum Chordata; class Mammalia; order Carnivora; family Phocidae; genus Phoca; species Phoca vitulina. Next base: position 21,092,795 of record NW_022589713.1, read on the forward strand.
ATAGGCTTGGTATGTTCTCTGCATACCCTGGGTTAACTGAGGCTGTGCATATGAACAGAAGAAACGGGAGTGAGCCTAAGCCATCTGCACATCCTTGGCCAGTAGAGCCTGGGCTCATGTACTGAGGAGTATGTGAGACAACCTGAGAGGGCCTGGCAGAAAGTAAACTCCAGGAGAGACTTGAAAATGTCCTGAATTTTGAATGAGCTCCCTAGCTCACACGCTGATCCATCAGCAGAGAATGGAAGCCTTTCTGGCTCAAGGTATTTGAGCACAACCTGTAACTGAACAGACATTAGAGTGAACTTTAGGAAGCTAGGCTTAAAAATGAAAATAAAAAAATCAGAACAAAACTGAACAGAAACATCAGAAACCAGACACTACGGAGAAGACAGACCTCACAGACCTAGTCTAGGCAAGTTACTCAACAGAGAAGCAGAAAAATCAATGATAGCAACAGTATCTTTAGGGGTGGGTGGGTGGGGAGGAATCAGAATCCAGAATTGCTAGAATATATCATCTAAAATGTCCAAGATTCAATAAAAAATTATGACACATGCCAATAATCAAGAAAATCTGACTTACAGTATGGAAAAATAAAGCAGTCAATAGAAACTGAGTTTCTTCAGATGTTGTATTTGATGGATGAAGACTTCAAATTAGGTATTTTAAATACTTTAAAATAACTAAAAGAAATCACACTCAAAGAATTAAAAGTAGAATAACAAGGATTTAGTGAAAAGTGAATCTCAAGAAAAATATGGCAATTAAAAAAATTCTTATTTGAAAGGTAAAATAACTTAAGTAAAATTTCACTAGAGTGGCTAAATAGCAGAAGACTGAATCCCGCAAATTGGAGGTAAATCGACAGAAATTACCCAAACTGATTTAACAGGGAGAAAAAAGGTCAAAGAAGAATGAATACAACCTCTGTGACCTGTGAGCCAACATCAAGTATACCAACATATATGTAATAGTTATCTCAAAAAGAGAGGAAATAATGGTCAAAAACTTCCCAAATTTGATGAAAAACATTAATTTACTGTTTCAAGAAGCTTGGTAAAACCCAAGCATAACAAAAGCAAAGAAATACACAAATAGACAGCATAATTGTGATACTGTTGAAAGCCAGAGAAAAGAGGAAATATTGAAAACAAAAACCGAAAAGCAATTTCTCATGTACGGAGAAGCAATATGATCGCTAACTTTTCATTGGAAACAATGGAGTCTGAAGATAGTGGAATGACATATTTAAAATATTGAAAGAAAGAAAAAGTTTCTAAATCTAACAAAAGTATTCTTTAAAAATGAAGACGAAATAAAAACATTCCCAGATAAACAAATATTGAGAGAATTTGCTGCTAGCAAAGCTGCCTTACAAAAAGTACTAAAAGAAATCCTTTGGGTTGAAAGGAAGTGACAGCAGAGGCAACTTGAATTCACAGAAAGAAAGGAAGAGCTCTGCAAAATGGCAAATGTTCGAAAATTAAAAGACATACTCCTAAATAACCCATTGGTCAAAAAAGCAATCGGAAAAGGACATTAGAAAGTATCTTGAACTGGATTAAAATAGAAAGACAATGTATCAAAGTTTATAGGATGAAAATAAAGCAGCACTTACAGAGAAATATATAGCTCTAAATGCTTATATGAAAGGAGAAGAAAGGTCTTAAGTCAATAACCTAAGCTTCTCCATTAAGAAATTAGAAAAAAAGGTAGAGTAAAACTAAACCCAAAGCAAACAGAAGGGAGTAAATAATAAAGAGCAAAGTGGAAACCAATAGAATAGAAAATAAAAAGTAAATGGGACGCTTGGGTGGCTCAATCAGGTTAAGTGTCTGCCTTTGGCTAATGGCATGATCCCAAGGTCCTGGGATGGGGTCCTGTGTCCAGCTCCCTGCTCTGCAGGGAGTCTGCTTCTCCCTCTGCCCCTCCTCCCACTCATTCTCTCAGTCTCTCTCTCTCTCTCTCAAGTAAATAAAATCTTAAAGAAAAAGAGAAGATAAAAAGTAAATGAAAAAAAGTTGGTTCTTTGAAAAGATTAAAGAAGTTGAGAAAAATCTTTATTGGTTTTCTGTTGCTGCTGTAACAAGTTCCCACAAGTCTAGTGGCTTAAAAAACATAATTTCATTTATCTTACAGTTCTGGAGATCAGAAGTCTGACATGGATCTCAAGTTGTTGGCAGGGTGAATCCCTTTCTGGAGACTCTAGGGAGAATCCATTTCCTTTCTTTTTTCAGCTCAAGAGGCCATAAACTTTCCTTGGCTCATGGCCCCCTTCCTGCATCTTTAAGGCCAACAACGTCAGGCCAGCTTCTTCTCACACTGCCATCTCTCTGTCTCTTCTTTTCATGCCTCCTACTACTTTTTAAGGACTCTTGTGATTACATTTGGTTTACTAGGATAATCCAGGATAATCTTCCTATCTTAAAGTCAGCTGATTAAAGACATCTGTAATTCCATTTGCAACCTTAATTCCTCTTTGCCCTGTAACATAATATATTAATGAGTTCCAAGGATTAAGATGTGGACATACTTGGAGGACCATTATTCTGCCTACCACAAGCCTTTAGGTTGACTGATCAAGAAAATAAGAGAAACACAAAATCGTGAATAAAAGAAGTAAAATCACTATTGACCAAACAGAAACTAAAAGAACTGTAATTAAGGGGAATAGTATGAATGACTTAATGCCAGAAAATTCAACAACAAAGATGAAATTAAGAAACCCTGCGAAAGACACAAATTATGAAAACTGACTTAAATAGAAAATCTGAGTAGGCTGGTAATAAGTAAAGAAATAGAATTAGTAATTTAAAATCTTTCACAAAGAAAACCCTAAGTCCAGATGATTTCTTTGGTGAATTCAGTCCAATATTTAAAGAATTCAACCCTTTAAAAAAATAGAGAAGGTAGGACTAATTCCTAACTCGCTATATGAGGCAAATATTACCATAATACCAAAGCCAGAGAAAGACATAAAAAGAAAAGACTTCTATCTCCTGTGAACATAAATAAAAACTTGTAAACAAATATTAACAAACTGAATTCAGCAGTATATAAGAAGTATTATACACCATGACCAGATAGTATTTATCTAAGGTATGCAAAGTTTGTTTAACGGCTAAAAAATCCATTAATGTAATACATGATAGTAATAGAATATAAGACAAAAACTAGATGATTATCTCAATAGAGGTGGAAAATCATTTGACAAAAATTCGGCACCCTTTCATGATCAAAATACTAAACAAAATAAGGGAATTTCTTCCACCTTATAATGGGAATCTATAAAATACTTAGAGCTAACTCCATATTAAATGCTGAAAGACTGAATTCTTTCCCCATAAAATTGGGAATAAGGAAAGGATGTCCACTCTTGCTACATGTGTTCAATGTTGTACTGGAGGTTTTAACTAGTATAATAAGGCAAAAATGAATGAATAAATGAATGAGTGAGTGAGTGAATGAAGGCATTTAGATTGGAAAGGTAAAAGTAAAACTGTCTTTAGTCACAGATGGTATGATCTCATATATAGAAATTCCTAAGGAATCCACACAGAAACTACTAAAACTGTTAAACAGGTTTAGCAAGGTTGTAGGATATAAGATCAATGTATAAAAATTAGTTGTGTTTCTATATATCTTAGCAACAAACCAAAAAATGAAAATCTTCTTAATATCATTCACAGAAGAACCAAAAAGGATAAAGTACTTAGGAATACATTTAGCAAAGGAGTGTAATATTTGTTCAATGAAAATTACAAAGCATTTCTTAGAGAAATTAAAGCATATCTAAATAAATGGAGAAAAATTCCATGTTTAGGAATTGGAAGACTCAAGATTGTTAACATCTTAATTCTCCCCAAATTGACCTATGGATTTAATGCAGTCTCAAAAGCCCAGCAGAATTATGGGGAAATTGACCAGCGAATCCTAAAATTTACATGGAAATACAATTTTGAAAAAAAAAAAAAAAACAAGATTGGAGGGCTTACTTGATTTGTAAACTTAATATATAGGTACAATAATCAGAATACTGTGGTATTGATATAAGGATAGGCATATAGATCAATGGGACAGAATTGAGTCTCTTTACATCCTAGTCAATCGATTTTTCAAAAAAGGTGTCAAGATAATTTAATGGGAAGAAGAATAGTCTTTTTACCAAATGGTGCTGGGACAACTGAATATCCATCTGGAAAAATAAAAATGAGCTTAGACATTTACCTTACATCATACACAAAAATTAACTGAAATGATCAAAGACCTGAATGTAAGAGATAAGCTGGAAAACTTCTGGAAGAAACATAGAATGTTTTTGTGATGTTAAGTTAGGCAAAGTGTCCTTAGATATGATATCAAAAGCTTAAGGCTAAAAAGAACAAAAATGAAAAATTGGATTTCATTAAAATTAAAACCTTTTCCATTTCAAAAGACACCATTAAGAAAATTCAAGGACAAGCTACAGACTTGGAGAAAGTATTTGCATATTATATATTTGATAAAGGGCTTCTATCTAGAATATGTAAAGAACTCCTAAAACTCAGTAATGAGCAGACAAGCCAATTAAAAAATGGACAAAACACTTTAATAGATACTTCACTAAATAGTACATACATATGGCTCTGAAATACAAGAAAAGGTTATCAACATTATTCATTAGGGCAGTGCAAATTAGAAATACAATATGATACCTGTACACCATCACTAGAACAGCTAAAATTAAGAAAGCAGATGATATGAAGTGTTGGCCAGGATGTGGAGAACCTAGAACCCTCATACATTGCTGGTGGAAATTTTAAGTTGTATAGCTACTTTGGAAAATGCTTCAGCATTTTCAAAGGTTAAAAAAGAAAAAAAAAAAACAAAACTTACCCTGTGACTCATCATTTCTATTTCTAGGACTCTACCCAAGAGAATGAAAACATGTGTCTATACAAAGACTCATGAGAATGTTCATAGCAATATTATTCGTAATAGCCTCAAACTGGAAACAATCCAAATGTCTATCAACTGGTTAGCAAGGAATGGTGAAACAGAAGTGGTATATTCCTACAATGGTATACTATTCAGCAATGAAAAGAAATGATGTACAATGTGGATGTTATGTTGTACGCTACAACATAGATAAACCTCCAGACTGTTAAGTGAAAGAAGCCAGTTGCCAAGGACTTCATGTTGTATGATTTCATTCATATGGAATGTCCAGTTAGGCAAATTTGTATAGGCAGAAGGCTGATCAGTGGTTAACTGGAGTTGAGGGTGGAATGGGGATTGACTACAAATGAATTTGAAGGAATTTCTTTGGGTAATGAAAATGTTCTAAAGCCAGATGGTGGTGATGGTTGCATAACTCTATAAAGTTATTAAATGTTATTGAATTGTATGCTTACAGTGGGTTAGTTGTATGGTATGCAAATTATACCTATAAAGCTGTTTTCTTTAAAGAATTCCTTTCAAAGAAAAAATCAGGGTAGAGGAAATGAGATAGTGCTATACAAAATGTGTTTTGTGAAAGCCTCTATCTCAGTTAACCAAATGTGTTATAGTTTCTACTAGTCAGAGCATGATCAAAGATCTGTAAAATCAAAGCCATTGAGAAACAACTATTCTTGCTATTGAATCCTGAGATAAATTTCTTTGGCTGAATTAATTTATTCATTTATTCATAAATATTCATTGTGCCTGTGTTATGTGCGAAGCACTATGTTAGGTTCTGGTTGTATAGGAGTGAACAAAACAGTCATGGTTCTTACCTTCTTGGAGTTTTGAGTCTAGTGGTTCCTCCCAGGTATGGTGTCTTAAGCATTTTGAAAACATGAGTTGGATTTTACTGTATTTTTAACTTTGTATTTTGTTTTTTTTTTAACTTAATATTATATCAGAAGCATCTAATCTTATCTTTAAAAGCTCTTCATAAACCTTATTTTTATTTGCTGCAGCCTTTACTGCAACATGCCTTGATGTTGAACATTTAAATTGTTTCCAGTTTATTGTTATTATACATAATGCTCCAAAGAATTTCTTTGCAAATGAATCTTTGTTTTCCTTCTTTTTTTTTTTTTTTTCCCTCAACTAGAATCTCAAAAGAGATACTGGATCAATGTTAGAAATAAAGATCTTGATATATAAGGTCTTGATACTTATTGCCAAATTGTTTTCTGGAAAGGTGGTATCAGTTTGCAATTCCACTAGCAAGGTAGAGGGCTTGTCATTTTCTAAGACACCGGGCTAGGTTGGAGGATGAACCACAGTCCATAGAAGTGAGCCATGCCCTTAGCTATGAGGAATGGGCCCTGGTCATAGGCATTTAGTGCTCTCAGAAGAAACCTCAGAACACAAATTCCTTACCAAAGGCTGAGTTAATTCCTGGCTGAGCTCTGTTCTCTCTCAGGCTGCAGAAAAGTGGCTAGACCAACAAGACCCAGGCCTCAAATGAAACTCAGAGTGGGGCAAGGCAAACCGGCCCCAATAAGAAGGGAAGAGCGTTATGGACAGAGCAGCCCACATCAAGCACAAGGAGATGAAAAGAAATGACAGAGCAACAAGGCAAACATACCACAGGAAAACCAGTTAGTCAGAAAGTCAGGTGTGGGTATGGAAAAGTCAGGTGAAATCTGGAAGAAACATAAATATGGAGATAGAAGTAACTTCCACATGAATGTTTTCCTTTAGAGAATATATTAGTAGGAATATAAATGTGATAAAACAAGAGCTGAAAGATGAGATGATAAAACTACAGAATGAGTTATAAAAGGAGACCGCAGACCTAGGGAATAAATTGAAATAAAGTAATATAAAATAGGAATAGAATAGACATAGCTAAAAACTGAATTAATGGAGTGAAGGGAAAGCTGGAGATGATCATACGGAATACAGAGGGAAGAGAAAAAAGAAATTAAATAATTAGAAGAGGAAGTGAGGCAAAGATGATTCAAAATAAGGTAATGGGTCCCCGCCATAGACAATGCAACAAAGAGGAAGAATTCAAAGATACAAACCTGAAGATCTGCATGTGGCCGGGTATACCACATACCAAGAAGAACAGATTGAGAATGACCGCCATCAAGAATTTTTCTAGGTTAAATTATTGAATTCATAAAATAAAGAAGGAGTTCCTCAGGCATCTAGGCACAGAGTAGTCCCTGCCAGTGCGAAAGATTCGGCTGTTCTCCAATGCACCATAGTAACGCAAAGATAATGGAGCAATGCTTATAAAGTTCTGAGGTTTGGAAAATGAGACCTAAGGAAAGTCTGTGCAGCCAAGGAGATGCCCATATATGAAACAGTCTTGAATATGAACTCGCAGCCAGACTTGAGCACTCACTTTATCTGCTTGCATGAAACCAGAGCTCTTGGCTGATGGGATCAGGTTTGGTCAGGTGAGCAATAGAATAGAATGGAATAGAATGCTATGATTACAGATTTTGGCGAAGTAAAGCCAACCTAAATTGCAGATGTTGCAAGGTGGGGCAGGGGAGGGAAAGCTGGAGGAAATGTGAGAGTATTATCATCCCCACACTGTTTGGAGCAGGGAGTTAGTCAAGATTATTTAAAATTCTAGTTAAAAAATATGACTGTAATCTCTTAATGGTTTTCATAATATTTAAAATTTTCTTTAACCTTAGAGTAATTTTTTTTAAAGATTTATTTATTTATTTGAGAGAGAGAGAGAGAGAGAGAGAATGAGAGCACATGTAAGCAGGGGGAAGGGCAGAGGGAGGAGAGAGAGAATCCCAAGCAGACTGCCCGTTGAGCATGGGGCCGGACATGGGGCTCCATCCCATGACCCTGAGGTCATGACCTGAGCTGAAAGCAAGAGTCAGATGCTCACCTGACTGAGCCACTCAGGTGTCCCTAACCTTAGAGTAATTTTTAAGAAGTTAATATCTCTCAGGGGTGAAGAAACATTTGATGTACTGTAGATCTTTCAGATTTTCTCCAGTTTCTCTTTTGTTAAGTTCAAGAAAATAATTAAATTTACAAATTAAATCACAAATTTTAATTTACATACAGTTATCTCATTTTTAGAACTCTCTGGCTGTCTCTCTCCCCATCTTTCCTTTTTTTCCTTTCCTAACATCTGTATAAATATAAATAAAAATGCAAGGAGGATCACAATGTATTAACACTGATTATTTCTGATTGGTGAGATTCCCAGTGATTTGTTGATTTATTTTTTGTACTTTTCTGTACATCTTGCATTTTAAAATAATGAGTATGAATCATTATATAACATTTATTATTGTTCCAAAATGTTATACATGTTCTTTGCAGAAAATTTGAAACATACAGATAAGAAAAGGAAAAAATCTGCCATCCAAATATATCTAGATATGGTGGCCTGTTCTGTTGGTGGTTGCCAATGAGCATTGCTTCTGGGTATTCATGCCTTTGTGTGGACCCTTCCCACATTGACTCTGGGCTTGGTCATGTGTGATCATTAATTTTATTTGTCAACTTGGGTAGGCTGTGGTGCCTAGTTGTTTGATCAAACACAAGTCTTGGTGATGCTGTGGAGGTATTTTTTTTAAAGATATGATTAATGTTTAAATCATACCAGACTTTGAGTAAAGCAGATTACTCTTTTATATTGTGGGTGGGCCTCATCTAATCAGTTGCAGGCCTTCTTAAGAGAACAAAAACTAAGGTTTTCCAAAGACAGAATTCTCCTCAAGACCTGCCCGAGTTTCTAGCCTGCTGCTTTGTGGAATTCAGACTCAAGACTGTAGCAGCCACTCTTACCTTAGTTTCCAGTCTGTCAGCCTACCCTAAGATTTCAGATGTGTGTGTGTGTGTGCGTGTGTGTGTTTGTGTGTGTGTGTGTGTGTGCGTGTGCACGCATGAGCACGCATGTACACACACATACCCTATTGGTTCCGTTTTTCTGGATAGCTGTAATACACCATGTGACTATCTTTGGCTAATGGGATATTAGCAAATGTAACACTAGCATAGACTTAACAAATGCTTGCATGTTTGGGGTTATTCTTTTGGAACACTTCCTCTTGGAGTGCTGAACTACCATGTGAAGAAATCTGGATGCTCTGTTGGAGAGAGAGACAGAGAGAAACGGAGGTTCAGGCAACCCCTGACTGTTCCAGCCATCCCATCTGTGGTACCAGACAGGTGTTGGAAGCCCTCTTAGATATCCAGTCTCAGTTGTGCCACCAGGTGATTTGCAGCTGCTTCACGAGAGACCTCAGGAGAGACCAGCAGAAAAACTCTCCAGACCAGAATCATGAACAAATAAATGGTTATTGTTTTAAGTCCCTAATTTTGGGGGCAGTTTGTTATTTAGTAATGGATAACTTAATATGACTATAGTTACCATTTTGGCATGTGGAATTTTGGTCTTTTAATATAATTTGAACATTTTAATAAAATTGGAATCATACTCTATAATTTTACATCATGCGTTTTTGGTGCCATTAAGAGTAGTTTCCCATGTTTCTAAAAGGTTTTTTTTTTTTAACCTCCGTTTTAGCAGTTGCATAGTTTTTTTTTTGTTTTGTTTTTGTTTTTTTTTTTACTGTTTCCTGTTATTGCACAGTTTGATCATTTTTATTAACATAATATTTAAAATTTAATACAATAATATAACCATTTTGCTATTGTAAACAATACTATGATAAATGTTCTTGTATATATTACCAGAACCACCCATCTAAGTGGCTTCTCTATTCCAGACTTGTGAAAACTGTGTGAGATAATAATGTTTATTATTTTAAGCCACTAAGTAATGGTATAATTTCTTCTGCAGACACTGGTAGTTACTAATATAGGCCCCGTTGGGACTTCCGGGTTTTTCATCTTTGAAGTAGGAAAACCTGCCACATGTTTGCTTCCTTGTAACCCAGCTATTAACACTGACTGACTCTACCAGTATTTATGGAGGGAGAATTTGGACAAATATACCCATACACACTTCTTGGGCCTTTTCCTTCACAACAGGGTCTTCACTGACCGCCCATATCCTGAAGACTCATTACTACTCCAGCCCTAGTTTTTAACCTGCACAGATATCAGGCTCTTATCTCCAACTGTCCACCTCCTATCATCTCCTCTTGGATGTTCCTCATCTCCTGCTGTAATCTTTTCCTCTCTTATTTGTCTTGACTGAGAGGTGGGGCTAGGTTGGATGTGGAGTAGGGATATGACACTGTTTTAGTTATCTGTTGCTGTGTAACTGATACAGTTTTGGAATGTTGTTGAGGTCTAGAGCCAAAGAATTCTTGAGACATCTTTGGTCAAAAAGGTGATTTTATTAAAGCATGGGGACAAGACCCATGGGCAGAAAGAGCTGCTGCACCGGGGTTGTGAGGAATGGCTGATTATATATTTGGTTGCTGGGGGAGGTAAGGAAAAGGGAGGTGTCCAAGAGGACGTTCATATGCTAAAGAAGACTCTCAGGATACTGGAGGCCTAGCTATTGTCAAGCTTAAGTTGTTTTTCCCTCTAGCAAACCATTAACATTGAGACAGTTGGGAGCTTCTTAGAGGAATGTTACATTCTTCCTATCACAAGTCCTTTTCAATGGGCTGCAGATCATAAAGAAATTTAATTTTGTTTACATTCCCTTCTGCCTCTGTTTCCCACATCACTCATGGAGGGCAGGGTGATGTTAGGGTTCCAGGAAATTGAATCTGTGGGTCTCTGGAAGTTAGACTATTGATAAGAATGCTTTTTTCTTGTAAATCACTAAGCCATCTGTAAACTGGTGGAGATTCCTGTCCTGCCAAATGTGATCTCTATCAGTTAACCATTTCTTTTTCCCTCCCATTAGCTTTAGGGCAGTCAGGAGTACCTGAGGAATGTCGCACATATCCCACCAGGGAGTGGGGTGGGGGGTTGCTGGGTGTCAGCTTGTGCTTTGCCCTTAGCTTGCCTTCTGCTCCTTCATCATAACAATTTACCCCAAAACTTAGTGGCTTAAAACAATAAGTGTTATTTGCCCAGGTTCTGAGACTCAGGAGTCTGGGAGTGGATTATCTGTGTGTTTCTAGCTCAGCATCTCTCTTGCCGTTACAATCAAGATGTTGTCTGGGACTGAAGTACTCCAAAGACTTGCTTGGGCTGAATGGCCTGCTTCCAAGATATCTCACACCCTTGGTTGTTGGCCAGAGGCTTCAGGTTTTTGCTACCTGTAGGAAGGAGTCCTCCATTCCTCACCACATGGACTTTAACAACGGGTTGCATAAGAGTCTTTGCAATGTGGTAGCTAGCTTCCGCTGGAGGAAGTGATCCAGGAGCAAGGCAGAAACCACAATGTCTTTGATGATCTAGCCTTGAAAGTCACATGCTGTCACTTCGCCCATAGTTTCTTGATCATACAGACCAACCCTGAAACAAAGTGGAGGGGAATTATGTAAAGCTGTGAACATTGGGGTGGAATAGGGGTCTTTCGGAGCCATCTTGGAGATTGCTGATCACAGACACTATTGTTGGGCCAGTGGTTTTGAGATTGAGACAACTGGGGCTCCTACAGGGCTTCCAGGTCAGTTGTGCCAGGATGAAGTGTTTGAGGCCAGATCACTTAATTGAGATAGGATAAAATGAGAAGGGGGGGCAAGGTGAGAGCCAGAGTGGCATAAGGGGCCGCCAAGTGAGTAGCTTTGTATATTTAACCTAAATGTGTGTGTATGAGAGTTCCCTGTGGAAAGGCCCAAACTGAGAAAGACCTTAAGAGGGGGTCTGTGTAATCTTGGCCATCACCACTGCAGGGACTCGCCGCTCCCTCACCCACTTCTTGCTTCAACCCTGCCCGGCTAACTATTTGCAGTTCATAGCTATATCCTGCCTCTGTCTGGACTTTTCCCATGTTGTTCTCTGCATGGGAAGCACTGTCTTGGTTTGAGATGGCCCAGACACACACCTTGAGACAAGGATTTTTAGTGCAAATAGATGATTTAGACGATCCTGTGAGATACTGGTAGATGAGGGAAATACATTGGTAAGATGTAAGGAAGTAAAGGCAGTCAAGCAAGTTACCTCTACGGGCGACTGGCTCAGTCCCTCTGGAGAACTCTGGGAAATAGTGTAGAGCAGTGAAGAACTGGCCTCTGAGTTATCTTACGTGAGAGATGAGATTCCACCACCATCCCTGTGTCATTGGTTGAGGGCTGCTCTCAGGAGGAGTTAATTCTCTGGCACTCTGGCCTGCCACTGGAGTAGGGGGGAGGAAGCCCTAGGTCCCAGAGTTGCAGGTGCTGACGGTTGGCAGTTGGCAGTTGGAAGCTGGGCTTGCAGGGACGTGTTAAGTGCCAAGGAGATATGGGAGGGGAACCGCTAACATTTTCTGTGAGTACCTTTAGAATTCAAGTTAGGTATCACCTCCTTTGAGAAGCACTCCATGGCCCCTCCTTTTCTCTCGCTCAGTGGGTTGGGTGCCTCTCTGCTTTGCTCCCATGCCACCCATCCCTCACTGCATTGTCACTGTCTGCATCTGTCCTGATGAAGTCTGAGCTCACTAGAGATAGGGGCCAGCTCTCCTATCTCAGTGTCTCTGTGATGCCTAGAAGACAACATGGCCCAGAATCTGGCACATGGTGCGTGCTCAGTAAGTCTTGAGTGAATGAACGAATGAGGAATTCTCTTCATCATCTGGAATAACGTTGGTTATGCCCTATGTATTCCTGCGTTTAAAAGCTTTAACATAAATTATTACCATTTCTATTCTAGTGGGCTTATTTTTAATGGGAATAATTTCCTACGGAGGGGTCTTCCAGGTGCAGGAAAAGCACTAACGTGTTTATGGTGTACCAGCTGGCACACCGGGCCCTGGCTGATTCACTGCTGAGCGTTCCCCTGGATTCCTGGAGCAAAGCTGGGGAAGGGGCACGAGTGGCTGCCAGGCAGCAATTTTCCACCTAGAAAACCGTCGTGCGGGATAAGGTTGAGGGAGGAGGAGTGGCAAGGTTTCTGCACAGACCAAGAGTGCCCCAGAGATCCCATCTAGTCTCATTTTAGGTGGTCATGATTTACTCATTGTCATAGTCACTTAGCACTCTGGGAAGGATGCATTGTCTCTGAGTAGAGCGCAGTAGTGATGATTTGGCTGTCATTATGGATAATAATTGTGTTTGCTGTCTGTGCTGCCTGGGCTTATTCGGGAGCATTCTTACCACTGCTATAATTTTAAATATTTTAATTAATGATACTTTCCTGTGATCCTGCCTTGAGGCTCCTTAAGCAAAATGAGCAATTAAAAAAAACCCACAAAAAGCAAATGAATGAAAATAAAAGAAAGGGCATTTAAAAAATCATTCTGTTCTTATGATGTTTTGGGCTTGAAAAATGTATTCAGCTGTCTGCTGCAGGCAAGAGAAAATTCTCACTACTTCCGCCTGTTATCTTTTGCTCCCATAGTCATCCGTCTCCTGTAGCTGCTGAGTGACTGGAATATACATAAAGTATCACCAAGAAGAACAGGAGAGGAGGAAAAGGGAAAAACCGCGCCCAGCAAACCCGGAGCCTCGTGCTTTTAAAAAGTATGTCATTATCCTTGATCATCACCATCCATCATTGTTATCGATTACTTTTACACTTCGCCAATACTGTAGATATCACTGGTAAGATACCAAAGAACTGGTGTCTCTATCTGAGCTCTTTCATTCCAATTTTGGTGTACGTGCTGCTGAAGTGAGCACTCTGCATCTTTCAGTGTAGTAACTGGAAATGGTTCTGGCTGAGCAATCACAAGCCTCGGAATGTTCTGTGAGGCTGATGGGTGAATGCATGAGAGAGGCTGGTGGGGTAAGGTAATCTGAAATGTTAATGTGTTATTTGCACGATATAGGGGATATGAAGGACTAAGAGGTGAAATTTCCCTCTGCATCTCATCACCATATGAGCTCTCTGGCCAGGTCAGGATTCCAAACTCAGGACGCTCGCTTGGCCTGCACAGCTTTGACTTCCAGAGTGTTTTTAAGAGGTTTGAATTAGTAGCCAATATTTAGCAAGGGAGGCATTAAACATGAAAATCTAGTTTCCAGTCTTTCTGAAAGTTCAGCAGATCTGCCAGCCCCAAGCCACGTGGCAGTCCTGGGCGGGTGCCCTCTCTCTGGTGTGCTGCCTCCACCACCTGCCAGCATGGGACAGCGACAGAGAGCATGTGCACAGCCTCTCCGCTCTGCGTGCGGTGACTTCACAGTGGTAGCTTGATATCACTGAGATCAGCCATAGTGGGGATATTTATACCATGAACACTAGCAAATGCTACAAGTCAGTTTTGGTTTTTTTCCTCTTTCTCTCAGAGGGCCCATTGTTAAACGCTTACCAGCATGGCGCTTGGCTACCTGTTTAGATGGGAGTGGTGTGCAGTCTTCAAACCCACAGCTCCCCGTTGTCAACGGACAATGAGGCCAGATTGCCTGCCTCGTCCCCTGGGTTGGATCCCAAGGCTAGGATCTTCTCACACCGCTTCTTTGTGTACCAGGGTCCTGTGAGGAAGACTTCCTATCCCGGGCCTTTGTTTGCCAGAATAGGCTCATCAGAACAAGTGTCTGAAGGGGAGAAGGTGAGGGTTGGCTTGGAGCTGGGGGAGGCGGCGGCCTGATCTATGAGGGTGAAAGACTTCTGTGAGCCTGGAAAGGGAAGGGTTCATTCTGCGAGGGGGAAGATATGCCTTGTTTGTGTGGCAGACATCCAGTCCCTATTTACACAGTATCCCATTTGTATGCAGCCTGGGGGTGGCAGGAAAGTTAGTCAAGGAGGCAGGGAAGTCACAGACTACCGGACAGACCACTTGTGCTCTGGGGCTGGGAGCATGGGAGAGGTGTCCACTGGCTGGACTGGCTCCATGGGCGTGGGGCCTGTGCGGTTGCACTCGCTTTAATGCTCTGCTGGCACTGTCTTGAAATTCTTAATCATGTTGAACCACGGATCTGCATTTTTATTTTGTACTGACTGGGCTCTACAGTTAGGTAGCTCGCTCTGTCTCCTAGGAACAGACAACAGGGGACCCAGTTGCTCTGGACTGCATAACCTCTCACGGGACTTCCAGGGCAACCCCAAGAAGCTGGAGAGAGGTCCTTCACAAGTTCCCACTGACCCCCGAGGGTGGGGCTCAACCGGATTTATGTGCTTAGAAACACTAAGAAACATGGTTTTTGGATGGGTGCAGAGCTGTCTTACGGCACTATGTTGACTCCCCCCGCCCCCCTTGGGTGAACTGGAGGCACAGTGCCAAATTCTGGTGAATATGACAAGGTCTTTCCCCAAAGAAAGAGTCTAGTGAGAGACATGCAGAGGTGACCTTTTTTTTTTGAAGACTTTATTTATTTATTTGACAGAGAGAGACACAGTGAGAGAGGGAACACAAGCAGGGGGAGTGGGAGAGGGAGAAGCAGGCTTCCCGCGGAGCAGGGAACCCGATGCGGGGCTCGATCCCAGGACCCTGGGATCATGACCTGAGCCGAAGGCAGACGCTTAACGACTGAGCCACCCAGGCGCCCTGCAGAGGTGACCTCTTACCCCATGTAGCACATTAGGGCTGAAATCTGTAAAATGTGCCATGGGGATACAGAAACAGGAGCAGTTGGTTCTGCCCAGGTAGGATCAGGGGAATTTATGGCAAGGCCCTGAAGGTGAGTAAGAACTCTCTGGGTGGAGAGGTGGGAAGATGGAAGGCAGATGCTTGACTAGAACCCTCTTGCTTAGGGGTCTGCTGTGTTTTGATGGTGCTGCAACTTAGCAGTAGTGAGGTCCATCTAACAGCCTCTCTCCCACCTCCCCTGTCTTGTGCTGAGGCTGTGATGAGGTCAGAAAACCACTCTGGAGCCTGGCTCAAACGATCAGATCTTTCTTGATTATGCGGTGGGAGAACGTTTGGAAATACTAGCAGATGTCTTCTCCCTAGTACATTCCTTGCCTGGTGACCCTTCCTCTGTCTGGGTAGCATCCTTGCCTCAGAGAAGGGAGGTGACAGCAGAAGCCTTGGCCGGGCTTGGGCTGAAAAAAACTGAGACTATGAAGGGCCCAGGGAATAGTGAAGTCAGAGGGAGTCACAGACAGGTTTTCTGAACCCTGGGATTAGATGGGGTTTTCCTAGAGGAAGGGGGTGTCAGAAGGAGAGGAGAAGGGATGGGATGGTAGGGGTCCCAGGAACATGGGGCTCCATGGCCACCCTTCCTCAAATTACCCTGGGAAGAGGAAGGAAAGTGATTGAAGTTGAAGACAGTGATTCTCAGTCCTATTAAAACTTAACGACTCCTTTATGTAGTAAATATCTTGTGAAGTCCTCTTTACTATCTTGAAGTAAAATGAAATTCATGGGTAATATAACTCCCATCATTGTGACAACCAATTAATACATCCACATATTTCCAAAATGCCCCATGGGGAATGGGACTCGTCCTGGTTGAGAGCTACTAGTCTGGGGATTTTCTTTCCTGGACAGAAACCAGGGAAAAGCAAAACCCCAGACCAGGAATAGCTGTGAGGTGGGTTGGGAAGGGCCTAGGGCAGCCGGCAGAGAGCATCCTTCCATGAGGGTCCTCAGAGCTGCGAAACAGATGCGGGGGTGGGACAGGGCCACACAGAGTGTCCTGGGCATCACTGTGAAGTGGATGTGGCAGGGGTGCTGGGAGATCAAAGGAGCCTTGTGTTGGGGGAGAAGAATGGCCCAGTGATGACCTGCATGGCCTGAGCAGTCAAACCTGAAGGAGCCCGGATGTCTCCGCAGATGCCAGCATAGGTATACAGCTGCACCCCAGCTCCATCCCGCTTAAGCTCATTGTTGGAAACAGAATCATAATTTTCCACACATGGAGTTTGTGGATGGACATTCTTACTTGCTACAGTTCTGTTCAGAAGAATCCCTCACTTGATTGGGTTCAGCCTCCCCCCACCTCCCCTACTGTGGAGGGGTAACCGTAGCTTATGATCCGTTGCCTTAGCACAAATCTCTGCTGCTTAAAATCCAACTATGCCTGTCTCTTGGAAGATGAAGAGTCTGGTGCAGAATAAAGATAGTCTGTGGGTTTTATGAAACATGAAAAAGAAAAGAGATCTCAAGTGTAGATCCTTGGAAGGTAAAAACTGCCCCTTTGGGGGACAATAATCACATAATCTTACTTTCTGCCTTTGCTAGGAAATGAGGGTAGTGGTGGTGGTGAATATATTTGCTGTATTGACAACAGAATGGGATTTAGAGGGAGAGAACCCTTCATTTGAATCTTGGTTTAGTTTTTCAGGTCGTTCACTTAAGTTCTTTGGAACTCAGTTTCTTTATCTGTAGAATGGGTGTGAGAATCAGATGTGGTAACATATAGAGAGCTCTTTGTGATCTGTAAGGTCACGGTTGTTAATTATTGTCATGAAAATCACAGCAGGAGCAGCTAAGTTTTGCCATCCAGTGACCAGATAGGGGTAAGTAGATTGCCTTTGATCTCAGTGGTTTCTGCCTCAGATAATTACTACTCAAGAGTTCTTTGATTGGCACTTGCAGCTGGAAAAACGTCTTTGAAATCAATTTAATCATCTGTGAGTAAACTGAGAGATATATTTCATTATTCAGTTGAGTGAAATGTAAACTACCATTTGCATATAGACTATATCTGTAGAAGTTGAATTCCGATCATTAATTCCCTCACATTGACTCTTGGTTAGTTTTTAAGTTGGCTATGTATTTGTTAAAGGCTTGTTTGAAACCCATTCATCCTTCCAGCCAGCCAGGCTTCCAACCAGTAAAAGCACAGTTGTTGAAGTATTTAATTTGTCCAACTACCTGGGAGAGGTCCTGTGGGGATGCAGCCATGAATCAGGTATAACATTGTTGTGAAGGCTTGCAGCCTCCTGGATTCTTGACTACTTGCTTTCTCTATTTTTGATGCTACCTCTTGCATCTTCATTAAAGACTGTATACTTTATTTAGTTCAGTTGTTTTCTTTGTAATTCCTAACTTTTCTTTTTTTTCGAGGGATGGAAAGATCATTTGTTTGGTAGAGTGGTATCAGGAAGACTGTGTCTTCAAAAGTAAAGTAACTGATACCTGGCAAGGTATATCCTGTTTATTTTATAGATTTATCAAAGTAAAATTGAGAATTAAAAAAGAAAAAACAAAGTGTTAGAAAAATATACTCTTGGGGTGGAGAAGATCTTCTAAAATAAGCCAGGAAACCCATAATCCAAAGAAGAAAACATTGACATATTTGATGAGATAAATATTTAAAACTTTTATAAGTCAGATGGTACCATAAACAAAATCTAAAGACAACAAAACACTGGGGGGAGGGGATAAAACCCCCAACCCATATGATAGACAAAAGGTTAGTATTTCAAGGGCTGTACAGAATGTTAAGAAAAAGTCATATAGCCATTGGAAGGAAGGGCAAAGGCAAGTCATACCTGAGGAAGCAAACATGGTAAGTAAACATATGAAAAGATGTACAGCCCTACTGGAAATCTGGAGAGTGCAAATTAAAGGAATGGGATACCATCTTCACTCAATTGATCAGCAAAACATAAAATGATTGAGAATTGCCGAAGCTTGGGGTGGTGTGGGGAAATGGGTTCTTTCATCCACTGTTTGTAAGAATGTGAATAGTTATAACATTTTTGGGAAGTAATTTCAACATAATTTAAAAATAAAAAAGTACATATCCTTTGATCCAATAAGCCCACAATTTCAGAGAAATAAAAGTACTAGTACATCAGAAGAAATACACAAAGGTACCTATTGCAGCAGTGATTGTATAAAACAGGGACTG
This sequence comes from Phoca vitulina, assembly GCF_004348235.1. Lineage (NCBI taxonomy): Eukaryota > Metazoa > Chordata > Mammalia > Carnivora > Phocidae > Phoca > Phoca vitulina. The sequence goes on from NW_022589713.1 coordinate 21,111,508, forward strand.
GGAGTTGGGGAACGTGGACATTCATCAGTTCAGCGACGATTGAATAACGTACAATACGGAATATTATAAAGCCACTAAAAAGCATGACTTGGATTTATATTTATTGCCTGAAAAGAATCCACATTATAGGGAAAAATTAGGTCAAACAGTAAATGCACATATATAATTAAGGCCTAGAAGGAGCTATGGAAACAAATACCTCAAACTACTGACACTGATTACTTCAGGGGGTGAATTTGAGGGCAAGAGGAAGCTAAGAATTGGCATTTTTGTATGTTTCTGTTTTGTTTGAATTGTTACACAATTAATGCTTCCGTGGAGGTAGAAGTGAAATTAAAAAAAAATAAAAAGGGAGAGAAGGAGGGTGGAAGGGAGAGAGGCGGAGGGGAGAGAGAGAGATAGAACAGGTTAGAGCATTAACATTTTAGACTGTAGTCTCATGGGGGAGAAAACAGTGATTTCCCCAACCACTAGCAAAAGCGGTCGTAAGTCAAAGGCAGTAAGAGCGAACAGAAATGCCGCTGTAGAGTTTGGCTCTTTAACCTGACGTCGTTATTCTTATAAATTAGAGATATGGGCTGTTCTTGGGTTAATGCTCGGTATTATAGTAGTGAGGCTCTTTCAGTCTCTCTTTTACAATGAAGAATTTGTGCCCTTATTTTTTGTTTTTGTTAACGTCTTAGCAGTTTTATTTGTTGAAGGCTTTTTTGAGATCCTGGTTGTTTAAAAAGAAAAGAAAATAAGAAAAGATAAATAAGCCCGAGAATAGGGGGAAATACTATTTGCGTCCCTCAGTAGTTTGAAGGTTGCTGTAGTTCATCTTCAGATACCGAGAGTCATGAAAGATTTATTTAACCACATTTCTCTTAAGGTCGAAGGAGTTGAGATGATCACTCTCTCATCCAGGCTTCCTTTCTTCACCCAGGTCCTCTTATTTATTTCTTTCTTTTCCTGAGCCGAAATTTGAGCTACTGTGAGAGATTTTTAGTCAGTTCCCCATATTTGAAACCACTTTCAACAATGCCATCCATCTCCTCCCCCTGCAAGTGGCATTATCTCCATATCCTTGGAGATGAGCCGCCTCCTTCCCCTTTTATCACTCTGAGCTGTACACGTTTGGTTACAAATGCCCCGATAATGTTCTCGTTGGTCTCTCACAAGTGAAATAACAGATAACCATTCTCCCAGTGATGGCGATGCTGTCATCCTGCACCCAGATAACCAGGAAAGAAGGTATCCACTTCTATTGCGTGTTGTGATTAAGATCTCACTGGTGAAGATACAAGTGAGATTGCCTTTATAAAATAATATCTGTGCTCAGATCATTTTACTCAGCTCAGATAGCAGCTAACATCATTTCTTGGGGCCCTCCTCCTGTAATAATCTGCACTGGCTTTCAAACATGTATGCTTACCACCTGCCCTACTGGTGAGATAAGAATAAAATTATTAGATGGCACATTATATTGTGCCGTGTTTTTCATATTACTCATACAAATGAGATAACAGCTGCAGGATAGTCTGTTTCGTTCTTGGTAGAACTCCCAATCATTGTGCTGCAGAATCAAGGATAGCCTTCCATCTCAGCAGTTTGGGCTCTGGTCTGTGGGTACTGCCCTCTCTTAAGTCCACCTTCCTAGATTGCCTGATGTGAATTAACAGGGGACAAATCCTTTCATCCTAAGCCAGATTTAGGCTAAATGTACAGTTATCTAAAGGAGGTAATCCACAGAGTGTTTTCTCAAATTTTAGTTATCAAGCCTCACTTTTTAATGATATTTGTTGTACTGGGGTATCACCAATAATATTACTTAATACTTTCCTTTAAATTATTTTAATTTTAACTGCTAGTCTCAGCCTTATCTTAACCAGTAAGAGTGATGAAATCACAAGTTTGCTATGCTGCTTTTATTATATCTAACTGATACGAAAATAGACATGTAAACCATTAATGTTGTTTTCTGTGCACCATCTAAAGTAATTCTGAGTGATACCCACGGATGTTTAAGAAACATCCTGTTTGAAAAACACCATTAGAATAGTTCTCACTAAAGTATACACTACACAGATCATTTGTTGGTGGCTGCTTTTGGTGAGCAATCTCATGCCTGGAAAAAGTAGACAGGAAAAGGCATAGATATAAGAAGGATTCAGAAGGGAGACATTGGAGGGAAGTGAAGTCCTATCTAAGGCACCATCTCATCCTGGTCAGACTTGGATGAGTAAGATGGAGCCAGGGCCACCTTGACTATCACCTTTCTAGGTTATTGGTATCTCCCTGTGCCATAACACATTTTCAGGCACCGCGACTCTGGGACGAGGCTTCTTCTGCCTCTTGCCCTTTCTATGCCGGCTCACGTCATGGACTCCCTCAGAGAGAACTAACCTTCACGGGGGATTTCCCTGTCAATACCATGCACAGATTTGTGTTCAATGCATTAGTGTCTGGACTGCGGTCAGGAGCACCGATCAACCAGCATCATGAAGAGGAGGCAAGGATGGTACAGGTGGCAAGTGCCAAGTGTTGGAGGGTTAAGTGTTCTGTTAAGATTATCTTATTTATCCAAGAAAAATGGGTGCATTATAAAGTCACTTTATATGTATTTATATATGTTGTTTTAAATACAAAAACAAAAAACAATATAAGAGGTTATGGCTGGAAAACATTAACTTAGAGGTAGCAGAGGCCTCTGACAGCTGTCAGAGAAACTTCCGTTCCAAGCTTTTCTAGGTACCTGTAATCCCTGGCTCGGAGAGCTGTGTTGTAGTAACCCCTTCTGTGACAGTCTTCAGCTCTACATTTCCCAGTTATTACCCTGAACAAGACTATCAGACTTCATGGTGATGATCGAACCTGCTCTGGCCAGTTTGTTAGAGTTCTGCCTTTTTATGGCCAGATGATGACCTCTGGCTGACTGTCCCAAACATGGCCCTAAATGCCAACATAGGGCTACTTTAGACATGTGGTCTCTTCTCTTGCAGAGCTTTCAGGAAGACTGCATGGATATGGAGCTGAATAGGACATACAGGTGTTTGATAGGCAGATGAGTAGGAAAGAGTTAATCTCCAAACCAACCAAGGTTTAGTTGTGGGCCTGCCAAGCATCCAGGCTGAGCTTGTGGGAGCACCACAAGGGAGCGGTTAATCAGACATCAGTTTCCAGGTGTGTGCATGACCCGACTGATGACCAAAAATTGAACTAAATGTCTGGGAACAGTTCATGTGTACAAGCCTGAGGCTCACAGGAGACAACAATCAATCCCTGCTTCATCCTTTAATCCATATTCATTGCCAACAACAATCTAGCAAAATTCAGTGGGGCTTTTTTGGTACTCTGGTTAAATAAAGCAGGAAGACATCTGTAGTGTTTTGTAAATAGCATTTTGCCCAGTTGTTCAGCACTGATTAGCCCATGTTTGCCCTTCACTTTCCCAAATTAACTTTTGCCATCATCTTGCATGCCCATGAAACTTGGTTCCCCCAGGCTGCTGATTGCTGCTTTTCCCTAAACTCACTGATTGTACCTGTGTCCACTGACCACCTCCCTGAACAGTTTTGCTTCTGGTTCTCTCAGTGCCTGTTTCTCTCTAGCTTCCCTCTCTACCTTTCCTAATAGAAAAAGGAAAAAGAATTACTTCAGGAATTTACACGTTTAGTAAAAATAGAATATTCTTCTTTCTAATTTCTTGAACTCAAATTGTTCCTCTTTGCCCCATTAAAGAAAGAGAAAAGGAAGGAAGGAAGAAGAAAGGAAGGAAGTAAATAAAGGATTGAGTGAGGACAGAGGAACACTTAGGATTGAATCTTTTCCCAATTAAAAAAAAATTGAACATTTATGTGTAATGTAGATTATTACAAAGGTAATAGAATCACATTACAAAAATGTTGGAATAAAGGAAAAGAAAACTCCATAATACTAGTAATATTACAGAATTGCTGTTAGCAAGTTGGTATATTTCCTACTAGTCTCTCTGCTAAGCACCCACTTTTAAAATCTCATTGTAATCGTACTGAATATGCAAGATTTTTCTCTTCTTTTTTCACTTAACATTCAGCCATAAGAATTTTTCATTGAGCTGTGTGACCTTTATAACCATACTTTTTAATGACTGCATGGTTTCCTTCAGTGAAAAAAAAAATTACATGACCATTCCTTGATTGTTTTGATATTTAGATTGTTCACAATTGAAAAATTTTCACTATTATCATTGAAATGATACTGTTCAAGGTTATATTCCCACCTACCCCCACTTTTGCATTATTTTATTAGGTTTTATTTCCAGAAGTCAGATAACCAGACAAAACCAATGGACATTTTAGGGGGCTGATTCATCATTTGAAGTTGGGTTCTTTTTTTTTAAGATTATTTATTTGAGAGTGTGTGTGCAAGTGGGGGGAGGGACAAAGGGGGAGAGAATCTTTTTTTTTTTTTTAAAGATTTTATTTATTTATTTGACAGAGAGAGACACAGCAAGAGAGGGAACACAAGCAGGGAGAGCGGGAGAGGGAGAAGCAGGCTTCCTGCGGAGCAGGGAGCCTGATGTGGGACTCGATCCCAGGACCCTGGGATCATGACCTGAGCTGAAGGCAGACACTTAACAACTGAACCACCCAGGCGCCCCTGGGGGAGAGAATCTTTAGGCAGACTCCCCGCTGAGCGCAGAGCCCAATGTGGGGCTCAATCTCATGACCCATGAGATCATGACCTGAACTGAAACCAAGAGTCAGATACCTAACCGACTGAGCCACCCAGACACCCCTGAAGTTGGGTTCTAAAAGCCCATGTGCCCACTGAGTCTTCACCACTCATCTTAGAGGGCCCGTCATACACCCTCACTGGATTCTCCCACTTGTTTTTGCTCCTCCCACAAAGGTGGGTTTCTCATTTCTCTTATAATGGGGAAGAGGCTCCAATCACAGATTTCTTACTGTTTGCCCCCAGTTTGAAGCCAAAGAAGCTTCATTTGTCTTGTGAATGGTCCCCATGATGTAGCAGATGCCTTTAAAAGAGCTGGTTGTCAGCCCTTCACCCTTGCTAAAGTTTGGCCGCTGTTGAAGATAGCTGGGTAATGATGAGAAGAAGCGTTGTGGGCCAACCAGGGTCCTAGGAGGGGGATTGAGAAAGTGGAACCCCGCAAGTGAATGGCTATAATATATCCAAGAATAATTTATTGAGTACACAGTCCCCGACTTATGATGATTTGACCTGGGGTTTTTTGACTTTACCTTGGTGTGAAAGTGATTCATTCATTCAGTACAAACTGTACTTCAAATTTGAATTTCGATCTTTCCTGGACTAGTGATATGTGGTAGGACACTCTTTTGTGATGTTTTGTGATGTTGGGCAACAGCAGTGAGCTGCTGCTCCCATGCAATCATGAGGGTGAATAACCAATACACTTACAACCATTTGCACCCACATAACCATTCTGTTTCTCACTTTCAGTACAGTACTCAATAGACTACATGAGATATTCAATGCTTTATTGTAAAATAGGCTTTGTGTTAGATGATTTTGCCCAGCTGTAAGCTAATGAAAGTGTTCTGAACACATTTAAGTTGGCTAGGCTGAGCTATGATGTTTGGTAGGTGAGATGTACTAAACGCACTTTTGACTTAAATTGTTTTCAGTGATGGGTTTACCAGGATGTAACCCATGGTAAGTCAAGGAAGATCTGTGTTTTTATGTGTATTAGCCACTGTGACAGGTATTGGGTATATAGATGTAAATGCTACCATGAAAGGGCTTACAGCTTGTTGGGGAAATGACAGGCTTGTGAGTAACTGTTACAGAGACAGAAGGAGGGACAAGAAGGAATCAGGATAAGTTAGCAGTCAAAATCCTCACTGAAGAATCTTTGCACATCAGGCCCCGTGTTTCCAAGCTTTGTTTTTGTATGATCAGGGAGGCAGGGGAGGACAGAGTGGGGGGTCGCTTGTGGCAGCTTCACTGAACTAAGACGAATACTGTTTGCAGGAGAAGATAAGACCCTGTGTGGAGGAATTTGAATAAAGCATTTCCCTACTCACTGACCATTCCTGACAAGGTGTGCATATGTGTTCAGGTGGGGCAGATACCTTGAGCACAAGTTGATAGCTTTCACTCTGGAGTTCCAGAGATTGAACAGTCATGTTGTCCCACCCTGGGAAAATTTCTGACCTAAGAATGGGCTTATAATGAATGGCTGACTCTCAGAGTCAGATTAAGTGAGAGATGACAAGAGTGGAATACTAAGGAAAACTAGGCATTATTTATACCTGGGTATATATGGTTCTTTAGATCTTCCTACATAGCGTGTCTCTTCTTTTTCTTGTCTCTTATAGAGTACTTAATTAAAATTGTAGAGTTTTAAAATAGAAAGTGACCTTAATCACCTCAGAGGACTGTCAGTAATATGACACACTAAGGTAATAGATGTGATCATTCCCCTTTAACTTCAAATACATAGAAATGCCGGATAAAAGGAAAATGTAATGAACTTTTGGTGAAATTGCATTGCCAAACTTGAAAGAAAGAAGATCATCTCAGATGTAGGGGAAGGAGAGGGAAATGAATGCTCTTATAGTGGGTGGGTGAGGGAGAGCTGATGAAGGGGACTCGTGGGAGTTTAGTGTCCACATGAGACTTGAGCTGGGCCTATAGTGTCCCCATGAGGAGCAGTTATGTGGCCTCCAGATCATAGGAAATGGAAGCAGGAGGAATCCTATACACAGCCTGGAAAGTCACAGAGCTGCCTGCTCATAAAATGTGGACCAGAAAATTGCACCCATTTGCCAGGGAAAGCAAATGGAAGCTTGTCGTTTGCCCAGAGATTTAGGCAGAAAGAAAAAAAAAATCATTTAAGAAACCTAATCCCTGGGCCTGAACTATGTAGACGTATGTGATCCAAATTTACGCTACCTGTCTGGTGTGGGACACCCAAGCTGAGAATTTATCATAAACCTGGTCAAGGACCATTGAAACCCTATAGGCTCCAGTAAAAGCAAATATAAAACTTCTCAGCAGGAATCCTTTCACAATCCAGGGCACACAGAATTCCATAGACCTAATACCCCTGATGAAGAGAGGCTCACAATAAAAAACAGACAAACCTCATGAATCAAATCATCACACATCGGGGTCAGGAGATACCACAAACAGGAATCCTTATTCACTACTGGCAAGAATGTCAAATGGTAAAACTACACCAGGGAGCAATTTAGCAAGATCTACTACATCTGAAGATGAGCAAACACTATACCCAGAAAGCTCATGTATAGGTATATGCTCTAGAAAATTGTCACATGTATATAAGATGTGCCCAAAGATCTTCACTGCCTCATTGCTTATAAAAGCAAATTATAATGATGACTGAAAAAAAACCCAAATACTGAATCAGAATGGGAATGGATAAGTAAAGGATGATTTATTCACATATTAGAATACTATAAACTCATTAAAATGAATGAACATATCCAAATGTATAAATCTTAAAAACATGATGTTGAGTGAGAAAGCCAAGTTTCTCAAGGATAAGTATAGCGTACCAATTATGTAAATTTAAAAAATATAAATAAATATTATATATTATTTATGAACATGTGCAAAGGTAGTAAAAGTATAAAAACAGAAAAAAACATGTCAATCTAAGAAAAGTGGTTTCCTTTTGTGTGGGAGGGAAGGCAAAGGACTTGATTTAAATCTAGGTCTGACTCTTTAACCAGTAAAATACTAAAAGTATTCCATATGGACTCCCTGTAAACCAATACATTTAATTTTTTACTATGAAAAAAGAAATCCTCCCCCCCATTTTTTTTCCTACAGATCTTTTTTAAAAAAAGAAATAATGCATTACAAATCTCTTGTAGCCCCATTTATATATCAGTCCTATCCCATCTCCTCCCTTGGTTGTGCCTGTGTGATGTGCCGCCTCTTCACATGCAAACCAAGGCCAAATCATACATTTAATCACTCCCAACATACCAGGAAGGAATTGGTGGAGGCAAAAGAATATAGCCACAATAAGATACTTCTTACAGGGACTAGGGAAAATAATGCTGTTGGCACTGGTGAATGTCATGTCCCATACCCTCCTGGGTGAGCATTCACAGGACGTCCTGATGTGGTAGTGGTGGGAGTTCCCTGTTGGGCGGAAATGGCTCTATCCTTGTCCTGTTTTGAAAGCATTCCCCATATCTGCTGTTCTCTACCACCACATATGAGATGGGCAGTGGGATGTATTTTGTTTTTCTTCTAGGAGCTGTATTTATTGTCATAGCTCACTTCCTGTTGTAGGGAGTCCAGGGCGCTGGGGCTGACCTTAGGGCTTAGGCAATCACAGGCCTTTTTTTTCAGGACTTGGAAGTTGGACCAATTAGCCAGTCAGTTAGCTTTCCAGAACCTTCAAGGGATATTAAACAAAGCCAGAGATCTTATGGAGTCATGGTCCATGAATTTTGACCCTGTTTTTATAGTATCTGTCTCTTAGCAACAGGCTCAAGAGCTCTGTGCGAGCTCCTAGCCCTGGGTTAAGTACTTCCTTCTTATTCCCTCAAACAATGGATTGAGGCAAGGCTGATGTGCCCTCACTCTGGAGCTCTTTACAATGGGGGTAATTTGTATTTTTTGAGCAGCAAGTGAACTATAGGAGGTGTTGGAAGGGGCCTGGGCCATTAGGCTCACTCCACTTGCCTGGTTTCTTCTGGGTTTCAATCTTAATTGTTTTTGTGCTTCCCCCTAACTACCTTTTCTTACACTAACTTTAGCTTTGGGAAGATAATATCTGACTCTTAGCCCTCTTTGATTGCTGGCCACTGTCTCTTAGCAAGGCTCTATCGCCTTCCCTTTCTGCTCTACTGAAACAAAAACTCACTCTAGCATCATGGTATTTTTTTCTTCTAAGCTGAATCCAAAAATATAACATGTGACAGTTTAACCAGTTCTTTTGCAATCCCATAAAAAGGATTACCAACTTGAATGTGGGGAGGAGGGATCCTCATTGCATCTTAGTCCACCTAAATCCAGGTGGTCTGTCACTCATTACATCCCACTCCTAGTACTGACTTACATATCGGTTAGGACCATTTTGGTTGTAAGTGAAAGAAAAATAATTCAAGGGAGCCTGGGTGGCTCAGCCAGTTAAGCGTCTGCCTTCAACTCAGGTCATGGTCCCAGGGTCCTGGGATAGAGTCCCACATCAGGCTCCCTCCTCAGAGGGAGTCTGCTTCTCCCTCTGCCTCTGCCCCTCCCCCCACTTGTGCGTGCTCTCTTTCTCTCTCTCTCCCTCTCTTGCTCTCTCTCAAAATAAATAAATAAAATCTTAAAAAAAAAATTCAAAAGAGCTTTTACAAAAAGCCCAGGGAAGGTATTGGCCCATGTTTAGTAAGTACAGGGGGTATAGATAGTCTTTGGTGAGCCTGGATCTAGAGATTCAAATAGCATCATCAGGACTCTGTTTTCTCTACCTCTTGGCTCATTTTGTCCTCAGAGTTGGCCTCATTCTTAAGCAGACTCTCCATGTGGTGGAAAGATGGTCACCTATTGTTCTTGGCTTATATTGTTTTCATAGCTGGTATTACAGCAACAGAATGCCTCTTTTTTTTTTTTTTTTTAAGATTTTATTAATTTATTTGAGAGAGAGAGAGAGAAGGAGAGAGCATGAGCAGGGGGGGCAGATAGAGAAGGAGAAGCAGACTCCCCATTGAGCAGGGAGCCTGATGTGGGACTCGATCCCAGGACCCTGGGATCATGACCTGAGCCGAAGGCAGACGCTTAACTGACTGAGTGACCCAGGCGCCCCAGAATGCCTCTTTCTAACAATTCCACCCAAAGTCCTGACTTGTGTCAGGTTGGCCCTGTGCCCATGACCGTGGCCAGGGTCTGGGATTCCCTGACTGACCCGGTGGGGGCTATGGGCAGGCGGTGTCAGTACCACTTGAAACACAAGGAATAAAATGAGTACAAGGATGGTTCCTCAAAGAGATCCTAGGCAGACAAAATAAGGGTCTTCTAACAAGAGTGTTCTGAATCATTTGCATGGTCTCTTTGTCAGAGACCTTTGGAAGATTTCTTTGTATTTACAATGGGTAATTTTTTAGTGTATTTACAATGGGTAATTTTAGTGAAAGACATTGGTACTTATGTTTAAAATCAAATTGTCACCAAGCGATCTCCTTAAGCGAAAGTGTTTAACTTTTAATGTAGTGGCTCTCAAACTAGATTTTTAGAGTATCCGTTGACTTTGGGAATACACATACTCTTTTAAAAAAAAATTTAATGGGGATTAAGTCATATATTATTCACATTTGGGAAATGCTTCATACCCTCTCAATGATGTATGGTATAGTGCCATACGGAAATATATGGTTCTCAATTGTTTCCAAATAAGATCTCTTCCTGACAGCCCTACATTTTGTGGATCTCCCACAACATAGTAATTGTACTTATATTACCTTAAGAAAAATACATGTGACAACAATTACTATGTAGTCAGCATTTTATTAAGCCCAGTAGCACTGGTAACACTTAAAAGGTAACTGTATACGTAGGAGCTGGCCTGATAATTTAATCAGGCTTCAGAAAATGCTTGGGCATGTGTGAAGTTTTTTGGACTCCTCCTGGGATGGTACTTATGAGAACTGGGTCTGTAGGTTAGGGACTGCTGGAGTAGTGAGTGCTTAAGAATATGGTTCAGTCCCAGCTTTACCGCTTGTGAGCTATTTGACTTTGGGTGGGTGAGTTATTTAATCTCTTTAAGATTTCAGTTTCCCCAAATGGGAACTGGCAGTAACCCCACCTGTTCTCCTAAGGTTGCTGTGAGGATTACAGATAATATAGGTAAAGCACTTGGCAGAGTCCTTGATACATGTTAGCACCCAATATGTGGTAGCAGTTATTGTTACCGCTTTATATTACAATTATCTGTTTACTTAAGTCTCCTTGAAGATAGGCATTGTGTTTTTTGCCCCTTTATATTCCCAGCACCTAGCAGGGTCTTAACTGAGGCAGGATATGTTTATTGAGTGAATAAATAAATTATTGGAAAATTAAATACAATAATATATTTTTAAAGAATTTATTTGTTTATTTATTAGAGAGAGAACATGTGCAAGAAGGTGCTCGTGTGGATTGGGGGAGGGGAAGAGGGAGAGGGAGAGAATCTCAAGCAGACTCTGTGCTGAGCATGGAGCCTGATGCAGGGCTCGATCTCACGACATTGAGATCATGACCTGAGCCAAAATAAAGAATCAGATGCTTGGGGTGCCTGGGTGGCTCAGTTGTTAGGCATCTGCCTTTGGCTCAGGTCGTGGTCCCAGGGTCCTGGGATAGGGCCCCGTGTCGAGCTCCCTGCTCGGCTGGGGGCCTGCTTCTCCCTCTCCCACTCCCCCTGCTTGTGTTCCCTCTCTCGCTGTGTCTCTCTCTCTGTCAAATAAATAAAACCTTTAAAAAAAAAAAAGAATCAGATGTTTAACTAACTGAGCCACCCAGGTGCCCCTTAAATACAATAATATATCTAAAGAGTCTAGCCTAGTGGCCGCAACATGGTTAGTACTCCTTAAATGAGCCTTCTCCTATTGTCCAGGCTTGGACATATAATCCTCAAACTTCAGTGTACTCAAGAATCTCCAGCAGGGCTTGGCTTATTAATACAGATTGGTAGCTCCATACCAGGTTTCTGATTTAGTAGGTCTGGGTGGGACTGGGAAGTAGTATTGAGTATTATTTTAAAGCCCCTCTTCACCAAGGCTCTCTAATATGAGGTGCAAATCATGGGCCCTACCACTGGGCTTACATGTCTGACTCAGGGCACTGTGGTCGTCTGTGTGTTGTCAGCTGGTAATGCTGTAGGAATCGTCTTCAACAGTAAATAACCAACATCACTACGTCTGGTCTTATATTTCTAAATTGATTGTGCAGATGTCACACACCATTCAAATCAGTTAGTCAACGGAGGCTTTTCACGGACAGTATTATTTCTTCCAGGCCGGTGAGTGCTTGCAAGTCTCTTGGACAGTCCTTTTGTTTTACTCACTCTGTGTGTGTGCATGTGTGTGTGTGTGCATGTGCACGTGTGCCCCCAAATGTAGTCAACTTGTCCTGAGTTTTTTCTTATAATCCATTATATAATCAAGGAATTAATTTACTGGAGTCATAAGGGTAGGGAGGGGAGAGTTTTTGCTTTTCATTTTTAGAAATCAACCACCTTGGGGCGCCTCATGCTTGTGCTCTCTTCCCTCTCTCTCCCTCCCTCTCTCAAACAAACAAATCTTAAAAGAAAAAAAGAAATCAACTACCTTTTCTTAGTTATAAAATCCTTCTAAGACTTAAATCTGTAGTCACAAGCTCATTAAAAGCAAGTTGCAATTACAAGCATGTTTGTGTGTTTCCTTCCCTCTTGGTGCCTATGTCTGATGCTCGTTTTTTCCTTGTGAACTTTAATACATGTTTAATATGAATCTTAATGATTTGATTACAATGGCATAATTACATAATTGAAATGTATTGTGCATGCTGGTGGAAGGAGTCTGGAAGGTGCTCAGTGAGTGACGTTACATAAACAGAATAATAATGATGGTGAGGTTGGTAGTGAGACTAATGAGAAAATGATTAGAAAAACTTAGAAGGAATGGACACTTGTAGAATTGAGAGGGTACCATTTCTTTTGCTTTAACGATTAGTATTTATTTCACCTTTGAGACTGAGGCTTCTGAGAATCAGTATTATTAGAATGAGGTGGGTTCTGATGGTGGGCTTTTTGGAGGCCGCTTTGGAGATTTGTTATGGGGATACCTGTCTGGGCATAAAGCAAGCCAGACTTGTCAGCAAGCTCTAATACACTGCTTCTTAAGATGATTCAGGCAGAAGCAAGCTCAAGTCTCTCTCTTACCACTGTCCTCGCTTTGGAATGCTTTATGTGGCACATTTGTGTATCATCAGAACATTGAAAGTGCCATTAATGTGGAATGGAACCATCTTCCCCTCCCTAGTGCAATTCCACCCTCTCTCGCTGGTAACATATTGCTGCTGAAGAGGACTGGCACTTAGCCAATCGTTTTGTGCTCCCAGTTAATGGCCACCATTACTGTGTCATTTGGGCTAGAGAAACATGTCCACTGCCTAGAGCTCTTCCCATAGTAATTGGTCTGTGCAGTGTCATCCTTATTTGATGTTTACTGTGTGTTGCTATAATCACAATGATTATTTCCCCAACTTATTTTTACTATTAATACAAAATGTATCTGCTCATTGATTCAACAAACACCTGTATTTATTAAATACCTATATAAGTGCTAGTTGCTGTGTGTGATACAGAAAAATAGAAGACATAGCATTTATGGTTTAGGAGCTGAAGCTTAGACAAGGCTTTCATGGAAAGTTAAATATTGTAAGTCTCTATAAGGTGCATAAGAGAAATGATTTGGAATATTTTCACTGAAGAATACTGAGATGAATTTGACCTGCCCTTCTAGGGAATTTTGGAAGACAATCTGGCAATATCTAGTAAAGAAAAAAAATGGATACATTCTGATCCAGCTTTTTCATTTCTTGGTTTGTACCCCAGATGGACATTCATGTGAACAGAAAGGGCACATACAATTATGGTAATTGCAGTATTGTTTGTAATATCATAATACTACAAACAACCTAAATGTATAATAGGGGAGTATATACATAAACTGAGGTTAAAGCCATACAATGAAAATTATACAGAGGTTAAGAAGAATGAGGTAGTTCTATCAATAGATCTTTAGGATACACTTTCAAGGGTCTGTTTCTTTTCATTTACTCATGGAATTAGTGTTGAATTTTTTCAGATGCTTTTCTGTATCTGTTCAGATGATCATATTGATTTCTTTTATTCTGTTAGTGTGCTGATAATAAATATTTATTTCACTTTTTTCTGTATTTTCTATTTATATTTCTCTCTGTGCTTCTGTCTGAATATTTTCAATGGATCCATCTTTTAGATTACTAATTCTTCTTTTGCCAAGATGGAAGACTGAAACTAAGCCCTCACACAGCTTAATCCCTGACTTGATTGAATCCTTGGATTTAGCCCTTCATGCATCTCAACTGAAAGGAGCTTCCTCTGTGTAGAGATCCTGGTACTTTATCTCCCTTCCTCTCTCTGCTTGATGAGTTTGCCCAAAGCTCTGCTTATCTTCTTAGCTTCTTTGGTGCCCCTTTCTGCCCGGTTTCCCTTCTTCAGGAAGCAGTGAATCCGTGAGTGGAAAAGTTGTGCCTGATGTTGGCTTCACTCTGCATTTCTTTTCTCTCTGGGTTTCTGGAATCGGATGTCCTGGTTGTCTTGGTATTCTTGAGCTCCAGTTTTATCCCCCCATGTCCATGACACCACATAAAGGTCTGTTCGGGTTCTCTGGTACTTAGCAGCTGCTTTCTGTTTGACCTGCAGCATCACTTAGAAAGTGGCAAGGGCTTTGAGGGGAAAAGCAGGGTAGAATATTAGAACTTACCTCAATGATTTTCCCTTCATTCTAGGATCTTGGGCCTTTAAGTCCTAGGGCATGATGGGTCTCTGGTGCTTAAAACAGATTTTTCTTTCCTTCTTCTTCTTTTTTTTTTCAGTTGTTCTTGGCAGGAGGGTTGCTGTGCTACAACAGAAGCAGATGTCTCTTTAAGTATCAATCTAATGTGGGTTTAAGATAAAGCCTGGAATTCTGGGTGAGGCCCAGCTCAGGGACACACTCCTCATGATATAGGACCCAGCTATATTCTGTGGTAGCCACAGCTGCGTTGTTGGCTAGTCATGTTCCCTTCAAAGTAAGTGTTTCGAGGCTCTTCTCAGGGAGCAGGCCTTGGCTCGCGCCACTGAGGAAGCTGCCTCTCTGAGAAGAGACTGGTTCACGTGAGCTTGTACCTGAGCTTTGTGTTAGAGTCCTAGGGTCTGAGTCCTCTATTTGCTCAGCCTTCAGGGCAAAGCTTAGCAAAATGTCTACACATTTCACTGGGGGAGTTCTGTGTTTCAAGGTGTATCTCTCTAGGAGTAACAATCTAGAATTTATATATCAAGATTTTAAATTCATCAAGATTTTATTCTCTTCTGTTCTTAAATGTCAGATATTAGCTGACATCATTTCCTGATTTGTAGTCATTTAATTCAGTCCTTGGACTCTAAGATCTTTTCTTTTAATTCAGGCTCACTGTGTTGGACCCTCAGAGAATCACAACTATGTAGAGGGGTGGGTGAATGTGAGCATGGCCAGAGGGGGGCCAATATGGGTCATGGGCCTGCAAACAGTTGGCTGAGAAAGTGATGCTTGGTCTGTCCAGTAACAGAAGAGTGAAGTCCCTTCTAGTATATGGTGGTAGGACTAAGCGTGAGAGATGAAGGGGTAGATCTATACATTCTGTACAAGATGGGGAAATTCAGAGATATACCATCAGTTTGCAGCTTAGGACTTGAGTTTTAAGAGTGGTTTTCTTTAGAGTTGGAAGAGCAACTGTGGGCCTGGATGTGTCTGGGATCAGAGCTGCTGCAGGCTTACGCCGACTTCCATCCTTAGCTCTTGCACTTTATTATCATCTGAAAAACCAACCTTGGTTAAACTGTAGCCTATTCTCTGAGAAGGGTTACTTTTCTCCTAGTTGACATGTAGGACCAATGTGAGTCTGGATATGAGGGATTATTGAGCGTCACAAGGTGTTGAAGATGCACAAACAAGGAGGGTCTCCCCCAGAAAAATCTTTTTCCTGGAGTGGAAGTGGCAGTGATGAGCCCTGAGTTTCCCTGGTTGTGCTTGAAGGGGGTCTCAATTGAGAGAGGACTGACAAGTGTGGTCCCCAGGAAAGGGTGTTTCTATTTCCTATGTGAGCCTTATTTGTAATACCTGTTTTGGAGCTCAACTACGTACAACCAGTGCCTTGTCTTCTCTGTCAGCCAGGTGAACACCATGAGATTAGTAAGATCTCCTATGATTCTAGAGGCCAGACATGCTTTTCTTTTTTAAAATTTATTCCAGAACCCCAAGGACTATGACTACTGAAAAGGGAGTGTTGGCATTAATAATAACTCAGGAAGACAAGGCACTGACTTTCATTGAATGCTGCCTATATGCCAAGTGTGTATTAGGCACTTTGTGTGAGTTGCCTTGTTAAACAAGCCTAGGTCTTTGACTTGTATGCTTTATGTCTGTACCATCTTGCTTCACGCTTGTCTTAAATATTGCCTTAAAAGAGCTCTGTGTTCTGCTTTTTTCAAAACTGTTTCAGATACCTGTGTCTGCAAAACTGTAAGCCGGCTTCAGCTGTATTCCTGTCCCCCACTGAGCCTGGCATGGACTGGGTACTCTGTAAGCCTTAAATGAGTGCTCTATGAATGAATAGATCTCCATGGAAATGGAGCTGACAGTGACAGAGAACTCCATCCCTCTGCCTCCCAGCTCCCTGGCCCTTCTGATCCCAATTAGGTTGTGTCTGCAAAGATAAGCATACCGGGGAGGATCTCAGCCAAGTTTTTCCCGGGCACATTCTACCTGTGTTAATGTTTGGAGCCACAACGGAAAAGTTATCCTATTCATGTGAAAATCACAAACACTTAAACCAGGAAGGTAGTTAAATGACAAAATTTAGACCTTGTCATTAACAGTAAAGTGACTTCCATTGCCTAAAGAAGGTACTCTCAAACTTGGTCATCAGATTGGAGGACAAAAATGTGGCTTTTTAATAAAATAAGCTTCTGGATTAATCTGATTAATTGGGTCTGGGAGGGGACCAAAGAATCTGTGTTTTAAAAAATGGTGCCTAACAGATTCTAGATGATTCTGATGATCAACCTGATTTGGGCCATGGTGTAAGGTAAAGCTCCTCAGCATGGCAGGCAAAGACCTCTGTAAGGTGGTTCTACTTGCCCACCTCTGTAGACTCATCTTCTGTATCCCTCTTCTACCAGCGCACGCACACGCACGCACGCACACGCACGCACGCACGCACACACACACACACACACACACACACACACCCCAACACGTACATTTAGTTCTGTTGCTTCCCTGTGCCTTTGCTTAGGATATACTTCCATTCCTCCAACTCAGCTTCCCTTCCTCAAACTTAATGGTTAGTTTTATGTGTCAGTTTGGCTAGGTGATAGTACCTAGTTATTTGATTAAACTAATCAAGGTTTTCCTGTGAAGGTATTCTGTAGATATGGTTAACATCTACGATCAGTTGGCTTTAAGTAAAGGAGATTATCCTTGATGATCTGGATGGGCCCCTTCCCATCAGTTGAAAGATCTTAAGAGCAAAACAGGTTTCCTTGAGGAAGAAGAAATTCTGCTTGTGGACTTGAGTTTGTGTAATTAGGTTGTCATAAAATTTTAAAAATTAAGGTGCCAATTTTATTAAATAAAGGATTTTGGAGAGTTAAAAAATTAAATATATATATATAAATATTTAATTTATTCTAGTAATTATATTCAATTGCCAATAATAATACCTAATAACTAATAGCTAGTGTTTATTGAGTATTTACCATATGCCAGGCTTTCTTCCAGTGGGCATTAACTCATTTAATCTTTCCACAGTGCTGTAGGTAGATACCCTTATTTCCATTTTATAGATGAAAAAAACTGAGGTATAGGCACATGAACTAAGATCAGGATTTATAACCAAGCAACCTGACTCCAGAGCCCATAGTCTTAGCCACTCTAATTTTAAATAATATATTTATACCTTTATTTCTTATTGCAACTTCTTTCCTCAGTATCTTTGAGAGTAATTTCAACTATACTCCTTTCTAGAATAATTTCAGATAGGGTAAGTTACTTACTAGAAAATCCATTTGCTTTACTTCTTCAAAATTCTAAACTAAACATTAGTTAAAATGCCAGAGATGTATGGTCCTAATGCTTCTGTTTTTGAAAATTGCTCTAAACTTTTGCCTAGCCCTGTACTTAGAAACTTGCACTTATTTGCTTTATTTCTATCTTCATAATTTATTGGAAAAAGCTTGTTACGTTTACTTTTTGCTCTGTTTTGTAGTAGCATTTGGCTGAAAGCAATACAATTCTGGTCTGACTGTGTTAATTTATATTTGGTGGCCCTGAGTAGGAGAGGCTCCAGTGGAACTCTTCAACCTACAGATCAACATGGCATCCAGCCCAGTCATTAGTTAATCCCCAAAGACCATGTGTGAGATCCATAGGCCAAGTGACTTGGCACCTCAAGACCCAGAAGAAGAAAACAACGAACACCCTAGGTGTCTGTGTACCAGTTTTGCCCGTAGGCTTGGAAGCCAATCGCACATGAACTCAGTGCCCAGGAAGTGGGACTTGCATGCAGGCAGCCCCTGTTCTCCACCCCCCACCCCATTCAGGATGAGACAATGACCTGAGGTGCTCCCTACATCAGTCCCCCAGCCTGTCTTTGTTCTAGCTGCTGTGACCTGTGCACTGGCCTTTGTAAGGTTGCCACCCCCACTTGGAGTGTTGGGGCATCATCCTGACTATGACCCAGATTTATGGGGCGGACGTTAAAAAGG
Source organism: Phoca vitulina (assembly GCF_004348235.1). Lineage (NCBI taxonomy): Eukaryota > Metazoa > Chordata > Mammalia > Carnivora > Phocidae > Phoca > Phoca vitulina. The sequence goes on from NW_022589713.1 coordinate 21,129,983, forward strand.
ACGGCCTGGCACGCACACCAGGTTTGACTCCTGGCAGTGTTGGGTGGGTTCTTCATCTGTAAAAACAGAACTTATGTTCAGTTGTCTGGATGTTAGGTCTAAATCAGGTTAATGCTCTGGTATATCATGGGTTACCACTGAGCAACAGAGAGAAGCACAAAGGGTGGGTGTCTCACTCAGCCTGCGGAAGGGTATCAGAGAGGTCTTCCTGGAGGAAATTATACCTAAACAGAGTCTTAAGAATAACGAATACAATTGGCCTGGCTCCAAATGGGTGTGTGTGTGGGGGGAAGGTAAGCTGTGTGGTCAGAAAGGGGATGGTGCAGCCTGAATGAGACAGGGAAGGACCTGGATGTAAAAACTATAATGATGCTCACACAAGAAAGCTATGCCTGGGTTTACGGGCTGGAGGGCAAAAGTGCGAGGCAAAGAATAACGAGGGTGGGATTGGAGAAGCACTCAGAGCTCTGAAAGACAAGGGCAAGTAGAGGGGCTGGAAACACTCTTAAATTCCTTTTTTAGTTCTGGTAGAGGTGAATTTACCGTTTATTTAGAATCTTCAAATGTCAGCATTAGAGGGACCTGAGCAATGCTTTTCTCTGACAAATAGAAAAACCGAAGGTCCCAGAGGTCCCCTCGTGAAGGTGACGCTGTCATTAGCAGCAGATCACGATGCACAGATGCTTGCCTCCTCGTAGACCAGTCTCGCCTTGTCCATTTTCCCTGGTCCTTTCCCCACTCAGACATGGCCTCTACCACTTTGCATGTGCCCAGTCTCTGTTGTGTCTGTGTAGTTTATTGACAGCTCATGTTGGGTATTCTTTTCTTTTTGTCTCTCTCCTTTTGTTTCATCAAAGTAATACTTGGTCTTTGTTTTAAGAGTCAGATAGTGTCATGATGCTTGTAATGAAACACAGCAGTGGAAGCCCCCTAAGGGGAGTCTTTCTGAGGCATAAATTGGCCGTTAGCCTAGTGATACGCCTTTCTCTCAGAAGGGGGGTGCCGGGAGGAAGCTGGTGAGTGGCACCTCAGATCTGAGTGGAAGATGGTTTTAGGGGCCAGCCTCTGGGGCTAGACTTCCTGGGTTCAAATCCTGACCTGCCACTCCGTCGTTGTAGGACTTGGGCAAGTTGCCGTTGACCTGTGCTCCTGGGGCTTGGTGCTGTGTGCACTGCGCAGGGGCTACAGGGGACACGACGAGGGCCCTCAGGGAGCTCTCAGGCCACAAGCGGGAGGGAACTAGGCGGCAGACATAGAGAAGGCCCTTGACAGATGGAGAGAATACTTGTACCACTACCAGGAGTTTCAGGAACCAGGGTCCCAGTGCCAGCACTACTATGTTCTAGCTGTGACCCCTTAGAGACATCAGCCTGTCCAAGCTCAGTTTTACTTCTGAAAAATAAGGTAATAATAACTCCCTCCGTCATTGAATCATTGTGAAGGTTAATAAGATATGCGGATGAAAGGAGGAGGTAAAGGAATTCACCACAGCCCTGTGAAACAAGAAAGGGATCTATCCCTAGACAGATTCTGAAAAATTCCTGGGAGATAGAAAGCAGATGGGATCAGACTACAGAAACATAAGGGCAGGAAAAAACCATAGGCCCCAACACGGACAATAGAAAACTACTGTGGAAGTAATACAAATTCCAGAAATATTTAAATAAAGCTCAGACTCAACAAATAGAGATCAGGAGGGGCTTTGGGGCAACCGTCAGCTTAATTAATAAAACAGTATTTGGAACAGCTGAGCCTACCAGGTCCCTTTCCTTCCCCACACCTACTGAGCAGAGAGCATGGGTGATGTTTAGATGCAGGATAAAACCTCCAAAAGGGGAGAGACAACCCAGAGAAGCAGAACAGACCTGGAAGTTACCCCAGACATCTAAGGAGAAAAGAAAGAAAAAAAAGAGGGTGCCTGATTCATGCATTTGCTGCCAGAATAAATTCTGAACACAGCTGTCTTGAAGCTGAAGGAGTCCTGACCCAGGAAACTCAGATGGACAGTTGAGCCAGAGCAGGGGAGAAATGACGCCAGATGACTTACGTTCCTGGGGGATGTGAATGAGCTACTAGCTTGCAATTCCTGCCCTCTTCATCCCTCTCCCCACTCCCCTTCAGTCTCATCAAGTCACCCAAGGCAGCTGGAATTGGTACTTACATACTCAAGCAAACAGGAGTTTTAAATTCAAGTGCAAACAGTAGTTGAGAATGTCCAAACATTTAAGAAAACAAGCGTCATTAAAAAGAAGAACCAAAGTCAACAAATAAAAGAACTAATGTCTTTGGGAAGGGAGAAATAACTTTAAGGAAAGTGTAGTTATTAAGATATGAGGGGCTGGTACTCCATCAATTAAGAACAAGTGGAATGAAAAAGAATTAATTAGGATTCCATGATCACCACCTATTTTTGAAAATTTAATAGATGTGCTGAAAAGCAGAATGGATACTGATAAAAAAATGAATTCATGAATTAGAGAGTAAAAAAAAAAAAAAAAAAAAGAAAAAAGAACAAGAAAAAGGGAGACCAGAGAGTGTGGAAGAGAAGAAGTAAAAAGACGACATGAGAACTGAAAAAATCATAAATATTGAGATCGAAAGGGTTCACAGAGAGACATGCAAAATTAATGACCAAAAACTCACAACTTGGTACTGGCAAAATTATAGGAGCTCAAGAATAAAAGAAAATGCTGGAAGCTTCTGGAGAGAAAAAAGAATAGTTTACCTATAAAGGAACAAGATTCAGGTGGGCATTACATTTCTTTGCTAATCTTAGAAGCTCAAAGTCAATGGTATCATCTTCTAGTTTCTAAGGGGAAATCATTTTGAAATTACAGCTCTATGCTATGCAGATGGCTGTGGTCACGTTGTCTCCTGGCCCACCTCTAATTTCCCCCTGAGGCCACAGTGGACATTTCTCTGTGAGCTCACGGACCTCCTGCTAACAGCCTCCCTCCTCAAGCTCAAGTTGTAGTTTTTCTTCTTTTTGCCCCATGGCCACCCTGATGCTCTGCCTCAAGAGAGAGGTGAGTTAATGCCCTTGGGGGCAAGCCTCTACCTCTCTATCAGTTGGTGATGGGAGCTGGTAGAAAACCACCCAGCCCAGTGTTCTGCAGGGTGACGATTCTAGAAGGTAATTCTACACAGTTTTCAAGTGGTCCTGGCAGAATGGAGCCTCTGACTTCGGGATGTTCCTGAGTAACACACCCTTATACTGACTTTCCTCCCTTTCCTGAGATCATTCCACCCTCCTTCCTTCTGCCGGCGATCACCTGGCAAGTAAACTACCTACACCCGAATCCTGGAGGAACACACACATACAACTTAGCTACATCCACGTATAAGGGCAACGTGAAGACATGCTCAGATATGAAGGCCTGCGAGTTTTTCCACACATATTCACGTAGATCGTCTCCTTTCCCCTACACCAACAGGTTGAGTCAGCCCTGCCCTCTCCATACTGGCACCATTTTGGAGATGGGAAGGGGAAGAAATATTTTTTTTTTTAAAGATTTTATTTATTCATTTGAGACAGAGAGATACAGAGAGAGAGAGAGAGAGAGAGAGCATGAGCAGGGTTGAGGCAGAGGGAGAAGCAGGCTCCTAGCCGAGCCAGGAGCCAGACGTGGGGCTCGATCCCAGGACTCTGGGATCATGACCTGAGCCGAAGGCAGACGCTTAACCATCTGAGCCACCCAGGTGCCGCAAGGGGAAGAAATATTAACGTGGAACATGTCCTCCCCAAGCCCAGTCAACCACAAGCAGAACAGTGGAAAAACCTGTAAATTGGCTGATTTTGAGCTTTTCTCATCTCCCCCACAGCAACCCTGCTGCCCCACCTTGAGGAGAACTTTGTGGGAGATCAGAGGGTGCTTCTCTGAGGGAGTGTCGTCAGCCTTTCAGGCAAAGCAGCTCTTCCTTGTGCAGGACTGCCCCAGGCATTGCAGGACAGTTAGCAACCCAGCCCTTCCCAAAATGCTGGTAGTGCCTCCAGTCATTGTGACAACCAGAACATTCCCCACCTCCATTTTCAAATTGTCTCTTGGGAGACGGGATCTACCTCCCAGGAATAGTAAATAATCATTTAAATAATTATTTAAATTATTAAGACAATACTAATTTGAATAATAATTCAAAAGCAATAGCTGGAATAACTGAGGACTGCACCCTCTCCTGAGAGAGGGCTGGGAGTCAGATGCTCACGCTGTGTTTGTGTTTGCACTGTGCACACAATCGCAGAAGAGGCTCGGGTCCTGAGTGTACTGCAGCTCTGCTTTACAAGGGAGATGTATGACAGGGCAGGGGTGTGTCGGGATGATGCCAGGTACGACAGTCTTTCCTTCCCTCAAGGGACCAGGGGAAGGGGCAGAGGGGTTTCTTACCATGAAAGGGACAGGCATCAGTGTCTCCAGCTAGTTCATTTCTTGTCTTCCAGATTATAATAAACATTTATCCATGCTTTCATTGAACAGATATTTTTGTTCTTACCTTGTACAATTATAGGTATTGTAAATTATCATGACACACTGTATTCCTGGCAGTGTTGGCAATTGAGGTATTGTAAGAAATTACTCTAGCTAACTGTAAATTTAGCCTTGTGATTGGTCACAAATTGTTTGACCCTCTTCCCCTTGAAAGATGGGTTCCATGTTCCCTTCCTCTTTAGTCCAGTTGCTTCAACCTATGGAGTACAGTGGGAGGCAAGTTGTGACTTCTGAGGCTAGCTCAGAAAGGGCCATGTAGTTTCTTCCCTGTTCACTGGAGTCCCGAGACACCACATAAGCCGTACTACTCTGGAGCTTCCTGTGGGATTGGCCATGTGTAGACAGACCCTCAGGTCAATAGCCCTGGCTGAGTCCAGCTTCCCATCCATCCACACCAAGGTGCCAGGGGATGTGAGTAAACCCTCTTGGACCCTCCAGGACCTTCTCCAGCTGACACCACCCAGTGACCTGTCAACGCTTTGCACAACAGAAGGATCCACCCAACAAACCCTGCCCAGATCCCTAACCTTCAAAATCATTAAGTATAATAAAATACTGCTTGTTTCAAGCCACTGAATTTTGGGGTAATTTGTTATGCAGCAAGAGAAAGTTGGAAAAACTGTGGAAATAGATTTTAGGTGTTTGCCTAGAGACTACTCTAAATCCCTATTGGCCTTTCTTTGTAGGTGGTGGTCATGGAGGTGTACCACTTGGATCTCCTTCAAGGGAACCTGCTGTGGGGAGTACAGATGAGTGATGAACTCTGCCCCTGTGAATAGTTGAGCTCTGTCCCTGTGAATGCAGACTTAGTAGACTAGAGGGGGTGCCCTCCTTCGGGATGCAGTGTTGGGGGCTATGGTTCATCCCATTAACCTTCCTCTTGTGAGTTTTGTCTTATAGAGAACCAGGAGGTCCATGATATAAGTCATGAACAATGGTGGCCATGGGACATGCCATTCAGATTTCCTGCATGTGAACTTACTTTCGGGAATATAGCTGATTGACAGCTTCCAGCTGCTGCCTTGTAAATACTGAGTCCGTGCCTCTCCTGCACGAGTCCTAGCCAATGAATGAGCATGGCAGGTTCATTTCTATTAAATGTGGAATTGTGGAACAGGAATTATGGAATTGTGCCAGTCCATTCTTGTCCAACATGGAGTTCCTCTGATGGGCAGCTTTGCATCATTTAAACTTTTCTTGATGATTTAATGACATTGTCATGAACATCAAACAAATCACAAACTTCTTCAGTCCATCAGAGGCTTCCCCTATTTCTGATGTCTTAAACCTTCCTCCATTCCAACCAATAAGATTTTCTTTCTTAAGAGATTGGGGATTTGTTGGTGTTTGTTTCTGGAATTGAAAGGTCATGGTATAAAAGGGTCTGGAGAGGCTATTTGAGGGCATGTCATGACGGGTAGAAAGAATGGCTTTGAATTCAGGCACAATACAATGGGGGATGAGGCAGTGAGGGGGATGAGGAGAGAGGGGCATAGAAATCTCTGAGACTCACGGTTATACACAGACATCAGCTTCCTTTTGTTAGTATGCTATCTGCTCATTTCTATCCTTTTAAAAACTTTCAAACTTCTTGTCCTTATGTTTTGTGTGCCACTTGAAAAAGCACAGAGCTCATTAAAAAATCCACTTTGGTAATTTTTGCCCTTTAACCAATAAATGTAATCTGATTACGTCTGTAGTCATTACTGATACATTAGGATTTATTTTTACATACCATTTATCCCATTTTTTTGGCATCAGTTTCCCCTTTTTTCCTTATTTAGTATTGAATTTTTTCATTCCTTCTCCCACCAAATTTAAATTGTTTATTACTGTACTTTTAGTGGTTACTTTTAAATTTTAACATGCATTCTTGCCTTAGCAAAGCCTTGTAGTTAATCAGGAGTGCTACCTTCTTCCTTAATACAAGGCTCACAGAATGCTTGGCCTGATATTCCCCCTGATTTTACATATTGTTCAGTACTGTGGTTCAACCTTATTTATTTTTTAACCCTCCCATCACTTGTTATTATTGCTTCATACTGTTAATGTGAGTTTTGATTTATAGCCATGCTTACCAATTCCTTTGCTCACTATTTTCTTAAATCCCATTCCTTCTGGGTTCAATTTCCTACTTCCCGTAGTTATACCCTTTAGGAATTACCTTCAGTGAGGGACTGTGAGTGTCAAACTCTCTAATTCATCCTTATTTATTTCACCCTCATTTGTGAATGGAAGTTGAGAAAAAAAAAAAGAAAAAAAGAAAAAAGCAGCTCCTGACATCTGGGACTGATCTAACTTCACAGTTAGGCCTCCATATTATTACAAACTGATCTGATGCTTACAGCTAAGCCTTGTTTTCTCTTGTTGGACATAAACAGTCTCACAGAACCTCCTTTCAGACAAGGTCACTATATAACCCACTATACATCAAACATCCCACTCTCTTGCTGAGGTAGTTATTGAGATACACAATCCTAGCATTGCTCCCACTTTCTGATAACACCCCATTCAGAATGAATCCTCTGGTTCCTTAGACCCTCACCAAAATTACCCAACCAAAGCCTAAATCCTGTAATAGATTATTTCTTTTTTTTTTTTTTAAAGATTTTATTTATTTATTTGACAGAGAGAGACACAGCGAGAGAGGGAACACAAGCAGGGGGAGTGGGAGAGGGAGAAGCAGGCTTCCCGCTGAACAGGGAGCCCGATGCGGGGCTCGATCCCATGACCCTGGGACCATGACCTGAGCCGAAGGCAGACGCTTAACGACTGAGCCACCCAGGCGCCCTGTAATAGGTTATTTCTAGCGCCCTCTTATTGAAACACACTATGGTTCCCACTCACTGCAATAAGTAATAAACCCAGTATGTTCAACTGCCTATGTGCTCCCTGAGGTCTTTGGCTAAAGGGCATTGACAAAGTTTAACATGGTCCAAAATGTTAGATTAATAGTTATTTTTCCTCTAGAACTTTGAAGATACTATTCTGTTGTCTCTGACTTCTAGTGTTGCTGTTGGGAAATGTCAGAGTATTTTTGCTTGCTTCTGTAAGATGACCTGTCTTCTCTTTCTGGTTGTCTTAAGATCTTTATTTCTTTTGTTCTACACTTTCACTTTGATGTGTCTGCCTGTAGATTCATTTTTTTAAATTTTGCTTGAGATAAATTATGCTTCCTGAATCTGAGGTTTAATGTATTTTATCAGTTCTAGAACTTTTAAAGCTATGATCTCCTTGAGCATTGCTTTTCCCCATTCTCTCTCTTTTCAGGCATGCTACTCTTCTTAGAGCTATATTAGGTCTTCTCATTTTATCTCCATTTCTCTTAACTTCTGATATTTCCACTTGTCAGTTCCTCTGTGCTGTTCTGGGTGATTTCTTTAAGAGTCTCATGCTCTACCGATTGAGCTAGCCGGGCGCTGGTCTGGGTGATTTCTTTAGATTTGTCTTCCAGCTAACTAATTCTCTCTGTGTCTCATTTGTTGTTTAGCCTATTTAAAAATTGTTAGATTAAATAATGTTTTTCATTTCCAAAAGTTCCTTTTAATTCTTTTAAAAATTTAGTATCTTGTATTTATCCCTTCTTAAAAGTTCCATCTTTTATTGCTTTATTTTAGACATGCTTATTCTCTAAGTCTATAGCCACAGTTCTCTTATCTGTATTATTACTAGCTTGTCTAATTCTACTGTTTTTATTTCTTTTGTTTCTTACAAAAGGTGGCTTATTTCCTTGTGTGAGCTCATGTTTGGCAGGACTTGATATGTGGGACCCCAACATTGCTATCTGGGTTAACAGTGTGTTCTTTCAGAGAGGTTTATACTTTGCTTCTTGCTTTGGTTTAGGGTCATTTTCCCCCCTCTTCTAACTCCTGTAGAAGAAATCCCTTTACTGTTTCTTTTTAATCCAGGTTTCATAGCCATGGCTCTTCTCACTTTTGGCTTCATAGAACACTATTTCATATTAATTTTTGAAGGATATTTTCTCAAGGTTTAGAATTCTAGGTGGGCCTTTGTTCATTTGCTTTTCTTCTGGCATAATTGAAAATCAGTCCATTGTTCTTTGAGCTTTTATCATTTCTGTTACAAAAATCAGATGTCCCTCTCTTTGTTTCTTTGAGGGTAATGTGTTTTTCTTTTCAGGCCATTCTTAAGATAACTCTTTTTCTTTCTCTCTGTTTTCAACCGTCTTACTAAGATGGGCCTCAGTGTATTTTTCTTTGGCTTTTTTCCTTTTAAGGGTTAATGGAGTGTTTAGACTCTGTGTGATTTGTCTTCCATCACTTTGGAAAATTTTTGGTCATTATTTCTTTTTCTCATATTGACTCTGTCCCATTCTCATCATTTCTCACATTTCTCTGATGGTCTTTTCTATATTCTCCTATTTTTTTCCTTTATGGACTTACAGATTTTCTATTGATCTGTATTTCATCTTCCTAAGCCTGTGTTCTCTTTTTCTCATCAAGCTTTAGTCTTATTTTCTACTGCTTTATTTTCTAGGTCAGTAATACTCTCTTCTGCTGTGTTTAATTTCTGGTAAACCTATCTAATATGTTTCATTTCAAAATATTCTGTTTTCTGATTTTAGAATTCATTTATATTTAATTCTTTGTAATAGATTGCAATATTCTGATGAATGTATGTTGATATTCTCTTTCTTCAGAGAGGACTTACTTTACCTTCTGAGAGGAAATAAAGTGGTGGCTTATCATGTTAAGAAAATCAAGGACTGTCCTTAGTTGTGACTGAATTGCAAGTATTTTTTTTTTTTTTTATTAAAAGTGCACTGGGTAATAAAATCTTTTTTTAAAAAGTGCACTGGGTGTTATATGCAACTGATGAATTATTGAACACTACATCTGAAACTAATGATATACTATATGTTGGTTAATTGAATTTAAATAAAAATAAATAAATAAAAGTAATAAACTTAAATGAGTAAATTAACCAAAAACACTCACTTAAATTTTTAATTATTAGAGAAAATGCCATTGTAAGTAATATTAAAGAAATATGCTAAATATTTAGGTATATATCGATGTCTTTTTATCTAATCCTAAACACATTCACTGTCTAGATAATTTGAAGTTTTCTATAATGCTAAATAGTCATTGATTTATGTTCACTCAGAATAGTCATTTACTCACTAATTCAGTCAAGCATATATTGACCTCTAGTACCATACAATCCTCAAGACACTCAAAGTTTAGAGAAGGAAATGACATATACACAATTATATTTCAGGGTAAAATTCGGTTAGTGCCAAAAGGCAGGTTTTTCAACTTCTCTCCTGTCCTTTTTCCCACCATTGGCATTACCCAGACATATATAAGGTAGACTGTAGCATATGGGTAATTCTATGGTATGGCTATCAGTTCACCATTGCTTTTGCACTTAGGAGAATATACTGGACCACAAATGGTGCAGAGACTATCTGGGGATGCTGCTTATCTCACAATCATTATCTCCCTTCTGGGAATGGCCTGATAAAATAAAGAGGGGCCTACAGAGGCCACATTTGTACAATGTGGCTCTAGGTGTCCCCCTCTCTGCTCTCTGGATGAAGCCGGTCTGCAGGAAGAGAGAAGAAAGCCAAAGACTTCAGCATGCAAAAGGAAGAAGAGAGTCCCGGCAGTGTTTACTTCCCATAGTTAAATAGCCCAGTATAGTGTTTTAAAAACATGCCTGCAAATTATTTTGACACTCTTTCCACTGAGAAGTAGGGTATATTTCTCCTTTCCTTGAATTTGAGTGGCCTTGTGACTTGCTTATAACCAACAGAGTATAGTGGATAAAGCATTGTGTCTTGCAGCAGTAGGTCATGAAAGGTGATACAACTTCAAGCTCATTAGCTGGAACAATTGCACTAGAGCCTTGAGCCACCATGTGAGTTCCATTACCATGAGATGGCTATGTTGTGAGGAAGCTCAGGCCATATAGAAAGACCATGTGCAGATGCTCTGGTTGACAGACTCAGCTGAGGTCCCAGATAACAGCTAACCTTAGCCACCCAGGCATGTGAGTGAATAAATCTCTAGTTAATTCTAGTCCCCAACCCTCCAGTCATCACCAGCCATTGAATCCCCCCCCCCCCCACTGCAGCTAATGCCTCAGACATCATGGAATAGAGCCATTCCCACATGCCCTGTCCAAATTCCTGACTCACCTAATTCGTGAGCATGATGAAATGGTTGTTTTAAGTCACTAAGTTTGGGGATAATATGTTACATGACAATAGTATATTCAATATTCAATAACTTTGCAATAAGTCTCCCTTTGGCCTAAACTGGTTTGAGTTAGATTTTTGTCTTTTCCAATCAACAAGACCCGATTAATATAGCAAAGGAGTAAAATGATGTTACTGTGGAAATAACCACAATATTTTAAGAAAACACATACATTTGGTACTTTAATAGGAGTAGCAAAATACTTTCTACTCTCCAATAACTGATAGTACCTAATGACACATGATAACACAGATTGAGAACCCCTGCCTCAAAGAAGAGACAAAAAAATAGTTTTGTGGGGCAGTGGAGTATGGGGAGAGTGATTAAATCCTGTGGGAAGGGCTGTGTGTTTGTTGTCCAAGCAGTTAGAGTACCAAGTCCTTGCCACATGCCAGCTTGACTTTGTGTTCATGCTCTTGCTTTTGTCCTACCTTGCTGGTTCCAGCTCTACAAGGGGCCTAGTCTCCAGGAGGTTGGCCCAGCACACAGAACACTTTGGCCTCCTGCTGCTGCTCTCTGGATTACCTGCTACCTGTATGTAGCTTCCATTCCTTAGATGGCTTCCAAATTGTTCTTTCACCTCTGATCCTTCCTTGTGCTGAAAAGAAGACATGATGGAGAAAAAAGATCATGCTGTATCTCTTTTCCATACTGTGCAAACTTGTCTCCAATCTGCTGATGATCTCCTCCAATAAGGATAGTTTTCTTATGGGAGCATGCATATAGGAGTACGAGGCACCTCTGAGTCCACTAGTAACTGCATGGACCACTCAGGGTGGCTAATGAAGTTAGCCATGGAGCAGCTTAGGTTTCCCCAAAGCCAGAGTCTTTGGCAGTGTTTTTTTTTTTTTTTTTAAAGATTTTATTTATTTTTATTTGAGAGAGAGAGAATGAGAGAGAGCGAGTACATGAGAAGGGGGAGGGTCAGAGGGAGAAGCAGACTCCCTGCCGAGCAGGGAGCCCGATGCGGGACTCGATCCAGGGACTCCAGGATCATGACCTGAGCCGAAGGCAGTCGCCCAACCAACTGAGCCACCCAGGCGCCCTTTGGCAGTGTTTTTGTTCTGATCTCGGTAAAAACATTTTCAGTCCCCATAGTCAACCTTTAAACCCGACAGTGTGACAGTTGGTGTCCAGTCTTGAGTAGGGCCCTGAGCTGCCCTGCAGGCTATGAGGGTATGCCAGCTTAGCTTCCCTTACTGAAACCCCCAATCCACTGTGCTCCTCTGGTTGGGGTTTCTTTCTCCGTCTTTTTTTTTTGTAGCAGGTTTCTCCAATTCTCATTTCCACTGTTACTCTGATCCATGTCGTATCGACCTATTTCTCCTCCCTTTTGTCCATTTGCTTTTTTAATTTTTCATTTCTAAAACTTTTTGTGGGTCCATGTGTCTTTGGTTTAGAAAATGACCTCAGTGGCCTTGAATAGATTTCACTTGTCAAGGGGGTAAAGGCCTATAGAAGAGAGGCAGAGAAATGAATCTCCTCCTACCTGGAGGTTTCTCTAGGCTTGCAGACTCCCTCAGGCTCTGAACTATGGAAACAAATCACATCTTGGCACAGGCTCCCAGTTCCACACACAGGTGAGTGGTGATGGTAGCTTAGGGAACACACCAGCTTGCTGTGCCCCAAATTCTAAGAGCCAAAGGCTCCAATATATGGGCACTGGGTGGAGACTGAGCTCACACACCTGGGGACTCAAGAGGTAGGGCTGGAGATTTGGTTAGTTCTCTTTGAAGAACTCTGAGAATAACAGGACTGGCAGGAAAAGGCAGCAGGACTCTGGCAGTGAGGAGCACTCACTAGGGAGGAGGCTTATTGGAGGCTGTCAGCCACAGGAGTGGACCAAGGTTGAGGAGGCAGAGAGAAGGGATCAGGCCATGGTGGGGAGAGAGGAGTCTGGGTCTAGAGCAGGAATTTGCTGAGGGCTGCTTAGTGGCTTTTCACTGGAAGTCAAAAGGATAGCTCTCTGGAATTCCTACTGCTCATAGAACTGTCCCTTATTTCTCACTGAGGGCCTGCATATTGCACCGGACATTCTCCCTACTCCTAACATAAGGCAAGGAGATAACCAGGGTGAAGGAGACAGCCATGGCTCAAGTTCATATGTCAAGGCATCTTGGATCATCACAAGCCTCTAGAAAGGAGGGAGGGTGCAGGCAATTATCCAGCTCACAGGAGAGGAAGCAGAGGGCCAGGCAAGTGAGCAGGTGTGCCCTGTTTACACCACTGTGGAAATAAGTTAGTGTATGTCCCCCAGATCCTTGGTTCAGCTTTGATTAAAATTAAGTTTCTGCCTGTGGACAGAACTGTTTAATAGGAACTTTGAAAGGGTGAGAAGGTCTTGATATAAGTGTTTTTGAAAATGCTAATCAATGGATAAACTACAACTCTTTATTCAGAAAGAAAGAGAAGACGATTAGTGAATATTTATATACCACTTACCAAAAGTTTTAAGCTAATCTGTACTTACTCAGAATTTTGTCATAAAGTTGGGTTTCTAATAAGTATTTACTGAAAGAGGCAAAGACTAACTTTCCTAACGTATTAAAAGTTTTGTTCAATACTCTTAAGGCCTGCCGACTTGTAACTGGTAATCTTAAAAAGAAAATATTCATTTAGAATGTCAGAGCATTTACTGTAAAACACTGAATTTATTTCTTTAGAGTTGTAATTTATGATTGCTATAGGAAGTGGATTTTATTCACCACCCTTGTGATAATTAACTTCAGACCATGACCTTATTGATTGAATTATAATGAACTCAACCAGTATAAAAGGTTTTCTTAAAATCAGGAATGAGCCTAAGGGCTTTTCTTTTTGAAAACATCTTACAAGTTAAAAAATAAGAATGTCTGGGAAGTTAATTTTCAAACACACTCAGAATGTTGATTTTCTGTAAGGCCTTGATAGTCCCCACCTCTGGGCCTGGGTGTTTGGTTTCCCACCCTTCCTCTGGTTCATTGTTACAGGTCTTCAGGCTCACCCAGGGTTCCATTCCTCCAGGAAGTCATCCCTGACCTCCACTCAGGAGGCCTACTGCATTCCCACAGCACTCTGTGCTCACCTCTATTATTTAGCTTATGAGATCAGATTGAGATGGGCGGTTTACTTGAATATGTTTCCCACCTCACTGTGAGACCCCAGCAGACTGTGACAGTGTCCTGATCTGTCCTCTTTGTGTACAACATCCTGTGGCCAAAATATTTATTGAACTGCAGTGGGAGCAGTGTTGGGACTCTGTGGGACAGTGCTCTTCCTATCCCTGCCCCATGCTGTCTATTGAGTTTATAGTCCCTGGGGCAGAAGTGTGTGTGGTAGGGGAGTTGGGCAGGGGAGAATGGAGATGTGTGTGTGTGTGACCCAGCTCTGAATGCTCAGATTAGCAACTGAGCTGAACTGGGCCCCAAGTGACCCTCGTACTGGGTACAATGGACTCTTCCGATCTTGCTACTCCCTTAACTGCAGGCAAGTCTCAACACCACCACTGCTCACCATTTATTGAGTACCTACTGTGTTCTGGGCCATACACTAAGTGGTTTACATGTATGTATGTTAATTCCAAAGCTCTGCTAATTAGATGGACTGGGATAGTAGTCCCTGCTAATTAGACGGACTGGGATAGCAGGTAGAGCTTAATAAATGAAATCCACCAGCTAATTCAAACTACATTCAAGGCATTCATTTCCACCTCCTCTCCCATCCAGCCTACTCCTAGTGACTAATATACCCTTCTTCTCCCTGCCCCAATTTGTCTTGTTGTGGAGCTAATGAGCAGGGAGAGGCCATAGGAGGTTCTTAAGGAGTCCTGGAAGAGGAAGAGGAGAAAATGGAGGAGGGGGAGGGGCAGGCAGCCAGGAGCATGGGTACTCTACAAACCAGGTCATTTATCTTGCATGTCCCTGAGTGGGTGTCCCAATTACTTAAGGTATTTTAGGTTCAAAGATCTGTCAAGACACCTTTTTCTAAAGGACCCGCCATATGCCCTATATCTGTCTTGTTTCTCAGCAGGAGATAATGATATATGGTGCATAAATCTTTGCAGAGTGCCAATTAATGCCTGGTCTGCTTCTTTGAAGTGATGTGAGGACTGATTCCTCAGGCTGGGTTCTGCTTGAAAGCTGGGGAGGGCCTGCTCTCTCGGTTAGGCGAGCTCCAGTCAGCTGAGAGGGATGGGGCTGGAACAATGCCGTGTTTTCAGGGGGACTGGTGTGCAGAGTGAACATGCACTGTCAGTAGCAGGGGAAGCCATGCTGGGTTTTGGTTATAGTCATGGGGAAGGGCCCTATTAATCAAGAGCCTAATCAGCTGGTTCTGGGATATGATGGTCAGGGTGGCCACATAATTTATTGTCCAATCTAGGACATTTTTGAGACCAAAATGAGATAATTATGTTGAGAGAGCAAGTGTAAATCAAGTCTGTCCCAGGCAAACCGGGACATATGGTTACCCTAAAGTAATATATTAACTTTATCAATTAATTCTTAGAAGCCTGCGGAATAGGCTCACTGCACATATCATGTTCTTCAGAGGAAAGCAGGTCTCATTTTAGTGTCACTCTCTTACATGGTTCTGCTCTGTGTGTTGAACACATATACAGTATTTTGTGGGCTGGTGCTTTGAAAGAACAAAGGTTTGGAAGCAGAATAGGCCTGCGTTTGCATTCCACCTCTGCTACTTACTGTCTGACCTCACTGAGTAACCAACCAACGCCATTTGCCTGGGACTCTCAGTTTGAGCACTGGAAATCTTATGACCCCTTTGGGCTTAGGCAAACCAGGGCAGTTGGCCACCCTATCTGGCAATCTCACTGAGCATAGGGTGTAGGCATGGAGAGCTCCAAGCAGTCATAGCTGCGTTCCAGCCACTGTGGACCACCTGAATAGAACAGTGACATTAGACTGGTACTGGAGGTGTTAGGGTAGTGGGAAGCCAGAGGTGGGTGGAGAGGGGCCTCTGGGAGGCTGCAGTGAGAAGGAGAGATGGCCTGGGGCTTTATTGGTCCAGTGAAGCATTGACGGTGCAGTGGGCAAATGCAGGCAAAAATCAGAAAAAGAAGGGGGTGACCCCAACAATAACCAAGAAGGAGAGATGGAGTAGCAGATGAAGCAGAAGGCGGGGAGATGCATAGACATCAGTATAAATTATATATGAGAATCCCCCATCCCCACTTTGAGGTCACCCTCAAAAGATGCAAGAGAGGAGAACTGAGTTTCTGTCATTGGCAAGGGGTCTAATGAGCAAGTGGATCAGGGACCAACTACTATTGTGACCACCAAGCAATGGTGTTTGGGACATATTTCAGGGTTCAGGATCTTCCTTATAGGAAGGAACAGCTTCTGCTCAGAACTTCTTGTTGCATCCCCCTTTGACATCAAAGGTAGGAAAAAAAAAGGGAAAGGAAAGACAGCTGGGAAACTTTGGTGAATCACAAGTCTTGGAGCTTGTTTTGGGGTCTTAGTTTTTGCATCTGTAAAATGAGGAGGCCTTATTAAATTGTTCATTCTTATCTCTTATTTTGCTATAAACTCCTCTGAAAATCCATTGAAAACTATGGACAGTTGCCCCAGAACAGTATACAACTGTGTGTATGTGTGTGTGTAGGTAGTTTTTTCCATATGACTTTAGGAGACTCGTGAACTCTTGGAAGTCTATCCGTGGATCTTATGTTTAAAACCCCAGTATTAGGTGATTTGGAAATTCCTTCCAAATTTCAGCTTCTCTGCTTCTTCTATAGAGAAGGGGTGGGAAGGATGGAGAAGGGAGGGCTGGTAGCTGCTGACTGGTTGGGGTAGATCCACTTGCTGATGGAAGCCAGGTTTTGTAGCCAGAACCCCAAGTGCTTGGCTCTGGCAGCAACACCACCTTGAAATGAGCTACTGGAATGTAAGAATGCAGATTGATGAGAGCAGTAAACCATTTTCAGATTCTCTGGGCATGGGGACGGCAGGTGTGAGAGCAGGTGGTGTTCTCTGCCAGTTTTGAAGGAAGAACACCTTGGAGACTGGGCATGCACCAATGTTGGCTGCATATAAGCCAGGGGTAGGTGGGAGACTACCTACCTCCATTCAAAAATATCTGCTGCCAGCATCTGGGGGCCTGTGAGGTTCCTGCATGGTATGCTCCACCATGGGACTCCATGTGACCTTGCTTAGAACTACTGGGGTGGGACTAGGAAGATACCCAGAATGCACAGAGGACCATCATTATCAGGGTCATGTTCATATAGGGCACGGAGGGCTTGGTGGCTGAGCATGGGTGGAAGCAGTGAGGTTAACCCCTGGGAAGCTGAATATGTCCCAGAGGTGCTTCCTTAATGGCAGAATTTGTCATGTCCCTGGGATGTCCATCTTGCCCAGAAAGTCAAAAAAAGATGGGTCAATTTAGAATGGAGCCATGTTGTTGTCAGCTGGTCTGGGAAAACTTCACAAGGCTGTGCCCCCAGATAGAATTCCCAGGGTGATACTCCAGATCCTCTTTTTCCTTCTTCCAGAAATGTAGACAAAGAGCATGTTCCAGTGCCTTCCCATGCAACGACAGCCTCTCTCAGGGCAGTGGTGTGGTGCTCTTCTGAGCAGCTCTGCCTGGCTGACCCAGAGGCACCCATCTCTCTGAGGATCCAGACCAGGAGTGACAAGATTGTGGGGTAGAAGAGAAGTGCAGGGTAAAGCTGATGCTGGGCCATAGACCAGGGTGTGTGTGAGGGAGGAAGCAAGGGTCAATGTCAGACCATCAAGGGCAGACACGACATGGGGAACCAAAGACAGGGACTTGAGCCAGACTCCACTGGAAAACCCTGACACAGTTGCCATGAAAGGATAAGGCCTTGGGCAAGCTACTTAATTTCTCTGAACTTCAGTTTCCTCATATGCAAGATGGGACTAATAACTTCTATCTGGCCAAAGTAGTTGTCAGAATGGAAAATGAATGTAAATCACTCAACACGTCCATGGCACAAAGCAGCAGCTCTAATTGACAGTAGCTCATTATCACTACGGGCTGGCTACCAAGCAAGGTCCTTGGATAAGTTGGGATGGGGTGGTTATGCAAATAAGTAAGATAGACTCTAGGTTCTCAATTTGCTCACAACTTCACAATTATCATACAAGTCAGACTGTGATGAGCTCTATAATAAATGAAACCACTGTTGCTGAATTTCTCCCGTGACCCCATAATTGCTCACTTGTGAAAAACCTCTCAAGTGACCGAAACCCTCCCAGACAAAGATAGTACAGAATCATGCTTCCAATTAATGTCTACTAACTTGGATTACAAATGTGGGCTAGAATATCTCAGTGTCACTGCTGACTGTTTCTCAGGTAACTGGGACTAAAGACTATGCACAATGACGTTCTTTAAGGATGATTTTAAAGCTATAGGGATATGTGTGTAGGAGGAACCTTTCTACCGCGGGCTGTTGAACCACAACGGGAAAACACTGAGGACCACAGAGCTAAAGAGCAATTAGATTTTGTCTTTTTTTTTTTCCCAGAGAAATACAAAGCTCCTACTCATTCACTTTCATAATTAGAGCAGGTCCCTCAGTAAGTTCAACAAATGAGAAAACAATATGCCTTTGTTTATATATAATCAGTTATTAATGGAAACTGATAAGGCAAGGAGGGATAGAAGGAAGCTAACCCAGGGAGGGCCAGTGATGGAAAAGTAAGGACTGATAGGGACACACAGGAACTGGGAGATACACAGACCCAGACTAAAAACGAAGTTAAGTCAGGGCACAAAAATGGGAGGACAGAGGTGTGTGTGTGTGTGTGTGTGTGTGTGTGTGTGTGTGTGTGTGTGTGTGTAGATGGGTGGGAATGAAGGCAAGGGGGATATTCTAAGCCATGTTATCTAAGCCAGGGGTCAATAAACTTTTTCTGTAAAAGGCCAGATGGTAGATATTTTAGGCTTTGTGGACCATGTGGTTTCTGTAGCACCTATTCAGCACTGCTATTATAGGGCAAAAGCAGCCACAGACAATATGTAAAAGCAGACAATATGTAATATATACACTGTTCCAATAAAACTTTATTAAAAAAAACAAATGGCAGGCCAGATTTGGCCCAGTGGCCATAGTTTGTGACCCCTGCTCTAAGTAGTCCATAAACAGTGATGTCTCTTCTGAGTCTTCAAGGTGTGTTTCTCTTAGGTACCTCTAAGTAGCTCTGTAAGTCCTACAAGGATCATGGGTAGGTCATCATGGGTAGATGGCTGCTGTGAAGTCTATATGCTTAGGTCCTTTCCTCTAGACAACAAAACCTGGCACCACTTCTACCAGAAAGAAAGAGGAGCCAGGAGGGACTGTTTGGTCTTGGGAAGGTGGTGGGGTAAGGTGGGTGGTGCATGCACACAGGCCAGTCAGACCCAGGTAGCCAGCAAAGTGCAGGGCTGCAGCCCATGCCCAGAACTCACTTGGACTTCCTAGTGCAAGGCTTCCCCTCCAGTCGCTGGCCCTGTCTTTTGTCACAACCAGCACATAATTGTTGTGACCTCTGGCATTTCAAGAGTCTGCTATTTAGAAATGTGGTACTCTAATCCATCTGTTGTTGAAATGCTGGAAAGAGAAATAAATAATTTGAGGCACATGGTGTATTCATCAAGTAAAGCCCTGAGAGAGAAGAGGCAGAAAGCAGGAGTGGAGAAGGGAAGAATGTTCGCAAGGAGTTATTTATCTCTTTGCTCTTC
Organism: Phoca vitulina; assembly: GCF_004348235.1. NCBI lineage: Eukaryota > Metazoa > Chordata > Mammalia > Carnivora > Phocidae > Phoca > Phoca vitulina. The sequence continues at coordinate 21,149,376 of NW_022589713.1, forward strand.
TTCCTGAGAGGGCCGGGGTGGGGGTGGGAGCCATGGGTAGCCTGCTCCTGAGGCTCTGAGACAGACCAGATGCGGGCTGACCTCATGGTTGTTTCTAGCTCCAGCTGTCTAGGATGTTTAACATTCCCGACATTTAGATTTATATAATGCTGTTCCCCTGCCGAGTTCAAGGCATTTGGTGTGATACATTGGAAAATGCTACATTAATTGTTGGGGGATCTGGGACATCATTCTGGTTCTGCTGGGCATTGTGAATGTGCTCTGAGAATCCTGTAAGGGAGTGTACTGTGTCCAGTGAGCTGGGGAAAACAGTGCTAAACCAAATGAAACAAGTTTCTTTACTGCAGAACTTTCCACACTCTTTAAGATGCAAATGTACTTGTGAACGACCAACAAGAAAGACGTAACCATAGCAGTGCGCCTGTGATGCCATCTCCCATACCATCCTCGTGTACCAGTCTTCTTCCCAGTTCTGGCGACACCACAGCGTCCCATTTCCTCTCCTCTCAGACCATAGTTTACATCTTTTTCTTCCCTCACCCTCTGTCTCTGAGGTGACACCCTCCTCTGCTCTTTCCTGTATGTACTCTGTGCATTCATCGTTCTTGAGGCTTAAACCATGACTTCCACACAATTTACTTTACATCTCTAGCCTTGCTGGGTCCTAGATTTCCAGGGGACGTTTCCCTGCATACATCCTTTTATCTTCAACAGTGAAATGCCCAAACCCATCAACAATGAGATACCTAAACCTGACTTACCTTCCGCCCCTCTTCCTCTGCATCCTCTCTCAGGACTCAGTCCCATGCTCTGACTGCTTCATACCACACGTCAGCCCCTCCCAAGGTGAGCCCCTTAGTTTTAGACTTCCTAACACATGGCTGCTACACTTCTCCTTATTGAAATCTCCTTTCTAGGGGAAGAATGAAGGGGGGGAAATCGGAGGGGGAGACGAACCATGCGAGACGATGGACTCTGAAAAACAAACTGAGGGTTCTATAGGGGAGGGGGGTGGGAGGATGGGTTAGCCTGGTGATGGGTATTAAAGAGGGCACGTTCTGCATGGAGCACTGGGTGTTATGCACAAACAATGAATCATGGAACACTACATCAAAAACTAATGATGTAATGTATGGTGATTAACATAACAATAAAAAAAAGAAATCTCCTTTCTATCATTTCTTTAAAATATACCATGTCTTCCTTTTGCCCACAGAACCAAGGGTAAATTTCATGCTTGGCTTCTCCTGGTCTAGGACTCACATCATCTAAATCTCCATGTGGCCTCCAGACTGAGATAAGATCCCTCATTTTAGGACTTCAGAGCCCATTGTAAATCCCTCTCTTTGAGGGGTTCATATGGGTGTTGCCCCTTCTCTGACAGACATCACCAACAGCATTCTGAGCACAAGAAAGAGCTGGGCGAAGTTATTGTCCTGTCCCCTTAGGAAGGGCACTGTATTATCAGGATATATATATATATATATATAATATATATATATATATATATATATGAGAGATTCATTTTAAGGAATTGGCTTATGGGATTGTGGGGACTGGCAAGTCTGAAATCTGTAGGTCAGGTTTGCAGACTAGAAATTCAGGCAAGAGTTGATGTTGCACTCTTGAGTTCAAATTCTGCAGGGCAGCAGGCTACAATTTCAGGCAGGGTTCCTATGTTGCAGTTAGAGGAAAGTTTCTTTTCTAGGAAACCTCAGTCTTTGCTCTTAAGGCCTTCAACTGATTGGATGAGGCCCACCCACATTATGGAGGGTCATCTGCCTTATCCACAGTCTACTGATTTAAATCTTAATCACATTTAAAAAACATCTTCACGGCAACACTTAGGCTGGTATTTGACCAAATAGAACCATGACCTAGCCAAGATGATGCATATAGTTAACCATTGCAGGTACTTTTGGGAGTCTGTGTGTACCTTGAAGCCATGTTGCATGGCTTTCTTTTGACTCAGTCAGAACTTCTGAACACTTGATGAGAGGGAGCAGACTGGGGTTCTAGGCCTGCTGCTTGTCACCCTTAGCAGTAAGGCACTGGCCTGGACTGGACCTCTGATGAATGATGTGCCCCAATTTCTTTGCTCATAAAGGATGATAACTAAGTGTCCTTTATCTCTAACATTCTACCCTGAGCACCAGGTCGTCCCTATGTCTATAAAATGGGAGTCATAATACTAACACAGCAGAAGTTGACTGTGTACCAGGCACTGTTGAACCTGCTTTATATGAAGCAACTAATTTGATCATCCCAACAATCCTATCAGACAGCAGCTCTTTCTCTTCCCATTTTACAGATGAGGAAACTAAATCATAGAGAGGTTAATGTTGCCCAAGGTCAGTGGCAGAGCCAGGCTTTGAGTCTGTGCAGTGTGGATCCACCACATGATTCTGTCTCTTCAGACCACCTTGCAGAGCTGTGGTACAGAATTAATGAGGTGATGGATTTGCACTAAGGATCTAAGGGATCATTACCATTAATGGTTTGTCCCTTGGGTATTTCCATGAACAAGCCCTCTAGGATGGAGTCTCATAACCGAATTCTGTCTGGCAGCCCCCAGCATATTATCAAGTACACAGGAAACTCAGTTGATGTGCAATGAACACTGGGGCAGTGGAATGAGTCAAGGATGTGCAAACAAACCACTGCTTGATGAGATCTCAATTTTGAGTCCATTTCCTGGTGAGTATGGATGGAAGAAGTCAACCCTATGTCCCTCTTATCTCTGTGAAAAGAATCAGAAGAACATTTCCCAGCAGTTCATATTTACCTGTTATGCTCCTTTGTCAATTTTTTGAAAAATAAAGCACTGCTTGTGTTTTCTTTTCTCAATGCACAAATACTTAAGGTGGTTCAGGAGGCCCAAGTGCTGTCTGAGCCACTGGGCATGAGAATATGGGGCTGTATATTTGCTCCCACAGCAAGAGAGGAAATGAGAGATCTAGGGTCCTTGAGAAGACCTCACAGTGGCCCTTCCAACTCCAAGACTGCCATGAGAAGCCCATTCCTGGACTGGCAGACCCTTGCTTCAGACCTTATTCTGGCCACATGAGTGCTTTTGGTGCAAGGGTCTGAGGAGGCTAAAGGGAGGTCGAGGAGAATTTGAAGATCTCTATTTAATGATTCTCTCTGCTTTGGTTTCTCTGTCATTTTACTGTCATTCATGTCTTCCAAGGTGATACCCTTCCAGACCTGAAGCCCATCCCCAAGGATACTGCCTAGGGAAAGAGGAAGTTCCTGGAGACATAGGCTATTGCCATGACATTCCAGCTCAGTCAGAATCTTCACCAGCTCTGCTTTCTTTATTTCACCGGGTTGAGAAAGGCCTGTATGCTGATACAGCTGGGTGGGGGATACCATGTCCAGGATCCAGTCTATGTTGCTTGTGGCCAGGGTGGATCTGTATGCTAAGATGTATAGGTCTAAGCTTCCAGAAGGCAGAGTTCATATCATAGCCTTGGTTTCCTCATTACTCACTCCTTGCCCCTCGTAGGCAACTCACTAGAAGGCTACCTATGCCTTGGCTGACATATTCTATTGTTTTTCTTACTTCTCACTTTTCTTGGCACTCATTTTTTTTCTTTTTCTTTTCCTCTTTCTTTAGTTTTTATTTTATCTTAATTTTATTTTTATTTATTTTTTATTTTTTAGAGAGGGAAAGGCAGGGAAGGGCAGAGGGAGAGGGAAAGAGAGAATTTTAAGCAGGCTCCACACTGGGTGTGGAGCCTGATGCTGGACTTGATCTAACAACCCTGAGATCATGACCTGAGCTGGAATCAAGAGTTGGACACTTAATCGACTGAGCCACTTAGATAAATGTCCCTCTCTTGGCACTCTTGACTACCCACTCAGTGGCAGACATTGCTAGTCATCCGTTCAACATCCATCCTCTTGTTTTTCCTACTGACAGATCCTCAATTAGTGCAGGGCAGCAATGTGTCTAATTAGAACTACCCCTTGTAGTTCAAGGTGGCCATGGGACCCAGTTCTAGTTAATGGGATGTAAGCAGAGCCTACTGGCTGGGACTTTCAGGAAACCTATTTTATTCCTGATCAATGGGGAAAACAATTCACCTTTTCTCTTTGCCCTTCCCCTTCTTTCTGCCTGGAACACAGAGGCTGAGCAATTTCTTGTGACCATGAGGATGAAAATCACAAGCTGGAACTAGAGGAGTAGGGAGCTGGAAGGAGCCTGAGTCCTTGAAAGCGTCCTCAAGCTGTCACAGTAGCATTGGATTGCCTACTTTTGGACTCCTTATTGTGTGAGGGGAGGGTTTCCATTGCATGCAGCCAAATGTAATCCAGACTGATACACTTCCTTAAGAAAGAGAGTTTAAGAAAATCTCTCATCTTTCTTGTTCATAATGATGAATTCCTGCCTGTCTGTCCTTGGCTAGCTCCTTTCCTCCTGCTGCACTGTCTTCCCACTAGCATTGAATGGGCCAAGTTAAAGCATCCCTGATGCCCCAGCAGGCAGGCTGTCCCTTATTACCATAGTCACTCTTCCAAGCTTATATGTCTTGCCCTAATCTGGGAGGTGATTTGTGGTGGCTCAAGTATGTAGGAGAGGACTGCATTCTCTGAAGAGAAATAGTGTCTCAGTCACATGGATACCAGGAACCTCTGCACAGTCTCGCTACCTTGCTTTCTCCAGTAATGGAAAAACAGTCTTTTTTTTAATTCTCTAAACTTTGAATTTTGAAGACACCTGTTCCATGTCACTTTCCAGTGGTTTGTGTACTGGATTTGGTCATAAATCTCTGGCTGTCCTAGAACAAAAATGGCAAATACCTGGTTCTTTTGACACCATTCTTCCTTCTACCCCTCTTGGTGGAAATTGTGACTCGATTACATTATTCTTTTGTTTGTTCATTTATTTTGAGCCCAAAGCATTTCAGAATCTTGCTAGAAACCTTGCTTAAGAAAGCCATTCCTGTATCTCTTGATCTCATGCAAAAAAGACACTTGAATGCAGATTTTTGTGCTTCTTTGAAAGGGTCTTAGGGCTTCTTTAGGTCTGGAATGCAAGGATGCTAAGCCTTTGGGATACTTCTTTTGGGATAAGACCCAAAAGTTGCTAGGCAGACCAGAGGAAATGAGGGGATAATGATATTCTCTTTTCCAACTGTCCCTTTTAATCTTTATATCTAATTCTCTTGACTCCCCAAATTAAAGCATCTGTGTCCACTGTCCTGAGCTGGGGTAGGGAGATGAGCAGGACTAGAGCAGAGGGGGAGCTCATCAGAGACAGCACATTCTGAAGATTGGCAAAAAGGAAGTGTGACAGCCAACTTCTTGGAAGGGGACCGCAGAACTGTAATTAAATTTTCTGATCTTGTTAGCCAATTTCTTCACTCACTGCCCCTGAACCAGAGAACGGGGAGGGAGGAAGGACACTGTTGCATCAGTGGCGGCGGGGAGGGAAATGAGCTTTTCACGGATTATTGGGTTAGTTCCACTTCTCCCACTTTTTAATTTATTTGTCTGCATGTTCTCTAGAGCTGAAAAGGCTCCAAGTCCTTTTCCATTTTCTTTTAATTAGATCTGATTTTGGAGTCTGAAAACTTGGGAGGGGCTCAGGTCACAATAGCAGGATGACAACAGTTGGAAGGCCCTCTTCTTCCCATTAGATCTTTCTGAACTCTTTTTTTTTTTTTTTAATTTAAGACTCCTAGTGATAAGTTTCTTTTTTCTTTGCATTTCTTTCTTTGTTTTCTTCTTTAACAGGTATGGTACTGTTGGCATTGTGTAGCACCTTATCCCATTTTGCCATCTAATGGTTAAAATTCATGAACATTCCTCAGAAATTAAAAAAAAAAAAGAGTATGCATGTATTTTCACAGGCCATTCCTTCATATCCCTTTGCTGTGTGATGGAACACAGGCGAGGGAAGTCGTTTGTGGTCCCTCAGGGTTTCCAGGAGGAGTAATGCCAACTCTACATTCTCTCTTCTTTGAAGCACAGAGAAAGAAAGGGGGAAAAAAAAAAGCCTGGCCAGAAAAAAGAGCCAAATGAGGCCATGGTGGATGGCTTGGTTTATCACTTAAAATCACTCGTGATTACATCCTGGGGTTATGAGCATCTAAGGCCTCAGATAGGAAAACTGAACATAGAATATTTGGTGGCCTGTGAAATAACAAGAACCCATTTCTTTGCTGCAGGCTGGACATGCTCTATGGCAGCAGGTTTTCTTTCAGGTGGATTGATGCCAAGATAATACGAATGCAATCCACAGAGGCCTTCCATGGGCCCTCTGCACTCGGGAGCACTCATTCACAATTCACCCAGGGCAAGAGGCGTGCTCTAAAGTTCTGCTTTGTGGCTTGGAATTTATGATGCTACAGGGCAAGTTTGGGATGATTCGACCTAACATATAGGCTACAGAATACATGCAAAGAGCTCTTTGTGAAGCCAGGTTTCGGCACTTCAAATCAATGGGTAGCCATCCTCCAGAGAAGCTGAAATTGAGGTTCCAAAGAGGCCCCTATGACTGCCGACTAGGAGAGAAAAGACATGTATTCAGCAATTGTGGACCAAGAGAAAGGATTCAAATATGCGGCCAAATTGAAAGCCACAAAGGCCAAAACTGAATTATAGGTTTTGATTTGAAGTCAAGGTGCTTTGTACATGGACAACATAAAGGACCCTGCTCTAAGATTAGTGGAGCAGAGATTTAAAAATTTTTTTTTTATTTTACAGATATTTCATGGGCTCCCGAGAACCCAGCTGGTATTCTTTGTAGCCTGTCATGCAAATGCCTACATGTCACATGTGAGAACAGCATGCAGTTTAGCTCTGAATCCACCAACCCAGCATTGGCCTGACATGTATTGAAAGAAGAGTTTTTCCCAAGGAGTCTGGAGGAATCATAGGTGGTCTATGGAAGACAAAGGATTGACATGAGGGATGAACAAAGTTGATACTTGAGAAGATGGGGAAGGAGGAAGGGTGTTTTTAGTAGAAGAAACTCTGTAAGTAATAGCATGAGAATGAAAACATAATAGATACATGAGGGATAGGAAGAAAGAAAGTTAGCTTGAGAAACATAAGGGTACATGATGGGATGTAGTTGGGGAAAGGGCTGGAAAGGTGGGTCAGGGCTGAATCACAGAGAACCCCAAATGTGTGACTTGCATTTTTACTTTATTGCATTTGTAGGAAATGTGGATGTGGAAGGCTGGTGAACAGGGAAGGATGGAAACAGTACTTAAGGAAGAATAAACTCTTTGAACCTCATTTCTTAAAATGAGGGTGCTGGTCAAATTTTTCTCTCAGATTCTTTTCTCCAAGCTTCACCTCAGCTGCTATAGAAAGAACAAATTCTGGCTACCTCTGTTTTAGACAACTCTCTGTGTTTCTCACTTTCCTCAGAATGATGAGGTATTGGAGAGAGGAGAGCCATAGAGAGAAAGAAACAGAGGAAGAGAGCAAGTGCAAAACAAAGGGGCTCTAGAACTCCTAGCCTCGTAGATTCATAGATAAAGGACAAAAAGGACATAAACCTTAAAAAAATTCTGTGGAAAACAAATCAGTAATTATTATTGTCAGTAGTTCAATAGCTAATTATTATTGTTGGGAGTTCACTTTTGTTCATAAAATGGATGCTGTTTCAGTGCTCTTGCTGAAAGAAAGCAGAAGGAATTCTGGTATGTCGGAGTAAACTTTTGGAGAGCTGTCAGAGTTAGAAAACAGATCTTTGGAAACCCCAATGCAGAGGAACATCTGCTGTGGTTTGGTTAAGAAGCACACAGAGTAACAGGGTAAAGCACACACTGAGTGTGGAGCCTCCTCCCTGCTCTTCCCCTCACTCCGGCAACCACTGCAGGCTCTCCGGGCTGCCTGGGCCCCAGCCTGCCCTCTCTTTCCTGATAGGGAGAAATGATACAAAAACCTCTTCATCTCCCCTTAAATCAGAGAAGCACAGCATTTTAAGACTAAGGGGAAACTTAGAGAAAGCCTTCAGCAATTTTACAGATAACAAAATATTCATTCAAACTATGCTAGGAAAACTGGGACAGTGAGACCCATATACGTGGGTTATATAACCAGTGTGTGAGGCAGAAGTGATGCCTGCATGTTAATAAGGATGGATAAACCTTCCCCAAAGTGTTTTTCCATGGGGTGCTGACCCTAACCTCCCCAACAACCCCCGCAGGTACAAGTGGGCTTTGGGACTTGGAAGCTGAGTGGATCTGAGACTCTGGCATGGAAAATACTGAAGGGAGAGGTCACGTGGTCTCTCAACTATACCCAGTTCCTCCCTTAGGTCTGGACTACTGTCAGGGCAGTGAGCTTGAAGAAGGGCTTCCCTCCTCCTTTCTCAGAGCCTTCTCTCAGAGTGCCGTCCTCCTCTAGGCAGGTGGCCTCATTGGCCTTGACCCACTTTGCTCTGCCTGCCCTCAGACCTTGGCTGCCACTAATAGACAAAGATCAAGGAGGAAAGAGAATCTCCTGCTGGATCAGATGTGGTGATGGGGAGATGGCCGGACAAAGACCCATGGCCTCCTGCCTATGGCTACAACCCTTCCCAACACCAGCCGAAGAACAGTAGAGAAAAACCCACTGAAACAAATGTGTGGTATTGCCTGTTGTGGATATCAATCATTTATAATGGACATTGAGCTGAATGAAAGCACAAGTAAAGACAACAATGATTTTTGAACAAATATTAAATATGTAGTTTCTGATTTCAGATTGATATATTACAAAAGCAGGGCTCAGACACTCCAGAGTTAATAAAGACATATCAGGCTTTCATTAGACCAGATATGAGAATAGAAGTGCAGCTCCACCACATTTTTATGCAGTGAAATGTAGTATGAGCAGTTCTTTCATTAGGGATGGGGAAATCAAATTTTAAAACCAGTGTCTACTTAGAAGTTTTTCTACTGATCATCAATTCAGCACTCATTTCCAATATTAATAACTCAGCTAAGCACCTGGCAAGAGGCTTTTCTCTGCTGAGCTAATAAATTTTTCTCTGAGTCTTCATTTGATTGATTACATCATAGTAAGTGTGACCACATAAGAAATTGCCCTGGAAATATGATTCTCTGAAGCAACAGTTGAAGAACAAGGAATTACTGAGGATGAACAAATTGTATTTTAGAATTGTTTATGACAGTTCTAAGAAAAACAAAATCAAAGTAGATATAGGAAAAGTGGGGTTGTTGGCAATGTTTAACAAAAAATTGAACATTTTTGGGTGCAAATTACACATGTATTTTGGGGGAAATATTTTGACCTTTAAAACTCCAATAGAATATTCTTTTTTTTTTTTTTAAACATCTTATTTACCTATCTGACAGAAAGAGAGAGAGTGTGAGAGAGAGAGAGAGCACAAGCAGGGGAGTGGCAGGCAGAGGGAGAGGGAGAAGTAGACTCCCCACCGAGCAGGGAGCCTGATGCGGGGCTGGATCCCAGGACCCTGGGATCATGACCTGAGCCGAAGGCAGACGCTTATCCGACTGAGCCACCCAGGTGCCCTGAGAGTATTCTTATCTAGAAGGGGAAATGATTGTAATAAGTATTAGCAGCAAAGTTGAAAGTAAGGTAGATTGAACTTCTTCGTTCTCCATTAGAACCTATGGGTTTAGGAGTCAGATGCTGAAAATGCCTTCAGGGTTCAATGCCTGAAGGAGGCAGGTGGTGCCTAGCTGAGTTTGTCCCCTGGAGGATGCCTGTATTTGTTCTTAGGAAACCAGTGAGGGCAACAGATTCTTGGAATGCCCTTGTTGGGAGGAACCTTAGCATTTATTACTCCTTGTTCTCAACTTCCCCATATTATAATATAAACAGAGCAGCTATATAATTTACAAGACTCCCAGAACGAAAGTGCAGGGCAGGACTCTTTATTCAAAAATTATTATGAATTTCAAGAAGGCAACATAGAACATGAAACCAAGTGTGGGGCTTTCTGAGCACAGGGCCCTGCCAACTGCACTGGTCACAAGCCCACGAAGCCAGCCCTGACTATTAATGGAGATCCAGGGACCACAGCAGCTCAAAGCTATCCTCCCATAGACCTCTGTACTCTTCTTACTGGTTATTATCAGCTCTTAGGCACAGGGGAAGGAAGAGAAAGCACATGCAGAAATCACATCATGCCTATGGTCAGTAATGTCCTTCATCCTTCTCGGTTCTCCCTTAACTATTACACATGCAGGAATCTCTTGTGACCCCAGGCTCCTTTATTTATTCACACAATCTCAAACATTGAATATATACAGTGCCAGACACTGTGCCGGGGACTGAAGACTCAGAAATGAGCCAGATGAGGTGTTTGTCCTTGGGAAGCTCCATTTGGTGATGAGAGAACTTGAGAAATGGCAGAGCTGCATCTCATGTGAGGAAGTTGGGGAATGTGAGTTGTCATTTCCAGATAGAAGAAAATACCAGCTCTGTTGGCATCAGTTTATCATTTTTCAGGGAGCAAGATCACATGGAAAGACACAAATTCTTTAGCAAATGAGCTGTCGTTATCAGTGGTTTTGGATAGAAAGGGAAGAGTGAATCGATTTTAACAGGTCAAGACTATAGGACCTTTAGAGGGAGGTGGAATCTGCTGGGGGATGGGCTCAGGGTGACTTCCAGAACTTACTGGGGTAGGTACCTTGACTCCTAGCATTTTTGCACGATGCTACTTGTTTTACAGTGCAAAGTGGACTCCTTGGTATGGCCTCTGCCTTAGGGCGGTTGTTCTGGCAAGGTGGGAAAGGGTGTGAGGAAGGTGGTTTTATGTCCACAGGGCTGTAGAGAGAAATAGCCCAGTAAACTTGATCTCACCATCCGTGTCTTATCAGACACGTCTCAGAAGAGAACATTAGTCCATTTAATACCTTTAATCATGCCCTCAGTTCCTTTTATCACAAGAAAGCTTTCCTGAGGAAGGGATGTTTCTCCAAGTCCATGAGGAATGAACTCATGCTTGCTGGCTTCGGAACAGTGTGTTTTTTGCTTTGTATTTAATTGTGACAGACTTTATCTTTCCCCTTCTGTGAATCTTAACTAGAGCACAACAGATTTCTTTTGGGTACAGTTGAAAACATTCTGATTTTCATCTTTTCTGTAAATATTTTGAAGGTGGGTAAAGGCAATCTATAAATGCTTCTCTTAGAAACACTGTTTCTCAAACTGTGTTTACAACATATTAAACAAAATAAACATTCTAAAGGCAAAGGTGTTGGTTTTTCTATTTGAATAATGTCAAAGAAACAGTCAAGTTGTAAGTTGTAGGTTGGTTGTATAAGGCTGGTTTGCTGCATGATCTGGACTCAGTGGGGGTTCTAGAAGCAAACTCAGCCTTCCACCTACAGGGCATCTCCACGTGACATACAGATGTGTTCTCCCCTGGTCTTAGATAGAATTTTGGGTAAATTCATAATCTTGTTTAGGTCACTGTTAGGCAACAAAATGTCTCCTGACCAGTTCCTGTTTCAAGAAAGTTCTCATTTCCGTAAAATGTCCTGTCCAGTGCTGTAACTGTATCACTCCACACTTTTACCAAGTTTAAAGCATTTCCTCCCTGTGAGCATTCATAGGCTGCTATGGGCTGTGAAGCCTGGTGTGGCAGAGGGAATGTCAACTGCTGCTTCTGTCTGTGAATTATTGGATTGTTACTGTGATTATTTGTATTGGTTATTGATCACAATTCTTTACTCCCTTCCTGTGTCATGTGCTATTTCAGTGCATTAGAATTGGTAGGGACTACTTTGCTACCCCTTTGACTTTGGACTTGGCCAATGGAAAGATAGTACTTATGGCACAAATAGAGCTTGATGAGTGCCTGAGTGGTTTGGCTTGGTCTCTTGCACTCCTGTGACCACAGGGAGGTCATGCCTCAGGTAGCCACTATCCCTTTCGCCAGAATGCTGGCAGACCCCACTTAATGATACCTTAGTACATCCTACAAAAGCACTGGATGCCATCCTTTGGAATGTGGGAATAACTGGCATTAAATGTTTTTCTTTTTCATCTTTGGGACCTTAGGAAGAGTTGAGACAAAAATAGTTCCATATTTATATCCTGATACATAATATATATTTTCTAGTGTGAAATTGAAAAAAAAAGCATAGAGCCACACTGTGTTATGATTTATGTGAAGCACTTTACATGCAGGCACTTTGCCTGGCATATGGTAAGCACTCAATGAATAGAAACTTATTGGTTATTAGTATTATTATTCAACTTTTTTTTTTTTTCTGTAGGAACTGAAGTACCCAAGCACTTCAAAATTACTGTTTGTGAGTAAAGAGGATGCCTAGGAGTTTCCTAGCTTTAGAAATCATTCTGGGCAACCCAAATGCTGCTAATTCCATTTCTCACTGGATATTAATCTAGGGCTTAGGATTGGAGAGATGGAAGGTGTACAGCCTACCCGTGATCAATGCTACTACTCTAAGGGTTTATCTTCATGTATTCCCAAAACATGCATTAAGTGCCTGAGCTGGATATCTTCCATTTGACCCTTTAAATTCCCTCTCCGTCCTTTTCACCCTTGCTCTGGGCCCAGGGAGGCTGACTGGCATGGGCTGCATCAGCTAGGCTCCCTTGTCATTTGGCTGTCATTTGAGTTCAGCAAGGTGGATCACCAGTTGAGGATCAAAGGCAGGAGGAGAGAGGGATCTGAGTGTTTATTTCCCTTGCTTTCTCCCTATTGAACTTGAGTTTACTTCATCCTTCTACAAGAGACCACTGCCCCTGCCAGGCAGTTCTCTTTATAGAGCTACTCTCACTATGTCCCTATAATCACCTGCTGTTGCTAGTCACAGGCTACTGCATTATGTCTTATGAGTTCTCCAAACCAGTGCTTCTCATTTGGGTTGCACATTAAAATCGTCTGGGGAGTTGTTTAAAATTCCAATCTGATGCCAGGCTGTGCTCTGGACCAGTGCTGTCCGTCAGAAATATGATTTGAGCCACGTATGTAATCTTAAATTTTCTAGTAGCCACATTATATTAAAAGTAAAAGAAAACCCAACCAGACTATAATATATTTTATCTACCCCAGTATTAAAATGTTACCATTTCAATAAGAAATCATTCTGAAATATGATGAATGAGATATTTTGCGTTCTTGTTTTTGATACTAAGCCTTCAAAATGTGCTGCGTGTCTTGCACTTAAAACATTTTGATTTGGATCAGCCACATTGCAAATGCTCAGTAGCCACATGTGGTTACCTTACTGGACAGTGCAACTCTAGACTAATTGCATCATCTTCTCTGGGGATGAGACCCAGGCAGCAGTGATTTCTAAGACTCTCCAGGACATTTAATGTGTAGCAAGGTAGAGAGTCACCATCCTAAACCTTGCCCACATCTTTGTAAATGGCCCTTTATTAAACTCTCTTCAGATTGCCTACTTTGAGAATGCCATCTATTTGATGCTTGTGCTCAGCCCTGGCTGGGAGTATGGAGATGCTTTAGGCAGAATACCTGCCCTCGGGGAGCTTCCAGTGCTGAGCAGGAGACAAACAGGTCAGCAGGGCATTGCAGTGTGAGGAGCAGGGCTGGATGACCCAATAGGCAGATCAGGTACACCGTTAGAATAGCAGTGGATGGGGCCATCAACAAAGTGAGAAAGAGAAGATGTGAATTTTATTGGAATTCCTTACGTTTTGTTTTTTGGAATTGTATATTGTGTGTGTATGTGTGCAGTGGGGAGTAGAGGGGTGGACATCATAATCATTTCAGTGCCTGAATCCTCTGACAGCTGTCAGAACACTGAAGGAGAAGCTTGTGGGAACTTGAAGGAGGGAAGGCACTTTATCTCCATCTTCTCATTCACACCCGTCATCGGCCAATTTTGGTTTATGGACTTCTTTCAGTCCCACTTGGCCTCTGAGCCTCAGCTGTATCAAACACAGAACCTCTCTGTCCCTCCCCTCAATCTTGCTCTGTACTCTCTGGGCCTATCCATTTCTTAAAGATCAGTCTGAGTCCTCCCCATCTTTTAGGTCAATTATTGTCAACCTGGCTCTCTAGATCACTTCTGGGTGTGGTTCTTGGTTACTGAGGACCACGTATGTCTAGCTACAGTGGCTTGTGAGGGTGATCATCTCACCCTGGTTTGCCTGGGACTTCCCGATTTTAGCTCTGAAAGTCCTAGGTCCAGGGCATCAGTCCTAGGTGAACTGGGACAGTTGGTCACCCTATGTGAAACCCACTTCCTGACTGCAAGGTCCTGCTTCATCTGCTGTAGTCAGAGGGGCCTGAGGTCTTGGGATGCTGTGGAGACTGAGCAGAGAACAGAGGGCCTCTTCTGCAATAGGTCAGACTTGGATGAGGAAACGTCCCAGGCTAAGAGCCATCGGGCCAGAGCTGCTGTAGACTGTGCTCAGTGTTGACTCTGACCTCCTTGGCTGGGTCAGAGGCTCCTCCCACAGCACTCCCCTACCTCATGCTTAGGCACAGTGGGCAATGCTGCAATAGCCTGTTTTCCTCTGTGGCCCACAGCGAGCGGCGAGTCCTGGGAGAGGACTGTGCAGTATCTCTTTCTCCTAGTTTTAAAGGATCCAGGACCAGGGAAGCTCCAGGGAATGTTCTCACCCCTGGCTGCTCATTTAAATTACTTGGGATTTTTTTTAAAAAGCTGTCAAAACAAGGGGGTGAAAGTTTGATAGGCAGGATATTAACATAATCTTTAAGTATCTCTCCACAAGATATTTAGGATGATAAATGGAAAAACAGAAACATTACAGTGGAGAAGCCTGACATGCAGCACCTTAATGAGATGATCAAAGTTAACATCTTGGATTGGGACAAATTGATGTTGTGGGTCTCTTGATATGACACAGAGCAGAACACACCATCACTTCTGTGGTATCTCTGCCCAATATGTGTAACTTGGACCTGATATTGAGGAATATCAGACCAACCTTAATTTGAGGGACATTCTGCAAAATAACTGGCCCATGAGCCTCAAAAATGTCAATGTCTTGACAGAAAAAAGCAAGAAAAATTAAGGATTAAAGTGTCTCTGGCTTCATCTGTATGAAGAGGTGGTGAAACCAGGTGGTTGATCCACAGCTCCCTGTGCAGGGCTGGGAGGGTGTCTCTGAATGTATGGGAGCAAAGAGCCAATGAGACCATCCCACTCTGGCCTCAGGGACTTCATGCTGGCTCTTCTTTCTGTCCGGAATGCCCTTCGGTAGGCATCTGCACACCTTGCCCAGGCCCATGTTTGATCTACACTCCTCAGTGATGTCTTCTTTGGCCACCTTGTTTAAAATTAAGCCCCTACTCTGATATTTTCTATTCTCCTTCTCTGTTCTATTTTTTTCTATCTGACATACTGCACTTCTTATTTATCTTATTTATTTGTCAGTCCATCCTCATCAGGATAAGGAATATCACATTCTCTTCCCACAGTGACTGGCTTAGAGATAACTATGTGACCCACTCAGAGTCAGTAAGAAGAAACAAGATTTTGCTGGAATATTGAGAGACAAAACACATTCTCATTTTTGATTGATCTTGCGCCTGTGCTGAGTATTCTAACGGAGATTGAGAATGGAACCCATGCAGCAGAAGGCAGAAGCCAAAAGATGGAGAGGACTAGCCTAAAGGCATTATTTAAGTTCCTGGATCAAGATGGGCCTACAGACTTACACAAATGTGTAAACTTGCTCTTTTTTGCTTCAGTCACTTGAGCTTATTTTTCTATCAGTGGCAACTCAAAACATCCTCCCTGATACATAGAGCAAACTTCTGGTTCTGATTTGTCTTTCCATGTCTCTGCTTAGAGGAAAAGAATGCTGACCCAAATGTCCAGGCAGCTGGTTCTATGTAAATGAATCGACTGGCTCTCGGTTAGTAAGAACTGAGGCTTTTGTGAGTTGGGTGGGGTCAGCCAGGCCCAAGATTACCTTTGTAGTGCTGACAAGATTGAGGTTTTGGTCCCAGTAACAAGGTGCAGACTCTGGGATGTGAGAATTAATTAAGCCCCATGGATGAGTGACACAATGGGAGGCCTTGAGTGGCTTTCTCTGTAGTCATCTTGAGAGGACACCATTTATCCCTGGAACACACAGATGGTCTGTAGATTGATGCCAGGCTGCCTGCATTAGGCTCACCAGGGGACATATGCAGCAGATTGATTGCAAAAATGTTCTCAATTTTCCCTTCTCCCAACACCCATGCTTCTTGCTGTGGGACTTTGCAGCTTCTCCCATGAAGAAGTAGATCATGTTCCCTTTCCCTTATGAGTCTGGACTGGCCTTATGACTTGCTTTGGCCAGTGGAATGTGGTGGAAGTGACAATGTGCCTGTTCCAAGCTTAGGCCTCAAGAAGTCTTGCTTGCTTTAGCTCTCTCTCAGAACCCCTGTGAACAAGTCCAGGCTGGCCTCCTGGAAGAGGAGAGACCATGTGGATGGGGGCCCAGCCAACCTCCTCATAGACTAGCCTTCAGCTAGCTGATTCCCCTCAAAGTGAAGGTGCCCAGCCTGGATCAGTAGAGCTACCTCCCCAAACTACACGTGTCCATAAACGCATGAACCAGCTGAGACCAGGAGAACTGCTTGGATGACTTGTAGATTCGTGAGAAATAATACATGCTTACTGCTTTAAGCCATGGGTTTTGGGGTGGTTTGTTATGTAGTACTAGCTAACTAATAGTACTTGTTTAAAAACTCACATTCCCAGACCCTATCATCTGAGATTCTAATTCCATTAGCCTGGGGTGGGACTTTTGAATCTGTGTTTTCAAAAAGTTTTAATTTTGTTGCCCACCCAGGCTCTAGAAGCAATTATTAACACAGCTCCTGCCCGGAAGTTCTGCAGACGTATTATCCATGCGGGCCCCCAGATTTTCAGCCAGCCCTTCGATAACTCATCTTGGGCACCGCTTTAGAACAATTGGGAAGCTGCAGTAGTGGCAGACTTCTCAGGTGAGGAGGTCCTGAGATGTGGGCGGGATGGGGGCCCAGGAATCCCCTCAGCTGCTGCAGAAGGCATTGAAGAAATAAAAAAGCATCCAGGTTTCTGGACACTCAATTTGAACTCTATTAAAGGAAACACAGGCCCTTTGAGAGAGGTGTTTGTTCTGGATTCAACTGTGCTCCGCTCAGAGAATGGCCTGTGGGGACAGATCTGTCACAGGCACGCAGGTGTCTGGTTTGAGATGGAGGACTCCCTCCAGCCTGTTTGTGAGCCAGCCAATTCTGTAATTGAAGATGAGCCCGACCTGAGCACTCCTGGGCTCTGTGGAGAAGGCCGCTCAGCCTGGCCTCTGTGTGAGCTCATCAGTGACAGTCTGTCCAGCCTCCTGCATTCAGGCAGTGCTCCTTCCATTTTGGCCCCTTCCATTTGGCCCCATGGAGAGCCATGGGATGATGTTAGGGTCCCCACATCATGTGCAGTGACAAACAAGGAACAAAGTAAAACATAAGTTCACAGAGGCTCACTGCTTGTCTCTCCAAGTGGTCTGTTGCATCCTGAGACAGTTCCAACCTTGCAAAAGTTCTTTATACATTTAGGGGTAAAACACTGCAGAAGGTGATCCACGAAAGGTTTGAGAAAAAAAGATTATCTCTGTTATTTTACCATTGATCTAGAGGCAACAGCCAATGTGATGATAAGAAAAAAGAAAGAAATTCAATATTAGAGAGGAGAAAACAAAATTATCATTATATACGGTTGATGCTTTCATATACAAACCAAGAGTTTTGATAGAAAAATATTAGAAACAATAAAAGAATAAGGTGGCTAGTTATAAAATCAATATATAAAAATCAATAGCCTTTTTATCTTTAACTTTTTATTGTGAAATGTATCATATGCAAAAGTGTTTTTGTGTGTGAACATATAAGTAAAAAATATATATACAATTTAAAATTGAGGGGGTAACCAATACTCTCTGATCACATCCCCTTCCTCCCTCCAGAAATAATAATAATGTCCTTGCTTGTATCCCTAATTAATATAGTTCTAGTTTTGCTATTTTTGATTTGTTTCTTTCACTTATCATTATGTTCCTGAATCATGCATGCTGATTATGTAGTTATAGTTTATAGTTTATTCATTTTCTTTGCTCTGTAGTGTTTTTTTATGTAACATGTGTCATCTTTTCTTTGAAATTCTGAAAGTAAAAAAACTTGAACTGATGTTTACAGTATTTATTTATCCAATTTATTGTAAAAACTCATGTTTTTACTTCAGAAAATGTTACATGTTTGTTGCATCATATATATGTCATATACATACATATGTGTTTATTCTTTATCTTTCTAAAATTAAAAAAAATCCCACCGTGAATGTTTTGGATAAAAGATTATTGATGTGTACTGTAATTTATTCAGCCATTCCCAAGCTGATGGATGTTTGCATGGTATACCAGCTGCTAAGAATGTTCTTGCACACATCTTTTGGTGCACGTGTGCGAGCCTTTCTCCAGGGTATAGATCTAGGAGTGGAAATGCTGGATCATGAGGTATGCATGTGTTCAGCTTTACCAAAAAAACCCAGTTGTCAAAGATGGTTAAACAATTTTTATGTCTACTGACAATATAGGACAGTTCCCTTTGTGTCATATCCTCACCAAACTTTAAACTTTAAAAGGTTGTCAGTATGTTGAATGGATATTTGTATATCCTTCTGGTTTAAAATTTTTTGTCTCGGTGCACCTGGGTGGCTCAGTCGGTTAAGCATCTGCCTTCTGTTCAGGTCATGATCCCGGACTCCTGGGATCAAGTCCCACGTCGGGTTCCCTGCTCAGTGGGGAGCCTGCTTCTCCCTCTGCTCCTGCCCCTTCCCCCACTCATGCTCTCTCTCTTTCAAATAAATAAATAAAATCTTTAAAAAATAAAATAAAATAAAATTTTGTTTCTTTTGTCACTAATGAGGTTGGGCATCTTTCCACATGTTCATGGACTATTCAGATTTCATGCTTTGTGAAGTGACTGGTGCATCTTTTGCTCATTTTTCCATTAAGGTTTTTACTTTTTCTTATTTATTTGTAAGAGTATTTTATACAATGAATGTACAAATCCTTTATTGGTATATATACTGCAAATATCTTTTTCCATTTGTGGCTTATTGTTTTCTCTTTCTCAATGCTGTATCTTGACTAACAGAATTTATTTATTTTAATTTAGTTGCATTTATTTCACTTTAAGTTTTTTTTTTTCCTCTTCTTTCTTTTAATAAATCCATTCCTACCCTGAGGTCATGAGGAAATTTTTCTACTAAAGTTTTGTAGTTTTCACTTTTATTTATTTATTTATTTATTTTGAAAGATTTTATTTATTTGACAGAGAGAGAGAGCACAAGTAGGCAGAGCGGCAGGCAGAGGGAGAGGGAGAAGCAGACTCCCCACTCAGGGGGGAGCCTGACGCGGGACTCGATCCCAGGATCCTGGGATCGTGACCTGAGCCGAAGGCAGACACTTAACGACTGAGCCACCCAGGCGCCCTAGTTTTCATTTTTACAGTCAGCATTTTAATTTAGAAATAAGTTTTGTATATGGTGTGAACTAGGTGTTAAATTTCTTTTTTTTTTTTTCCTATAAGGATAACCTATTGATCCAGCTCTATTTATTGAAAAATCTTTCCTTTCCCTATTGATTACAGCATCACCTCTGATAAAATATTCACAGATGAATGGGTCTATTTCTAGGTATCTGTACTGTTTCATTAGTCTGTCTTTTCCTGTATCAGTGCCATATTGTTACATCATCATAGTTCCATAATAAGTCTTGGCATTTGATTCTTCTTTAAGTGTGTCTTAGATATTCTTGGTAATTTGTACTTTTGTATACACTTGAGAGTCATTTGTTAATTTGCCTACTACACACACACATCCTGTGGAGAACTGACATCTCTGCAATGAGTCTTCCAAACTATGAGCAAAGTATCTGTCTTTATTTAAATCTTATTTACTGTCTTTCAATAAAGTTTTATAACTTTTAACACAGGTCTTACCACATTTTGGTAGGTACCTGATTTTTTTAATGCTATTCTAAGTGGTTGGTATCATTTAAAAAATTTAGATTCTTTTTATTGCTGATGTATAGCAATGCAATTGAGTTTGTAAATTATTTTTAAAACGACACCGTTAACAAGTTTGATTTAATATAGATATATGTGGAAACCTTCACCAATTAATCACAGAATGCATATTTTTCTCAAGCACACATAGAGCATTTACAAATATTAACCATGAAAAACCACTCTGAAATACCAAAGAACCTGTGTCATCCACTCCACATTAATAGTTCAGGGGGTAGGGCACCTGGGTGGCTCAGTCGTTAGGCGTCTGCCTCTGGCTCGGGTCATGATCCCAGGGTCCTGGGATCGAGCCCCGCATCGGGCTCCCTGCTCAGCAGGAAGCCTGCTTCTCCCTCTCCTACTCCCCCTGCTTGTGTTCCCTCTCTCGCTGTGTCTCTCTGTCAAATAAATAAATAAAATCTTTAAAAAAAAAAAGTTCAGGAGGTAAAAACAAGATGATAAGAGTAGTGCCCCCTTATTCACGGTTCCTCCTTCCATGCTTTCAGTTACCTGTGGTCAGCCACAGTCTGGAGCAGATGCTCCTCCTTCTGAGGTATTGTCAGAGAGGTCACAGTGTGCGACAGTCCCCTCCTGTCATCTCATCATGTGGGCATTTTATCATCTCACAGCATCACAAGAAGAAGGATAAGTACAATAAGATATTTAGAGAGAGACACCACATTCATATAACCGTTATTACAGTAGATTGTTATAATTGTTCTATTTTATTATTATTGTTAATCTCTTACTGTGCCCAATTTGTAAATTAAGCTTTATCTTAGGTATGTGTGTATAGGAAAAAACATAGACTATATAGGGTTCAGAACTATCCATGGTTTCAGGCCTCCACTGGGGGTCTTGGAATGTGTCCCCCACAGATAAGGGGGGGTGACTATTGTAGTCTCTAAAGATGCCGAAAAATCATTTGATAGAATTCAAAATCCATTTATCATAAAAACTAGGTTAATTAGGAACAGAGGGATGGTTTTCCTAGATATTGCAACTTGCATCTTTAATTTACAAAAATCTAATATTAATTGGCACCCTTCCTTGTCCAAAATAGTGCAAGGACCTTAGCACACTTTAATTTTCATTTACTCTCTCTAACTTACACGCATATTTAAATTTAAATATACTTTAAGCCTCTTGAGACTTTAGGGTCTGGTTTTACACTCAACATTCATACAGATTTATTCCCATTTTTGTTGATCTTCATTCTCCACTACATTTTTAACCTTCTAGAGGTCATTCTTCTGCCTCTAGAGTACTCTTAGTATTTTCATTAGTGAGAGTCTGCTGGTGATGAATCAGACTTTTTTTCTGTAAGTCTTTCATTATTTTTTTTTTAACTTTTATTTTTGAAGGGCATTTTTACTGAAATTCTAGGTTGACAGTTTTTTTCCTTACAGCACTTTTAAGAGAGCATTCTGCTGAATTTTTTTGGCTTCCATTGTTTCTGTTGAGAAATTAACTTTCAGTTTTATTATTGCTCCTTAGAAGCTTATCTAACATTTTTCTCCAGCTGCTTTTAAGAGTTCTTATTGTTTTTGCTTTGAGGTAGTTTTATGACCATGCATCTAGTGTTTTCTTTTTGCTTCCTTTTGTTTGTGGTTCATAGGGCTTCTGGAACTTACTGATTGATGCCTTTCATATGTTTCACAAAGTTCTCAGCCATTTTGCCTCCAATATTATTATCTTTCATAGTCTGTCTTGCCTCCTTCTGAGAATCCATATTAACATAAATTAGGCTTCATTCCATCCTCAATATCTTTTATCTTCCCTTCTGGCTTTTTTCCCCATCCTTTTATCTCTCCATTCTTTATTCTGGTTATTTTCTCCTAACTTAACTTCCAACTCACAAATTCACTCTTTAGCTGTTTACAGTCTGCACTTAAATCCATCCAATAAGCAATTTATTATTTTTTGTTGTATTATATTTTTTGGTGTAGGATTTCCATCTGGTTCCTTTTTATAGTTTCCAGTCCTTTTCTGAAATTCTCAAATTTGTCTTTTATTTCCTTGAGTATAAGTACAGTTATTTCAAAGTCACTGTCTGATAACCCTATATTTGGATTCCTTATTATTCTGTTGGGGAAAAATTAGTGCTTAGGACTGGGCTAGTCTCCCTGGTCCTCTGTTCTCCCCCCAGTTCTAACTTGGTAATTCTTTACTATTTTGTTTGTTTTCTAATTCTTTTAAGCAGGTTTTATTATAAAAGAAAATGTGGTCCAATTCTTACAGTATCTTAGGGATGATTGATCTGAGTTACTTAGACTACCATTTCAGAAAGTGAAAGTAAGCCAATTTTGACTATTCATTTTGTTTGTTTCTTTTACCATGTGCATTTACTACTTTTGTATTTTTATAAAAAGTTCACATTTTTATTTTTTTTAAGATTTTATTTTATTTATTTACTTGAGAGAGAGAGAGAGAGTGAGCACAAGAGGGGATATAGTCAGAGGGAGAAGCAGACTCCCTGCCAAGCAGGGAGCCTGATATGGGACTCGATCCCGGGACTCCAGGATCATGACCTGAGCTGAAGGCAGTTGCTTAACCAACTGAGCCACCGAGGCGCCCAAAAGTTCATATTTTTAAAATGAGGTAGACCTATATGCTCTGACATAGAAAGCTTTCTAAGACAGGAAGTGCAAACTAGGCCACAGAACAATATTCATACAATAATATTAATACCAATATCTAACATTTATTGAATGCTTATTATGTACCAGGAACTGTTCTAAGGGCTTTGCACATGTTGGTTATTCCTCAGTATTACTTCTCAGTAGATCCCTAAGGGCTATTAGCCCTGTTTTACAGATGAGGAAACTGAGAGGTTAATGAACTTGCTTAAGGTCACACATCTAATATGCTACAGACTCAGGATTTGAATTCAGGGTATCTGACTTCAGAGCCCATTCTGTAAACCACTGATGCATTTACATGACATATAGCATTGCCCACCCCCCCACCCCCCACCCCCAAATTGTGTAAAGAATATACCAAACCATTAACAGTGGTTTCTTACGGGTTTTGAAGATGAATGTGATTTTACTTTTTTATTCAGTATCTGTGCCATCCAATATGGTAGCCACTAGCCACATGTGAGTATTTAGCCTCAAGTTAATTAAAATGTAATAAAAATGAAAATCAGTTCCTTAGTCTCAGTAACTGCATTTCTGGTGTGCTCAGTAGCCAGAGGTGGCTAATGGCTACTTTATTGAACAGTGAAGTTATAGAACATTTCCATCATCACAGAAAGTTCTATTGGACAGTGTGCTCTGTAGAGTTCAATAGCGTTTGAATTTTTTATGATACATATGTATTCATGATTTACTTTTTTAATTAAATAAGAAGGATCAATGATAGAAAAAGAGAACTGTTTATCAAAGTGGAAATCACCCCCCCACCCCCGCATTATTTGACCATACTGTTTTTTCTTCTACCCTCTGGAGTTGCTCAGTTTACTTCTTGTAATGATTGTCTCTTTGGTTATTTAAAAGCAACACAATGCATAAATCAGCGAAAAGCTCATTAGAATAGAACCATGATGGGTTTCCTGGAAATGTAGTGGCATCTACATAGGACTACATTCCTCTCTGAGTACTTGGAAGCATTTAAAATGTGCATTGTTTTCAAACATGTTAACCAAATCATGTGCATTTTAAAAAGGCTTTCTTGGAAGCAAGTTGGCAAAATTTAATAATTTATTTTACTAAGGGTCAAGCTCATTGATTGTGTGTTTCTGTGAATTTTAAAGTTGTAAAATGGGAAAATTCTGTTTAAAAATGCCATTTCCATTTGTGGAATATACAAAGAGTCATGGTACTTTTGGACTTGAAAGATTATCTTCATTTGTTGTAAGGAGTCAGAATAGCTTTAGTCTCATCTTCTAAGACTTCCTACAAAGTAAGAATATTTAGCCTGGACATGACTAAACTTTTAATAACTCAAGTTCATTCCTGTGGAATCTAGAGTGGATTGATCTGGGTGGCTGCAGGTGGCAGGAGTAGAACCAGTGGGGAAGAACCAACTGAAAACTATTTTAACAATTTGAATCCCAGCAATGAAATGAACTGACACACAATCTGATGAGCTCCCTACCCTGGCACCAAAGGAATTCAGGCAAAATTTCAAAGGCCCAGGGTCCTGGGCAGAGGATTTCGCTGTTGGAGAGGAGGCTAATAGGATGGTGTTCTAACCGATGTATTCTCAAATCCTATGGCTTTTCTTGCATTGCATACCCATGGGACTGTCACCATCACAGCTGTACCTACCTGTATGTCTTTCACCTTAGGCTATGTTACTGCCCAATAATAAACAACCCTCTACTGGTGGTTTACAATAACACAGGTTTATTTCTCCACCCACATGTAGGTCAGTTCCACTGCAGGCTAGCTATGGCTCTGCTCCACGTGGTCTTCTTTTCAGGAGACAGGAAGAAGAATCAGCTCCTATCTGGGACATCACTGATCCTGTGATAAAAAATAAATGAAAATATGGCTGAACCGCACAACAGCTCTGAGGCCCCAGGTCTAAAGTGTCACCTGTCCCTTCCGCTCACATTTAAATGGACAAGGCAAGTCACATGGCCAGATCTGATGTTAAGGGCGTGGGAACTATAAACCTCCTGTAAGGATGGGCAGCATACACTTGAGAGCAATTATAAAATTTACCACACAAGTTAATGGAAAGGAGAAGTCAAATGTTAGCAGAAATGAATTGTGATGAAGGCACAGAACAGATGAAACTGAATGCCAGGATTAATCCCTCCCATTCTTCCTACCTTCTTCTTCTCTTTCTCTTTCTTTCTTCCCTTCTTGCATGCTTCCTCTCTCATTCTTTACTCCCAAGAAGAGTATCCAATTCTAGACTCTGAGGTTGGTCTTGAGGATACGGAGATAAATAAGATGAGTACTTGTCCTGGATGAATTCGTAGTCTAGTGTGGAAAAAATACGTAAACATATGTTTGTAACAAACTGTGGCAAGTGCTGTAAAAGGCTAAATTCGTAGTTCTCTGAGTATACAAAGGAAAGGCATCTGATCCAGAGTTTTGGAGAGGGATGAGTGCTTGACCAAAGGCCTCCCAGAAAAGACCTTCATTTCAAACGGAGAGCAAAAAAGCTCACATCCCAGACGGAGGGAAGAGCACATGTACAAGTGCAGTTGTGCGAGCCGGCAGGGCTTTCCCAGGAGACGTAGCACCAGACGCGTGTGGCTAGTGGGCTGCCACGGTGCGCTACCGCGGGTCCCAGTTCAGTGTGAATGGAGCCCGGACTGAGGAAAGGAAGACTGAAGAGAGGTGAGGACAGATGACGCTTTAAATGATGACAGCGTGAGGAGACATCAGCCATTCCACAAATGTTCCCCAAGTATTCATTTGGGGCCAGCCTGCTATTTACTGAGTAGCTGCTATGAGCATTGTGTACAGTCAGGTCTGGTAGGAGACACCAATGATGAAGACAAAGAGGGCTATTCATAAATTTTATATTGAGAGACTTCTTTGAAAGATGGCACGTTAAACATAAGCATTTAGTTTTTATCTATAGTGAAACATCGGTTAAAAGACACTAAGGGGGAGGCGCCTGGGTGGCACAGTCAATTAAGCATCTGGTTCTCGGTTTCAGCTCAGGTCATGATCTCGGGCTTGCGAGATGTTGAGCCCTGAGTCAGGCTCTGTGCTCAGTGGGGAGTCTGCTTAAGACTCTCTCTCTCCCTCTGCCCCTGCCCTCCAAATAAATAAATAAAATCTTAAAAAAAAGACACTAAAGGGATCCCCAAAAGGTGAAGACATTCTTATAAGAACAAAGAGAACAGGAGAACTGCCTACAACAATATGGCAGTTGGGAAGACCATATTAGTGATAAATGACTTAGCAGCTAAGACACAATAAAGCTAAATCCTAAGTCAGCAGTAGGGAAATTTAAGAAATAACTCAAATCTGTCCCAGAACCCTCAAAGTCTCTATAATGGGTGGTACCACGTACCCTTGGAAGTGGGGCTGAGGAAGAGTTAAAATAGAACTGGTTAAAAGTCTAGTTTAATAAGAGATTAGAAGCTGCACCCCTTGCCCTCCTCAGTCCTCTTCACCATTGTACACAACCAGACAGTAGATGGGAGGGTTATGGATTTGCTCTCCGGAGAGACTAAAAACACAAGGTCTCTGGACTGGGTTAACACCTGGCAAAGTTGAATGTGGAGGAACCACTGTGAATGCAGGGTGATTAAGTGAATAGATATCGATTATTGAGTCCCAGCCTTCTCTCCCACTGGCAGCCAGATTCATCCCTGCCCTCTCTGTTGATTCTGTTCATTCTGAGAGGGAGGACCAAAACATAGCGCCATCAGAGGTACCCACAAGGAGTGGTCCAGCCACGCTGTCATGGCTGTCTGGGCCCACCCAGAACTTCCATTTGGTTTCTGAGTCTTCCACTTCTGTTGAAATTTTAGTTTTGTTATCATTGTGCTGCTATTGTGTTCTCCAAACGTCACTTTTTCACAGCTTCCTAGTCTTTTTTGTATCTCTGTGAGAATATTAATAATTTCCCCCAAGTTTTCATTTTCTCGAATATTCTGTTCACTCCTAGTAGTTTTAGGTTTATGTGCTTTGGTCCGAGTCTGTCATGTTAGCTGCTTCCTCAGCTGACTGATGTCTCTTAGCTGTCCATTCACATTCATTTCTCAGAACATAGAGCAGAAACACAACAAGGTGGAAAATAAGAAGGAAAAAATAAGGTTAGAGGATAGTTCGTAAGATATACCACCCAGACAACTGGAGTCTCAGAAAGGAAGAATAGAGAATTGGCAGGAAGTAAATCATCAAAGGAATAATTTTGAAAATTTCCCAGAATGGATAGAGGTGAGTTTCCAGACTGAAAGGGTCTGCTTAGTGCCTTGTCTACAGGATAGAAATTGATCCAAATCAAGGCACATTGTGAAATTTGAAAACACTAAGGAAAATGGAGATCATTTATCCTGCTGGGAGAAAAACATACAAACCCCCCAAATGATCAGGAATCAAAGTGGCATCAGACTTTTCAACAGTAAGACTGATAGAAGACAGTGGAAACTGACCTCAGACTTACAAAGTAAAATAATTTCCTTCTATTAGCATTCCTAGTCTAACAATAAACTATTATCAGGAGAGAATAAAGCCATTTTCTGACAGGCAGGGTCTCAAAAATTGTACCGCATCTGTATTTTTTTTCTTGGGACGATAGTGGAGTACGTGCTCCTTTAAAATTAAAGTCAGGAAAGTCAATGACTTAGATCTTGGAAATAGGGGATCAAGTATAGGATAGAGGCAAAGGCCCCCTCTAGCAGCAGCGTGAGGACCGTGCAGCAGGCCTAGAGAGTAACCTGTTCAGATTGGAGCAGGTCCGTAGGCTTTAAAAAAAAAAAAAAAAAAAGATTGTATTTATTTATTTGTCAGAGAGAGAGAGAGTGCACAAGCAGGTGGAGGGGCAGGGAGAGGGAGAAGCAGGCTTCCCGCTGAGCAGGGAGCCTGATGCAGGGCTCAATCCCAGGACCCTGGGATCATGACCTGAGCCGAACGCAGATGCTTAACCAACTGAGCCACCCAGGCGCCCCTGGTTGGTAGGCTCTTAAAACACTATCTCCAAGTGAATAAAATTAATACTTTAATATGTTCAAATCGATTTATTCTCCTGGTGAGTTGTTGAGTTTTAATACTAAGTACAAAAAAAATGGAAACAAACAAGCAAAAAAGGCAATTACAAATGCAAGTGAAGACCAAATGTACAGGAAAGAAAAGTACTGCTGGTATATTGCGTGGCTCAGTTGAGCGTGGCAATGGATCCCCTTGGTATTGATCTATAACCAAAATTCAGCGGAACTGCATGGGTGGGATGTGAGGACAGACCCAAGTTGGCAAGCATTTTTGAAAAGAGCCAGATAATGGATATTTTAGGCTTTATGGGCTGTATGGTCTCTGTTGCAGCTGCTTTCCTGTGCTGTCCCAGCACTAAAGTGGGCTCGGTCAATGCGTAAGCAAGTGGCCGTGGAGTATATTCCACTAATACCTGTATTTACGAAAGCAGGTGGTGGCCAAGGGCCATTGTTTGCTACATTTGGCCTAGAAGTATGTGTGGGTAGAGGAGGGGGTGAGGTGAAGGAGAACGAAGCCTTCATATTTTATACAGGGAAGCCAAGAGTTAATGCCTGAAATTGAAAATAAAAAACAAACCCCAAAGTCATAATCTAAGCATATTTTTTCAAGACAGGGAGGTAAATACTAAATGAAAATGGGGATGGTGAGTGGAGGACGGCTGTTTATTGTATGAATACAAGCTTTATAGCACTGTTTGTCTCTTTAACCCATGTGTTCGTGTAATGGGTAAAAATAGCCAAATTAAAAAATAAAAATAATTAAAATTCATGCGGGCAGCAAACCGTAATCCACGTTTGCTTAGGGGATAAAGATGAGGTCCCTGAGTATACTGGGAGGAGGGGACTTAGGACAGTGAAGCTCAGGCAGAGGTTTTGCTGTCTGCAGCTGCCCCGAGCACCCCCAGGTGGGCACCCTGAGGCACAGGTAGGCCAGTTGCACAGCGGGTTGGGGAGGTTCCTGCAGAGCAGAACTGGTCGACCCAGAGGCAGGATGTGGGGTCACCACAAGGCATGGCTAGGTGGGAAGGCCGTGATGCAAGGTGATCTGGAGCTGCACGTTGGCCAGACTCAGGCAGGAGCAACAGAAATGCTGAGGAGATTTGTGGGTCTGAGGTACTCTTGAGGCTCTAAATCAAAACAGAGGGCTCACGGCAAATTAATGAAGCTAATTTCTGACTGAAATCATCGTTTGTGAATCATCATGTCTGTGCTCATTAAATAAATTATCAGTGTCTTCCCAGGCATTATGGATGCATTGTAAATGAGGGCTCTTCATAAATAATTTGTTTCTGCTTATGTTTAAAGGGATCTGGGATAGAGAGGAAAGGGAGGGTGACCAATGAGGAGAGGAGTGTGGAGGCCAGGGCTGAGGTGGGAGGGAGCAGGAGTGAGGGGTCAGACCGGAGAAGGCGGTCTGCCTCTGGCCAGGCCCCCAGGTGAGCAGCTCCCACTCCCCATACCCCAGTGCCTCTGCTACCGAATTCAGTACATGGGGTACATTAGGTCTTCTAGATCTGCCACGTGCCACCAAGCAGGCAAAGACCCCCCTCAAGCCTGGGCATAAGACCCCACACCCACCTCTTCCTGATCCCTCTTTCCCAGGCTTTTGCTTCAAGCCCATTGACATCTAGAACCTATGAGGTAAGGATACCCCGGCTGACCTGACAATCCTAGGGGTCTTAGAGGGCCGAGGGAGGATGAGGAGGAAGGAAAGAAAAGTGAGTCAAAGCAAGGAGAGACAGAGGATGAAGAAGCAATATCTCCCAGATTGGTTCTGGTCACGTGAAGAAAACCCCTTCAGATGGGGCCAGGACTACCGGATCTGTAGTGACAGGTGGCCCTCAAGGCAGGGACACTCCCGAGCTGAGCACTGGGGCCCATAGGTGCAGGCGCAGGATGACATTCCTCACTTTGTTTTGTAACCTCATCTCCTGCAGCCTCCTCTTGCTTTTCTTACTCCAGACATTCCAGTGGGTGGCGGTTAATCGTGGAAAGAGGAGGAAGAGGCAGGGGCGGGGCAGGTACTTCCTAAACTATTATGCTTCATAAGATAAGAGCTTGAAATGGAGGAGGGTATGTAGGAAGGAAAAGTGACTTGTTCACACTCCTTATGACAAAGACAAAATACGAAAATGAAGGATACTTAATGGGAAGGAAGGAGGAAAAAAGCCCCACAGCATTTCCTCCTTTGAGATGCGTTATTAACAGCAGTGATGAGAATATAGCAGCC
This sequence comes from Phoca vitulina, assembly GCF_004348235.1. NCBI lineage: Eukaryota > Metazoa > Chordata > Mammalia > Carnivora > Phocidae > Phoca > Phoca vitulina. The sequence goes on from NW_022589713.1 coordinate 21,179,232, forward strand.
TCTCAGTTTGTCCTGTCAATGGATTTTTATGAACCCAGAGGACTTGTTCCCATAAAAATAATGTGGTAAGTGGAGGATGGGTACCCACGGCAAGAGACCAGTGGTCGCACCATGGCCCAGGTAGCTGGTCTTCGGGAGCCACAGAAAGATGTCCCCACGGACCTAGATGTGGGACCACTGAGGCTATCCTTGGAGAGATGTCTCAGGTCCACAGGGGAGACCTGTGTAGGAAGCAGAGTGGGCAAAGAAACTTCCTGGCCTTGATTGAACACACTGAACCTGTGTGTAGAAAATGGCCCACTAGTTAGGCTGGCTCCTGGTTAACAGTTCAATCCCAAATGAAGAGGCGTGACAGAGGCCTACCCACCAGGGCCCGTCCGGCACTAAACAGTGCAGTGGGGGCTGGCACTCTGTCTCCCTGACAGTCATCCCCTCGGCCTCGTGTGTGCGGGTGCACGCGTCTAGAAGGCAGGCATCGCATCCATACAGCCTTCGTATTTGACTTCCCACTTAGCAAGCAAACTTTTAGTAATGTGGCCTTCCACAGAAGGTTCTGCCCTGATCAGGGGTTCATGAGTATCTCATGGTTTAACAAATTGGCATCTGGCAACTCCATGAATCTCTGGAGGTGTGCTTGTTGTCTTCGAGTCAGACCCACCCTAGGACCTGCCCTTAGACCAGCTTGACTTCGTGGGCCCCCTGTAAACTTCTTCACACTTGAACACCCATAGAACCAATGGCAAGGCTGTGTCCTGGAAGGGAGCAGGCCACAGGCCACAGAGTGTGGGGAGCAGGATAAGGGAGATGAACCAGTTCCTTTTCCTTTTCAGGGTACAGGGCTGGTCTTGGTGGTGGTGGTGGATAGTGGAGCACCCTGCCCCAGGGTCACCTTCACCGACACCTGCATCTGCCCCACAGTGTTTGTTGAGCACTTCCTCTGTGCTGGTACCGCTCTAGGCGCTCACATCCTCCCTGTTCTCGTGGAGTTTACATCTAGTGTGTGTCTGGGGGTGAGTGTGTGTGTGCGTGTGTGTGTCTTGGGATATACGGAAAATAAATAAGCAAATGAGAAAGTCTGGCAAGTTCAAATAGTGATGCCTACAATGAAGGAAAGAAAGGCAATGGGATAGAGTGACAGCTGGGGTTTGGTCAGCAGTGGCCTCTCTGAAAGCAGGCGTTTAAGCATAGACTGAGCGAACCTGGCAGGGAAGACGGAGGGGCAGCGATTTCCAGGCAGAGAGACCAGCAAGTACAGCAGGCAGAGGGAGCCCGAGCACCCAGAGAAGGAGGCAGGTCAGCGGAGCTGGGGCTCCGGACAACAGGAGTGGGGTTTGGCGCGGCTGAAGGAGATTTTCCGGGGTCTTCTGGTCCAGATCAGGAATCCAGATTTTATTCTAAACGCAGCGGGCCAGGAATTCCATGACTTGACCTGCATTTTTTTAAAAGCTCCTCTAAGGGCTGAGTGGAGACTAGACCGCAGGGGGCGAGGGAGGAAGCGAGAAGCAGAGTTAGAGGTTATTGTGGTGATCCTGGGGAGTCACCGAACTATTTCCCCCTTCGCTCTCTCCTGCCTTTTCCAAATAAAACCTCCATTCTGTCCCCCTTCGCTCTCTCCTGCCTTTTCCAAATAAAACCTCCATTCTGTAGGCACTGTGCGTCTCAGGTAAAGGTTCGAAGGGAGGGAAGCAATCTCTTTGAACAAATTCTCCCCAGGGCTGGGCCATTAACCCACTCAGAGGCATTTGCCTTTTTAAAGCCTTGTTAACCACAATGGATTTCTGATTGGTAGAATTTCAGGCGGGGAAGGGAAAGCATTCTGGCTAACTGGGGAATATTTTGGCGGGGCTGACATTTACAGCAATGCTTCTCAAACTTTACTGTGTTAAAATACACATTCCTCGTCAGTAGGCCTGTGAAGGGGCCTAAGATTTTGCTTTTCTCACACATTCCCAGGTGATGTCAATGCTGCTGTCTACGGACCACACTCTGAGTTGTAAGGGTTAAGAGAATTTTGTTTCACATGTTAAAGAACAGCGCTCTGAGTATTAAGGATAGCTTTCTGGATAGTCATTCGTTCATTTGTTTGTTCATTCTAAAGGGCATCAGAATGTCACCCCAAAATATGCCCCTTGGCATAAGGATTATTTTGAGCTGGAGGCAACTGAAAAGATTCGGGAAGATTTCTCTGCCCTCCCCTGTCTGCCTAAAAGCAGGGCACGAATTTCCCTTTGCGAAGGGGGCATGAGTTCTGCCTACCACTTCCTTTACCCAGATGACGAGAGCGACCCTGACCACTGGAGACCGAGGGTAGCCCCAAGAGGAGTCTGCGTAAACAAACCCCATCTACCTCTGGTTTCCCCTGTGTGTTTACTCCTGCAGCTCACCTCCCTAGAGAGCCCAAGCCCCTCTCCTTTGTCTCCTCCCTCCTCCAGGGTTATCATCCTTTGTTCAAGTGGTGCATAAACCCCAGAGGCTGTTTCTTTGGGCTTTTCTTTTTTCTTCTTCTTTTTTTTTTTCTGTGAAGCCCATGTGCATGTAAAAATATTAACATCAAATAGAATGTGTATGCTCTTCTTCTGTTAATTTGTCCTTCGTCAATTTAATTTGTATTCTCCAGTTACAGAAATGAAGAGGGTTCGAGGAAAAGTGTTTCCACCCCTACAGTTCATTCAAATGCTTGCTGCTTACTAGGGACCATCATACGCAAGGAAATGAAAGTGAGGTTGCCAAAAACATATGTTTTTGTTGAGCCTTTGGAAAGCCAGATTTCTGGATTCTGGTATTCCTGATCTCCAGCCAGTGGTGTGCTAGTGAAAGTTTAAATACCATCTCTCTCAGTGAAAAAGGTCTTGATTTATAGCATTTATTGATTTCTGTGATGTAAATCTTTCACCAAGGCTGACTTTCAGCTAGCTACCGACATGACGTCACTGCACATAAATAATGGCAGACACAATAGATAACCTCAAGAACATAGATTATAGTCAAATATGGTCAAATAATTAGGAGGTGTTGAGCTTTCAGTATCTTGTACTTTTGTTTTTAATATGATTTATTTCACTGAAAGTTTTATAATTTAATTTTTAATAATGAAACATTAATCATTACGTGTTTGATAACTGGCTCCAAAATTCCTGAAAATTTAACAGTTTCTCCCTCAGCCCATTCTTGTCCTCAAGTTCCAAATAAAACCTTGTGCTGTAAACACTGCATCTCAGGTAGGGGTTTCAAGGGGAAGAAAGCAATCTTCTTGAACAAATTTTCCACCCCTGCCTCAGGCCCCACCCACACCAGCCCTTCCTCCCATTCTTCCTACCTGGTGAGTCTTTGCTCTCAGAACTCTGACCCCTTTTGCATTCTTTGGCGGGTGCTGGTGAGAGCAGAGATGACAGAGGGTCGAGAAAATGAGGATGATGACGACAAAGGGTTGGGAAAAGGAATTATCTGAACTGCTTCAAGCCTTGTGCTCATGGCCATCTTAAGTCTGTTGTCTTCTGGAATAGATGAGCAATCCAGAGAGGAAATGGTATTTGGTTAAAGGCCACACAGCTAGAAAGTTTTAGGACTCGTACAAATCTAGGAATCTCTGATACCAAACCGGCCTGCTTAACAAAAATTTTAGAGATATAGGTCTATATCTATGTCCATATACAAATATACATGTAGACTGAGATACGTATCTATCTATACCTATAGTTTAAAAAGCACTTGGGTATATCCTAAAGGCATATAATGACAAAGAGCAGGACAGTGCTCCATCCCTTTCCACCCCATAGCCAAGCGTGGGAAAGGGGACTTGGGCTCTGATTCAGCACATTCTGTCACTTAATTCCCTCTGTTTTTATTGTGGCACCCCAGCCTTCAGCTCTTCTAGTCCCCTAGTTCAGAAGCTCTCAGGTGACTCTCCACAGAGAAGAAACAGCTCATATTTCTGCTGTGGTGGAGGTAGGGGTGTGGGAGTGCCAAAATGCTTCTTATAAACCTATCTAGTACGTCTTACTTTTTTCTGTACCACCCGCACCCCCATTTTCAGAGGGAGCACCTGGTGCCTCCAATTCCTGAAGTTTTCTGTGCTTCTGCAGTGAAATCAGCCGCTCCTTCACTTTCTTTGCCACTGGATACCTTCCAGCCTTCTCCATCACCACTCACCTGCCTCTTCACCTTCCCGGCTCTGAAAGAGCAAGTCCGGAACAAGTGCCTCCCTCCGGTTCCATCGCTCCTGAGGATCATCCTCCTCTCTGGGCTCCTGAGGCTTGGTTATTCTAGAAGTTCCCCCAGAATCATCCATAAATTCACCTTTTTTTGGGGGGGGTGTGTGTCTTAAGCTGGTTTAGAGTTACGTTTCTGTCACTACTGGAAAAAGCCCTAACCCAGGGCTAGTGGGACTGACCACTTGATTAACAGACAATCTAATACCACATTGATCTTTCCTTTAGAATGAATATCACAAGACTGCATTAGAAGCTGTCCCCAGAACTGCTCGTGGAGGGCTCGGGGCCGACCTCTGGCTTGGAGGACGTCAGCGCTTGCCTGACCAGTCCAGATGAAACCATCCCTGGGCTCAGTTCTCAGTCAGCCCTTCCTCTTCCCACTTCCTTGGCATTTAGCTGGCTCTACGGTGCCATGCCATTGCCACAGTGTTAACCTCTTAATGTGAGAGCATCTCATCTCCCCGACTCTGCCTCCCGAGCGCAGCGCAGTGTTGCACTTGTCCGTAGCTGGTTCAGGATAGAAGGGTGAATGAAGCCCTTTGTTTTGTTTGTGGTTTTCTACCCTGGATGTGGAAGAGTTCCTCTAAATTCTTGCTCTTACTATATATTTCTAGCATCTGAACCACTTTTATAGATAAAAAATAATGATACTACTGAATGAGTTAGTATATCAGATCCTTGATCTTTTACCTAACCTCTCCAACAACAGTCTGAGGTGGGCAATATCGTTCCCATTTTTTAGATGAGGATGGGGAAGCTCAGAGAGGTTGTCACATACCAAGGTCATGCCTGCAGTCAGTGTCAGAGTCAGGATTTGAGCCCAGGCTGGTCAGACTCTAAAGCCTGAGCTTTGCACCCCTACTTTATACTGTCTCAGGTTTTCGGTTTACCTTCTGCCTGCTGCAGTTTAACCCTTTGATTTCTGATTGCTTTCACCACAAAGCAAAACTTTACGAGACTGTGTATATTTCATATATGTTTCGATCAAGCACTTAGCAAATTTCAAACCTATCAATTAGCCCCTCTCCAAAATAAGAAAGGATTACAAACCCCATGAAGACAAGGCTGCTACAGCCAAGTGCCTCACAGAGAGAACACAGCGAGAGCTATTGGAGTCATTTTGGATGGTACAAGGAGCAGCTTATGAAATGGAGAAATCAGGATGGATCTTGGGTACACTTCCAAAGAATGAGACCCATTAGAATGGTTTCTCCTGGGGAGTTCTGTGATAGAAAGCTCATTGCTGGAGTTATTTAAAAATGAACCATCAAAACTCTTCAGGGACCAATCCTGTGCTGACAGGGGGTGGGCAAGACACCTTAATAGGTCGTTTTAGTCTCTGATTTTTGTAAAAACTACTGTTCTTATGGTACATTGAGATTTTCGATGAATTTCAATTTCTGCCTAAGTACCCAAGAAGTTTCCCAGGCTGAGCTGAAAGTTAATGATGTGCCAGGCTCTGGAACAACTGGGGGAAGCTTCTCCTTGTGGACGTGTTCTTGTGTGCTCTTCCTCAGGGTTCTGTCAGTCGTTGGCCTCAAGGAGCCTGAGTCCTGACCGTGGTACCTTCTGGGTGTGCAGTGCCAAGAAAGCAGCCTCAGCCCCACCTGACTCTGAATGCCAGCACTTGGGTACAGAAGCCTGTGGTCCCCAGCCAAGGCCCCAAGGCAGCCGGGAACAGTGACATATGCTAAATTGTCTGGTTCCCAAAGAGCTGGAGCAGGCCTGCTGAGAGGCCCATAAAATCCCCGCCTGCAATTCCCTGTCTCCATATGCTCCAAGAGGTGTTTGTTCAGCTTAGGGCTGGTGGGTGCAGAGGGAGCTCTGCTAATGGTATTGTTTGCTGAGTTAATTGTTCTGTTTGATCTGAGGCTCTTCTAGGATGCGGAGGGAAAGGAGGTGTTTGGTCAGGGTTTTCCTCAAGCAAAGTTTACCTCACAAGTTGGATGGGGGGGGGGGGGAAGAAAGGGAAAGGAGCTGGTAAAAGGGAAGAAAGCAAGTCAGCGAAAGCTTTGTGAGGCTCTGTGCAGGGCGGAGGGCTCATGAGTTACAGACAAATTAGCAGAGGCAGTAGGGAGGGTGTTGAACCAAGTTAAAGCGCAGGTCTTCTCTGGCTGGAGAATATAGGAAAGATAAAGCATCATGTACCTCCATTTATTTATAATGTTTACATTATTTATTCCCCAAGAAGATTTTTTTTATGTTATAACAAAGAGTACATATGAAATAAGACTACTGAACACAAAAGATCAGACACAACACTGAGGATGGGGGAAAAAGAGTCATACCAAAACCCTAACCTAATTTGGCTACAAAAAACTAAGTGCTAAATTAGTCCTGGAGATTTGGAAACTAAGCTAAGGCATAAATGTAAATACCTAGGAGATCTGATTTTCACTGTCTAATAAAGGATGCATATCAGATCAGGAGGAGAGAGAAATGATTTCCCAATCCTAAATTCTGAGGGGACATATTAAGAGGATAATTTTCCTATTATCCCCACCTCATGGTGTTGGTGTAAAATAAATAAAACTTCTCAGGAAAACAGATTTTCTAAAATATAGCACAATGGCTACATGTATGGTGATCTTGTTACTGTTGGTGGTAGTTCCTTCGACAGCAATTTGCTTTGGGACTGGTGTCCCCAGGTAAATGAGGCAGGTGAGCAATGCTTGGAGCATCCATACCGCCCACTGGGTTCCATCAGGAGTCTGGTTTTGTTTGCTGGGGAGCTGAAGCTTTTTGTATAGATGCTAAGATCAAAGGACATGTCTCTGGAAGAACATACAGAGGGAATTCCACGAAGGGAGGAGGAAGTGAAGACTGAGACAGGCAATTCCACGAAGGGAGGAGGAAGTGAAGACTGAGACAGGCAATTCCACGAAGGGAGGAGGAAGTGAAGACTGAGACAGGCAGCCCCAACACTAACAACAGATGACTGTTTCAACCAAATGCTGTGCCTTCATTCGTAACTATCAAACTGTCATCACTTTTCTTTGCTTCTCGTCCTTTGTCCAGAGTAAATGGGAGCCAATGAGTCACTTACGAATTTGCAAACATGATGTGTGCCTTGGTGCTCCTGTGTTTTACCTGTGTGTGTGTGCGCACGCACGTGTGCGCCTAAGCCCACCAGTGATTCTGACCTATAGATAGGCTGAGGACCATTATGCTGGGCTCCACTGTGTGCATGCAACTCTAGAGCTGAGGGACAAGGATGCTAACCAGGATGTTAGAGACTGGAGTTAAGTTGAGATATAGTTACAGTCCGTGTCTTATGTGCCACTATATCCATATTCTTTTTCGGGACCATAGGAGAACCCAAAGCCAGTGTAACTTGCTACTTTACTACTCTAAATTGTGAGCCGCAAACTATTGCCAAGGCCACCCGTTTGCATGAATTGTGTTCATAAAGTCAAGCATGTTGAAGGAGATAGGAGGGAAAGATTCTTGTCCTGGACTTCGTTGTTTGTGCCACCTACTATCTTAACTTCCTCCTGAGGATCCACTGTCAACTCCACCCTCCATCCATATGCAGTGGGGGGAGGTGAGTCCTCTCAGTTCTAGGAGTCAACTTTTGACTCATCTCAGGCACGCAAAGCGTCATATTCCTTGGTTCAGGGAGCACGTGGTTCAATCAGAGCCAATAATGTACAATAGTTGGGGCTGCTGGGGTAGAGGTATGTTTCTTGTTAGTTACTTCAGGCAGAAAGCATAATGTGAGCCCGGAGCTCACTTGAAAGCCCAGGATGAAGATTCTGAAGCCACCATGGAAGGAAGAAGTGAGAATGGAAAGAAACCAGGTCCTCACAATGTTAAGTCCCTGAATCAAGCCATTCCTGAAGCTACACCTTCCTCTGGATTTTTCTGTTTTGGGAATGCAAACCTTTCTGATACCTGATTCCTCTGTGTGTAAAACGGCAATGCTCATGGTCACTTTATCAGGTTACTGAGAGAGTGGAATGAGAAAAATCTAGCACACAGTACATGGTACGTAGTGGATGCTCAATAACTGGGAGTCATCCCTCTATCTCCTCCTACCTTGCCAACTGATGAGATCTTTAAACGCATCATGATTTCATAGATGCCCACCAATAACATTCAATTCCATTTACTCAAGCAGGTGTTCTCTGCACTGAGGCATGAGGTGCTTCCTCCCCTCCTTCCTGCTCCTCTGGCACCCTGATCACATCTCTATTGGTGTTCCTATCACATGATGTCCCATTTCTTTGCAGCTGATTGTCTATCTCCCCTGTGGGACTGTGCCCCAGAGCAGGGGTGGTATCTTCTTCAGCTCTACTCCTGGGCTCAGGACAGCACCTGGTCCAGGATTTCTCAAGCACCTACCATGTGCCAGAGACCATGCTGGGTATACCTACAGGTCATTGCATTCTACTTTCACAATGATGTGGAGTACCTTAGTTTGAGTTGAGGATGCTTGAGCTTTAAGCCCAAGATTACTCTCTTTCTGGGTATAAAGATCAGAATGCTTTTTGTGCAAGTGTCAGAAATGCTATCAACCTGTCTTAACCAAAGGGAGAATTTACTGGCTCATGTAACTAAAAATTTAATGGTAGAGTTGATGTTAAGCATGGCCCAGTGCTGGTTCTCCCCCAGATCAGAAATTTGCATCTCTAACTCTTTTGACTTTGCTTTCCTCTTGGTTGGACTCCTAGCATGTGGAGGCACAAGCCACCAGCCACTCCAGGCTCTCTCACCCTGCTGCATAATCCCTGCAGAAAGGGAACTTCTGCCTAATTCCTCTGCAAGAGTCAGGCTTTGGTGCTCATTGGTCTAGGATGGGCCATGTGCTCATTTCTGTGCTGGTCACTGTAGCCAGGGGTGTGAAACCCTTGACCTGGTTAATCCTGGGTCAGGGGCCAGCTTGTGACTGAAGGGCAGCACTATCCAAACCACACAGGTGGAGGTGAGAGGGTGCTGTAACAGGAGAGGGGGAGGAGCACTCATGTGCGTGCAGGACAGACACACTCTTCTCTGGCCACCCGTCCTCTCCCCTCCCCTCCGCCAGCTTGGAGTCTTCCCCGGACTCACTGCAGACTGGTGGGCTCTACAGATGCCCACCTACTACCTCAGTACCTATAGCAGCTCCTGGGCCTGCCATTTAGCTTTCCATGGCAGTGCTTTATCTTCTCAACTTTGCAGGGGCTCTTGGTGGAGGGATTTGCACAATGACACCTTACAGGACACGTAGGGCAGCAGAAAACTTCTGATAGTTCATAGAAACACCAAGGCTGGGTCCGCCACTTACCCTTCTGGGCTCACCTTCCTCTTTGTACATGAAGCAGTTGGGGTGGCAAAAAGAGCTTCTGGGCTACTCCTCTTACCTGTGTTCCTGCTCAGAAGGAACAGCTCAGAATCCTTCTTCCCCAAGGGATCCAGGTAGCCATGCTACCAGCACAAGACTTGGTACTTAAGAATGACTCTTGCCACCATCCCTGAACCCCTTCCTAAGAACGTTATCTGTCTTAACATGATTTCTTTAGTAAAGAATCTGCTGTCCAGACACCTTATATAAGATGTTCTAGAAATCTCCAGTTTGCATGAAAACCAATTATTTCTTTATTCATAATGTCAAGTATCAAGTATCCATTTGAAGTATCAAGAATCCAGTTGGAAAACTCCACGGAGACAAGTTACAGAGCTTTGAGTACCCAGCAAATGAATCTGAATGCAAAGCTTGTTAGAACCCACCCCTCCCTCAGCCCCAGGGAAGGAGCCAGGGGTCCCTACCAGCTCAGCAATTCAAAGTAATGTTATCTGTTGGGTCAATTCCAGCTCTTCCCCCAGGGTTGCAGGCTGAAAGGCTTGGCAATGGAACTGCATCATGCTCCGGAAGCTTAGGCAAGTTTACCTGCACCTGTTATCTGAAAACTTTGACACAGGCCAAATCTGCAAAGAAGCGGAATTGTCTTTGCTCTCTGCAATCTTATCTATGTTTCTTTCTTTCCTAATAAGCGAAACTGGAACATATGGGTTATTATGGAGGACTGTGAGGCCAACCTGATGAGAACAAAGCTTCTGATGGAGCAATATCCCACCCACTGAGTGTAAGCAGGGGCCTGACATTTTTCATCGAGAGGCAAAGTCTCCACTTGTGTTTCAGGGTGGAAGGGATGGAGAATTCTATGGCTCTCTCTTGGCTGTCCTTGCAGTGTCAGTTAATCTTGGTGGTCTATGTAACGGAGGATAGAAGAAAGGCAGACAGGGGCAAGGGGCCCCCGTCCTAAGAGGAAACTACCCTTAAAAGGAAAAAGACCCCATCCTGTTATTCCCACTGCCCCCGTCCTAAGAGGAAACTACCCTTAAAAGGAAAGAGACCCCATCCTGTTATTCACACTTTACTACGCCCCAGCTTTAAGTCTTCCTACTGGGAGGACTTACACCTTGCATGTGACAGAAAGGAAGGGAATGGCCTTGGGCGACCTAACCCAGGCCCAGGGGCCAGCTCAACAGCCAGTGGGATATTTAAACAAAGAGCTTAATCAGGTGGCAGGGGGCTGGCCAGCGTGCCTTAGGGCCGTGGCAGCCGAGGCCCTCTTGATCCCTGAGGCTATGAAACACCACCCTGGAAGGAGCCCTCCACCCTTTCCCACATGAATAACCACCTGATAGGTAGATGAGTGTGTGGACAAAAACTTGATTGGGTGATAGGGGTATGCGGGGTTAATCAGATTAAAACAGCCCGCTGTCATTCTCATAAAAACCCCTAGACTTACAAACTCCAAGGGCAACCCTCCCGGGTCCCCTCCCTCTTCGGGAGCTTTGTACAATTGCTCAAAACACTTTGTTGCCCACCTCTCTTCATCTGGTTTACCTCGTCATTCTTCGAAGTGGCGTGACCCAGAACCGCGGGCACTAAAGGAAAAGAAATCCTGAAACATATGGTTGTTCAGAAAGCCTCTGATGTTATTTCTGTGGTGTCCTGGCCCCCATCAACGCCCACCTCACATGCACCCATGCCCCCCACCCCTGGCTGTCCCGCTGGTCCTGCCGCTCCTGCCTGAGCCAGTTCCGGGGCCTGAGTGAGCTGCGGATGTGGGAGACAATGCAGTCCCTCAAGCCTTTTGGTATGTGCCCTCATCTACCTGCAGTCACAGAGGCACACATGAGACCTGTGATCATAGGCAAGTGTCCGGCCACACGCCATCTGCTTCCCCCTGTTCTGTCCCCTGGCCGGGCCTTTATAGAAAATGTGCTCCTTAGGGCATAGGCATTTGGTGAGATGAGCCGGTGCCGGGGTCTGAGCTTAGTGATGACAGGAAACATTAATGCCAGGCCCAGGGGTCCGCACCTCTGTCCACACATCCGTTTCCCTTGGGGGTGGACGGCAGGCTGCTTGGGAGTGAGAACAAGGCCCCCAGGGGCCATGCTGTTGGTTCCCGAGCTGACTAGGAAGTCAGGGGCCCCACCCTCACACTCCCCGCAGGGGTGTAGGCTGTCCCCTGTGTTAGCACCGGCAGCCGCTGACCCTGGAGTGCGCTCTTTCTCCCCGACAGTTTCCTGTACTAGCTTGGATTTTGTGGGGTTTTTTTTGTTGTTGTTTTTGTTTTTTTAAATGTTTTTCCGGTTATCACTGCAATGGCCTGTAGCATTTCATGCTGTTGACCACCTTGTTCCCCATAACAGGGTTTTTGACTTTCATTCTGTTCCCTTTCTCCTAGGTGTCTGGGCTGGGTGATCCCAGGATCTGTCCTTGGACTCAATCTCTGCATCCTCATCACTGCTTTTGTGATCCCTTCCTTGAGGCCGTGTCTTCAGTCCTTAGGCTAAACTCTTGATCCCAACAGCCTGTGGACCATCTCTGTCCCCAGATATAGATGTCCAAAGCCAGACTGTCCCCTCTCACCCGGGATCTGCCCCTGACCCCCAGTGCTCATGTCTCAGGCTCAAGACCTGGGAGTCATAGCAGCCCTTCTCTCTCCTCTCCTTTCCCAGCTCATGGCTGCTCTGTCTTCTGGAGTTGACCTCAGCCATGTTGCTGGCAGTCACCTGCTGGCCCTACTTCAGGCTGCACTTCCCCATCTAGGCTACCGATTGTTACAAACCCTCAGACTGATTTCTTTGTCTTCAGTCTCCTCCCTCTAATTCCTCCTTCATCTTGCCACCAGGCTTATTTTTCTAATACACAGCTTTGAGCATGTTTCACCCCAACATCCCAATGCCAACAGAATAAGTTTGAAGATTCTGTGGAGGGGCCTTGCCGATTCTCATGAGCCGACTGAATGACTTTGTCTCATGCTGGTTTTCATGCATCTTATGCGCTTGCCTGGGGTTCTAAGTGCGGTCCCAACCGCCAACATCCGCATCACCTGGGAACTTGCTGGAAATGTAAATTCCTAGGCCCTACCTGGACTTGCTGAGTTGGGAATTCCAGGAATGGGGCCCAGTGATGGGTGATGGTTTACCAAGCTCTCCAGGTGATTCTGATGCGGCTAAGTTTGGCTGGCCTGGAGATGTTTAAACCTAGCTGCACGTTAATTTCACTTGGGGACTGTTAAAAATCATTAATGCCCAGGTTTCACCCAAGACCACTGATTCAGAACCTGTCAGGGTGGGACGTGGGTAGCTGTATTTTGATAAGCTCCCCTGGCATGCTGTTACACATTACAGAGGGAGAACTCTGCTGCTGCCCAACCCCACGGCGAGGGTTCCCAGCACGTGTCCTATAGGCAGGACCCCTCCATGCCTCACTCAGTTGGTCTCTCTGCCTTCCACCCATCAGTCCAAATCTTACTCCTTTTTCAGGGCACAGGGTGTCACCTTCTCCATTAATTTCCCTGGGTAGGAAGTGATCACTTGCTTTGGGGTCCCTTAGCACTTTCAGAAAATAAGCATGTGAATGCTCTGTAAACTCTCAAGTATTAGTTCCTGTACTCATATGTAGCATAACAGAAGGAAGACTGAAGAATATAATTATCATGGACTGAATGTTTGTGTTCTCCCAAATCTATATGTTGAAATCTTAACCCCCAATGTGATAATATTTGGACGTGGGGCCACCAGGAGGTGATTGGGTCATAAGGGTAGAGCCCTCAGTAGTGGGACCAGTTATAAAAGAGACCCCAGAGAGCTCTCTGCTCTCTGCCATGGGAGGATAAAAGGAGAAAATGGCCATCTGTGGTGAGGGAGACAGCTCTCACCAGAACCCAGCCATGCTGGCACCCTGACCTTAGACTTCCAGCATCCAGAACTGAGAGAGAAATTTCCATTTATAAGCCACACAGTCTATGATACTCAGAGCAGCCCAAACTAAGACAATAATACACTGATCTTTTGAATCTTATAGTAGTTATAGCTGGCATTTATGGAATGCTGACTCTGTGCCTGGCACTAAATGTTTTTAGTGGATTAACTTACTTACTTTTCCCAAAACACTATGGATGAAGAAACTAAACTAAGGCACAGAGAAGTTCTTTAACTTGGCCAATGTTGCACAGCTAGTACATGGCAAAGCTAGGATTTGAACCCTAGCCCACTTGGCTCTAGAACTCAGGTCTTTACCTTTGAGCTCTAATATCTCAATATATAATATTGCAGGTAATAATAATAGCTATGTGAATATCTCAAATACACACACAATGGCACTTTCTAGTTTACATAGTGCTTTTCCCCTGTGGGCAGTATCTCGCTTTTCCTCTCAACAACTTTAGAGCTATTATCGCTGCCTCCGTGTTCCGGATGACAAGGTCCAGGCTTAGAGAGATTCTGTAACTCGCCCAGAGCACTCACCAATAAGGGTTGGAACTGGGGTTTGAGCCCAGGAAGCTGGTTCCAAGTCCAAGTAGGCTTGGCTGGGAACCTCTCTGCGGACTCCATGCATCCTTACTCTGGGCCTTTCTCACTCGGGCTTGGCCTTTCCCCAGCTGCGCTGAGCAGCAAAGGAGGATGGTGGGGAGAACGAGGTCTTGGTCTGTAGCTGAACAAGGCTGCAGACAGCTTGGATTGGGCAGGGTGCATGGTGGGTGGATCTCTGTTCAGAGCTAGTCCTAGCTGGGCCATCTGGGCAGTTAGTGAGATGCCGGGAGCGGGTTGCCGAGTGGTTCAGGTGGCAGAGGGGCCCCCAGGAGTGGGCAAGCACACAGATGGGGAGAAACAGAGAGTCTGGGCCCTGGCCACAGCCCGCCAGGGGGTGCCATGGGGCTGTGTCCACAGTAGGCTGAGTCAGCCTGTGGTTGGCCCTTGGGGCCCTCACAGTCCTGAGGGCATATCATAGTATTGTCTAGTCGGAGAATATTGTGCACAGTTCTGTTTCTTGGACCCATGTGTCACAGCATGGTGGAGTGTCCTTGTACCTTGCTTAGCCTAGGAACTGCTTGAAAAATATTCTCTGTTCTTAAGGAAGTGGGGGAGGAAAGCAGAAAAGAAGGAGAGAAGAAAGGAGGAAGGCAGGAAAAAAGGAGTCTGCTTGGGGACGAGCTAGGCAGTCAAAGAAGTGGACATTTGAGTGAGGTTTTGCAGCATGAAAGGAGTTTGCTGCTGGATAAGGAGGAGAGGAATGGACTGGTGTTCCTGGTACATTACACATAAATGCTCTGTCAACTCTCCAATATTCCTCACTGTGATCATTAGGTCAGAGCATGGAGGCCACCCTTTTCTACTTTATCGTGATGATTTGCCTACATGCCACGTCCTCTGCATTAGAGCGTAAGCCCCTCAAATGACATCCTGTCTTTTTCATCCCTGCCAGTTTGTCTAGTACCTTGCACATAGTAAATACTCAATAAATATTTGTTGAAGTAATAAATTACTTTCTTTGAAAGGTAACATCCTTGGCTGTGGGACGTGCTGCACATAAAATAGATTGTGTAAATGACTTCTCATCATAAATACTCTGTGGGGGCTCAGCTCTCTCCTGGAAAGATAGGAGACTGCCTCATTCATAGTGACGCTGCTTCTTTACTGTTTTCTGTAACCCGTTAGAGCCTGTCTGCTATTCCAAATCATAATGTGACTACCAAGGAAATCTGGACCAAGCTGTGCCAAGTCCTACCATGGAAGGGCCCAGCTGTCGCCTCCAGGACGTGGACTTTGAGTGATTTTTTTTTTCCTGGTAATGATGATGGCTTGTAGCATTGAAGTCAGAGGAGATGGGTTTGCACGCAGGCTTTCCGTATCACCAGCTGCATTACCTAGCCTCTCTGGTCCCCCAGGTCTCCATTGATAAACTGAGGGAGTTGTCTTTCTCGGGTCTCTGAGAACTGTGACTCCATGCTCCTGTCTTCTGCTTGCTGGCATCTGTGTGTGGGGGTCAGTTCCTTTCACCCCATGTTACTGCCCCTTTGTAAGTTTAGCTCTTGATAGTGACACAGCTAACTATAGAGATTTGGCACTCCAACCCTGGGATCAGACAAACTACCTGGATGTGAATCTTGGTCCTGCCACTAAGTGGCTGTATGACCTCAGGCAAGTTACTTGACCTCCCTGTGCTTTAGTTTCTTCATCTGTAAAATGGGGACAATGGTAGTA
Source organism: Phoca vitulina (assembly GCF_004348235.1). Lineage (NCBI taxonomy): Eukaryota > Metazoa > Chordata > Mammalia > Carnivora > Phocidae > Phoca > Phoca vitulina. The sequence goes on from NW_022589713.1 coordinate 21,194,927, forward strand.
TTTGTCTCATGGGGTTACTATGGGGCTTAAATGAGTCATAACAGTGCTTAGAACAGTGCCTGACATGTGGTAAGCACTATATAACCTTTAGCTATTTCTCTTTTATTGATCACCTGAGGATGGGGCCAGTGCTGGGAGGATAGAAGCTCCTGGAAGAACACCACACCACTCACGTGGAGGTGGGAGAGAGCTTCATCTGTATCTCAGCTTGCCTGATAATCTGGGGGCCATATTGCTCCACAGCCAGGACATGGTTTGCCTGAGGCATTTGCTGAAATGGAGACAGAGTTACTTCCTTCGTGGAGGGGAGGGAGGTGAGAAGTTAATTTCTGTAGTGGGTATGCAAATGCATTAAGAGGGGACATGTGGTGAGATGACATTTCAAAACTTAACTGGGGGTGTTCCCTGGCTCTCCCATGTGTCCCTTGTCCCCATGACCTCTTCCCAGTCAAGCTAGGCTATGCCAAGTTTATTTTCTAAGGAGAAAGGTTTCATAATGTAAAAAGAGGAAACAAGATCCATTTCTGGTTTTTAAGTTTCAAAAGTATAGTCCTCAGTTGGGCCCAGAAAGAACTCTAGGCGGCTAGAAATGTTGTAGCAAGCTTCTCCGACCCAAGGCAGAACTGAGATCCCCTGTCGTGGGTGAGGTGGGGGCTGAGGGAGAGCGTGCAGGTGTGGGGTTCCCCCGTGGAGCCACAGAGCTGCACCATTGGGCTCTCCCTTCTGCCAAGAGTATGCTGTTCAGCTGGGAGGAGCGCAGTCTGCTGGGAGCCCAGCTGCAGCGCCTTTAGGACTCCCCACAGCGTTCAAGCTGCGCCCGCACTCTTCCTGGGGGGCTTCAGTGAACCAGGACTGAGATGGGGAACCAGGGCTTGGTCATTCGTGCCCATTACGAGACCCCTCTGATGGACGGTCTTTGCTCTGGAGCTCTGCTGGGCGGGGACCGTAGATCTTCATGGCAGTGGAGGCTCTCCTGCCCCATCCTGCTTCCTCTCCCTTTATCTTTCAGAGGTGTTCATACTCCACCCCCAACAAGCCTCTCAAACTCCTAACTTCACCTCAGGGTCTGCTTCCAGGGGACTAGCTGACATAGCCCCTGAGAAAGGTGTGGCCCAAAGAGGGAACAATAACCCCCCAGAGAGGTTTGGGGAATTCAAAGCAGAGGGAACTTGTCCCCCGTGCCTTGTCAGAACCCTCCTGAGGCAGCCAGACCCCAGAGGAGAAATGGCTTCCTGGTGTTCCCTGGAGCTGGGAACTTAGCTTAATGGAACGTCTCTCAGCCTTGCGTGGTCTGGGATAGAAGGGGCATGACAATAGTTGAGATAGAGCTGGACCTGCGGAGGTCTCAGGGTCAGGAATGAGAGGTAACCTGGGCAACCTGCATGAACAAATGACCCAAGACCAGATGGCATGAAGACAGCTTAGCAGATGCCAGCAAGGATACAGAAAGATTTCTCCCACCATTACCTTGGCATTGTGTAAGGAAACCCCACGACCCTGCTCAGGAGGGGCTCCATTATAACTAAGATTGTTTCTGTCCCCCAGGGGGCTGGGGGCTTGAAATAGTACTGAAATTCTGTTTTAGAAAGGTAAAGGAGATGAAGAGATTATATACGTATCTTGCCTACTTGAGCATGTGGCCTGAGACTCAGTCCTAGGAACAGCATCTGAGGGACAAGAGACAAAACCTGAAGAACCAGGAGGATTTTCAAGGCCAAGGATTTTCTCATCTCCCCTCCCTTTCCCATTTAGGACCCATGGCCCCCCACAGGTCCTTCCCAAGCAGCACCCCCCTCCCGCCCCGGCAGCTCTGGCCCTGGAGAGGTCCTCCCCTCTGCTGAACTGTGGGGCCCGCAGGGGCAGCGGCTGCTGCTGGGAGGCTGGTTTATGCCGCAGCAGATTGTGAGCAGGCAAGCCAAAACCCAGGTCGGTGGGAGGCTCAAGGACGCAGCCACAGGACTGGAGTGGTATGACTTCATCCAGGAATCCGACGGAGTGGCAGGCGGCCAAGAGCAGAGACAGGAGGGCAGAGTGTGGGTTGGGTGGGAAGCAGCTTCAGCAGGTCTTGTGTGTTGGCCAGACGACAGCCGAGATGAACCAGCCACCGGTGGGAAGGGTGTGAGGCCCTGGCTGGCTCCAGGCTTTCGTCGGCTCTTCTGTAACTCCTACCCTCAGCAGGAAACATCTGGATACAGAAGGGATGGATATGTCCCTCTCCTATCCCCTGCACCGCAACAGCTTTGGAGCCCTCAGCTTCTCTGTGGAAGGAGGCAGGGTAAAAATATGATAGGTGTACACATGAGCAATTTACCTTGCAGTTTATCCTTCTGGTTACCTCATGGGTAGTCTCCCTAAATCTCTCCTTCCCTTGTGTCACACCCCTCTTTGAACAATTGCAATGCTGCCTTTTACTTCAAAGATAAGAGTCCAGGCTTCATCAGCCTGGCACTCAAGGACCTCCAGGATCTGGCCCCTTACTCCTTTCCCCCCACCACTATTCAACCCTTGTCAGAACTATCTATGAGTCAGTCCTTAGAGGGGCCTGGCCCATTCCCAATCCTGTGTTCTTGGTCAAGGCATTCTCCAACTGCTGTCTTCCTCCACCTCCACCAGGCCATTTGTCTCCAGGGTTCATGATCAGCCGGGGGTTTCCTCTCCTCCACGAAGCTCAGTGCCTCCAGCTGCCTTCCCATTCCCCTCCTCACACCACCTCCTCCCCTCCTCCAAAGAGAAGTGAGCAAGCCACTCCTTTTCACTGACCCTGATGGGATATGAAAGTAATCGTCCTCCATACTTCGCTGCACCTCTTTGGTTTTTGTCCCCAATTAATAACAGTGTAATAACCACCAAATAGTAATCTTTGACCACCACTGAAAAAATGTCGAATTTTGGATTTTAAGATTTTTTAAAAATGGAAGTTCTAACCATTCTCAGAGATAAAGAAAAGTCACCTTCATCAGTGTGCATTTGGTCATTTTTCCTGGTCTCCTTTGCAAATACTCCCATGTGGGGAGAGGCGATGTTCTTTGCATTTCTGCTGTACTGGCCGGCCACCGGTAACATCTGCAAAGATATCTGGGTAATTTCATTTTCATAAGCATTGAGATGTTTGTGGCTCTTTAGACACATCCAAGATGAGGGGGGAAAGTGTATCACCATGAGTTCATATAAAAACAGTTTGTATGAGTAGCAGGGGGATTGGTTTTGATGATGTTCTTTTGGGTCCCTGGGCCAGGGCTGGGCAGGGATGGCCAGGCTGAGTGGTGGGCAGGGTGCAGAGTCTGGGGCCTGGGGCTGTTCTGATTCGAGGGACGAGGCATTTGTTCTGGACCCGTGGTGCTGGATGTAAGAAGCCTTGGTCGACATGTTGTAGGTGTGGTACCGAGCTGGAAGGGCAGGGGTCTGCAGGAGACCTCTGCTCCTGACAGGGCAGTGACAGCACGCTGGGGCTTTTTGAACAGTTCTGAGTTCAAAATAGATTCTGCTCTGCCAGCAGTATGGTTTGGGGCACGTCACCTCATCTTTTGGAGTATCAGTGCAGTTTCCTTGACTCTAAAATGAGAGTAATGATGTTTCCCATGGCGCCTCGCATGGATCTGACCCTTAGTGGAAACTCGGAGAAAGACCCGCCTTTGGCAGCGGGACTAGATCACCACATGGGTCTCTTCTGGGCCCCCCTGCCCATGCCCAGCTCAGCTCATGGCACACAGACTGTTGAAGGAAAGGCTGACTTGAGAGGAGCTAGGAAACCATGAGAGTCCATCTAGGCAGGGGGACATTGGGCCTCTGGCTCTGACCAAACTTTGTTATTTGGAAACCAGAACCTTCCTGCCATCTTGCCAAGAGACGTGCTGGGTTTCTAGATAGAGTCGTCTAGTTCCTTGCCTATTAGTGTGTTGTTTGTCAGCATGGGGCTGAGGTAGCAGAATCCAGTGACAGCTTTCGCCTCCTGAGTGCCAGGAAAGCAGCCACTTCACCTGCATGTGCTCTGTTGCCAGAGCTGAGGCAACCTGCTCACATTCACCACAAGAGACATTGGAGTCTTTACCAAGAATCCACAGGCCAAGACATTTCCCAGTGTTGGTCACTAAGAGCTAGTTATATGTCATGCAGGTGAGAAGGAAACATTGCCATGCAACACATTCATAGACCAGTAGTCGCAGTCTCTAAGCCGGCACGTTCTTATGGTATAACTTTGATCTGGAAAAGTGAAATCTGAAAAATCTGTATTTTAAATTCAAAATGTTGATTCCTTTTTTAGTTATAAAACTGGAATAGTTCCTTTGGGGGAAGTGACCCCAAGGCATAATAAAGATACATTAAAAATGTAGTAAACCTAGTGAAATTAATCTGATTAAAATCAAAGGTTTCAGTCTCCAACAAAATATCAGTGAAATTATTCAGTGTTGCTGGAATTAGTATTGCTAAATCTGGATTCTGGTGTATCAGATTGTTTAGTGTGGGGTGCGAATGTCTGCCTTCTCTGGCCCTGAGCACAGCACGGCTCACTCACCCCGCTCTCAACTAGGCCTGGAAACAGACTATGGACTCATGCTGGTATGGCAGCCATTCCTTCCCCTTCCCCGCTCACCTCCCCAGGACCCTCCTCCTCTGGACCCCACACATTCTACATTTAGATTAAATCTCTTGTCAGTTATGAGCTTTGAGCTCCATGACTGATCCCTGCCCCAATTTTCTGGGGCCTTTGTTCCTCCAAATTTGGAGTTTGCCCTTCACATTTTCAGTGAGACATGGCTCATTGCTGGGCTTCCTGCTCACTTGGACAGGCACCAGAGAAGCTCCCGGCATCTGTACTGCCCTTTAGAACTCAGCCCTCACCCCGATGATGCACTTAAATATGCACATTAAGACAAAACCACATCGAACAAATCAGGGCTTCTTGGTCACTATGTCTGGTATCAGTGGAAGGCAGGGGTCAAGGGTTAGGAAAAGGCTAGCAGATGCTAAGGGCCTAGGGAGGGACAGTGACTGGCAAGGATGGATGGCTTCAGAGTAAAGAAGCCAGTACCATTACGGGGCAGACAAGCAGACAGCAGGATGCCAGCAGGCCTGCGAGTCTGGGAGAGCTGTGGCCCCAGTCTAAGGCCAGTGGCCGGGGCCGGGCAGCCAGGATCCCTGGAAGTGATGGGAATAGCAGGGCCTAAGGAGATGAGAGTGGACCGCTGAGGTAGCCTTGAGCTCCTGCTTTTGGCCCTCCTAGGACTTCTCTGGGCAGAGAATAGTTCTAGAAGGCTAGTTTGGGAACAGCCTGCATGGTCTGGGAAGGGGAACCTGGGCCACAGGTTAAGAGTTGCTTTTGGTGACACCTAAGGCTCCCTAGGAATTTAACAAAAGCAAATAGACAAGCTTTGAATGCTAATTAAATATGCATTACCACTGTGGGCGGAAGATGGGAAAATCTGATTTTTCTAACACTTTCAGGTCTAAAATACAATCCTAAAAGCCCATACTATGCCAAGCCCCTCAGAATCCCATATGAAAATATGCTTTTATTTTAAAAACAAACTTTATGAATTTATGCTGATATAATACACGGAATTTCTTATAGTCTGAAATAAATTACTAAAGAAGGGAAAGAACATGGGACTGGGTGTTAAGAAATGATCTCATTGTCTCAGGGCCGCATCTCATTCAGTTCTGAATCCTAAAATTCTCACATTTATTATTCCTTGAAATGCTCTGAAGGTAAATACAAGTCAGATAAGCAAATGCATGTGGCAGGGTTTAGAGCAATATTTTTGTAGGTAGTCATGGGCTTGACTTTCAGACACTGGTAGAATTTCTTGAAAATCATTTTATTTCTATGAAAGGAAATAAAATTATTCTCAAATACTCCCCAGGTAACCTATAAAAATCACCCTTGCTGTTCTGGTTTGGGGTCAAAAACCACAAGGGGTGAACATTTTTAAATCTATCCCTGCTCTGGAGCCTACCTCATGATGTCATAAAAATGCCCTGCACAGTTCCCTAATTCCTTCTGTTCTCATGTGGAGCCAGCCCTGGGAGGGGAGAGGTTGTGTAGCAGCACAAACCTTCCCCACAAACGGAAGGTTATCAAGGGAGTGGGGAGGTCGCTCTGCTCGCTGGTGCCTCGACATTGTTAGGAAGGAAGTGAGAAGCCATTACCTTTAAATGTGTCCAATTCCATTTTATTGTGTATCGGATATTTGGCCAGAAAAAGGCCCAGTCAGTTTAAGATTTAGCAGCATCTAATAAATTCTAGTATTTAAAGTAACAGAAAGTAGAGAACGAAGCAAAATAGAATTGATGTGCATTAGCTATTTTGCCAATGCGGTTTCCAAAGGGAGAAGATTAAGCCTGAGAAGTGGCTCTGATGGGCACAAATACACTGCCTGGGAAGAAACCACTGGGGGGATTCCTGTGCTGGAGGCTCACGAAGTGTGCTTTATTTCCTCCTGCCAGCAGAAATGGAGTAAATGGATCACGGAAGAGAGTAAATGTAAAACCCTTCCCACGAAGAAGGCAGCTTGAATGTGAGGCTGGGGCTCCAACTGACCTTGTCTTTGGCTTGGTCGAGCCCCAGAGTTAGCTTCAGTTTGCTGAGGTGGTCGCCTGCTTCTGAACAGACAGTAGATTGTGCTCTTGAGGCAAAATGCAGAGGGCTGGGTAGGCTTTTAAGTCACCAGAGGAAGGCAAGGGAGCTGCCTACGCATCCGAAGCCATCCACCCTGCAAACCACCGCGGCTGGCCACTGTAATGTGGCCTCTGGCTTCTACAGGTGGGCGGGAGTGTTTGCGTTTGGAGTAGTCTTCTTTCTCCTCCCTTCATACTTGCTGTTTTTATCTCCCGCTTAAACCAGGGATGTCACTGACCCTTAACAGGAGGGCCTCACCCCCCGCTACCGGCGTGAGCCCAGGGGAGCAATTGGACGATTATATTTCCCCTTGTTTCTTTGAGTTCATAATTTAAGGGAGATACTTTTGAATCTTAATTCTATAATCCAGTTATCATAAAGCCCTCTTAGCTTTGTGTCATCCACAAATGTGGTCCATGTGCCTACTCCTGCTTCATAGGAATCCTCTGGTACCGAAGTGATACCAAACACACCGAAGATCCTCCTGGCGGCATCCAGGGAGGCCTTCCTGCAGATGAAATGGATCTGTCTTGGGGATGATTTCACCTGGCTGCTATTACCCAAGCTTCAGTTCTCCATTTTTACAAGAGTCTTTTTCAGAGTTCTTGAAGGAAACAATGTACATTGAGCACGTTGTCTGTTGAACTTTGCCCAATTTTGGTGTGCCTGGGGAGCTGCGAGTGACCTCTGCCTTGGTCATTCTCACTAGGGATGATCAGGCTCTGTTTCTTCTTCCTTAGAGAATGGGGACCTTGCAGTTCCATAGGCTCTGGGTATTGCTCTCTGCTGGTTGTTTATTGAGCACCTGCTACATTGTAGCTGGTTTCTTTACTTTACTCCCTCCATCAGCTCTGAAAGAAAAATACTGCATCCCCCTCTTCCCCTACCTCTACCCCTACATCTAACTTTTTATTCTAGGAAATGAGACTCAACGTGCTGAAATGACTTTCCTCAAACCACACAGTTGACCAGTGGCTGTACCATGATTTGAACCTAGGACAGTCAGGTTCCAGATCTAACCATACTGCCTTCCATTTCCCAAGTCCATAGAAACTGGAGGACAGCTTCATTATCTCATTTGCATGTTTTTTCAGGGACTTTGGGTATGATTCATCTGTTCCTGATCGTCTGAACTTATATGATAGAGCTGCTATCTGAGCAGTTCTTTTTCTCTTTGTGACTTTAAGCCCCTCTTGCCCAGTAAGCACACCCTCTGGTGCTCAGGGCAGACCAGGACTGCCAAATGCACGCTGCTCTGGGGCCGGTGGTGCCCACGAGCCCAGTGTCCGCACATCCTGGGGCTAGGACTGCAGCAGAGGCAGCAAGAAGGCTGTGGCCGCCCAGGAGCCTGCCCTACTCTGCCCGGCTAAGCGTGGTGGGCTCCAGGGGCTTCCCATCCTTTCTGCCCCCGGCACATTCTTCTTTCTTCATCCATGGGGAAGGCTCATGTCAGGAGCCACTGCAGCTTGATTGTAGCCTCATGAAGACTTTTCTTCTGAGTCAGTGGCTGAAATGATCACAGTTCTCCTCTAAGTGGGTGAAACCCAGTGTCAAATTTCTTAGCTGTTTCCAAAATCCTAGCATATTTTACTGCTGGGAGGACAGATGCCTGCTCAAGTGTCTGATGAAAACACTTAAGTTTTATTGTTATTTGACTTTCATTAGGGAACCATCTTCCGTAGGCAAAATACAAGACATTTCTTTAGACAGGAGACATAAAAGGACTAATGGTGGGTCATAGGCCAGATGGTATGGAAGCAAGAGGAACTGAGCCCTCAAGCCACACCAGCTCAGCCCTGCACTGCCTTTGAGAACTGAGAGGGATGTGGAGAAGAAAGAAACAGATGATTCCAGGGTACCGGTGAAGATGCCATTGCACGAACACAGAGCCCCACCCATTGCGGGGATGGCAACCGTATTACCCAATGTCCTTTCCCAGCCAAGATTCTGAAGAAGTTCTTATCGAATTAATGATGTTTACTGGAAACTAATTACATGTTGGGTTCTCCCAGTAAAACTGAAGATGAAGGCTGCTGGTTCCAGCTTACAGGGCAGGAAGGTGAGGCTGAGAGACTGAGAGGAATGAACTTTACTAAGGATACACGCTCGTTGATGGTGTTGTCACGATTTGAACCCAGGTCTATCAGAGTCTCATGTCCACATTCACTCTCTTCACTTATAGAATCCTGAGTCCAAATACTCATTTTACCTCCAAACAAGGAGCAGAATGTGGAGAGAACAGGGAGGGAAAAGGAATCAAGCACGCATGGCTACAGGGTAGGGAAGAGGACGTAAGTCATCCTCCCTTTAGTATAGGAATCCCAAGACTTCTCGCTTCTTGTTTCCTAACCGTCTCTTGAGGTGTTGGTGGGGGACAATTGAGAATCTGAGAAGACAGAAAGAGGGACACAAGGTGCCTGCAAGCATCGGCTCAGCGTCCAGGGGAGCAGTCCCTCCTCCACAGCTGGCACTAAGATGAAGGCAAGAGGAAATGAGATCGACTCGCCACAGGGTGTTTTTACATTAGATATATGGACAGAGGACTTTACAGCGAGGATTCCTTCTCGATTAAATGTCTCTGGTCTCTTTAATCACATCTCCTTGGAAAGTTTCTCTTGCTTCCCCAATTGAGACCACAGAATTTTGCAACAGGACAACACCTATTAATCAGCCTAATGTAACTTCAGGGCAGTTTGGCTTAAAGGTGGGACCTTCTTGGCAAGATTTCTCCAGACATGCCCCTGCAGAGATGCCAACTTTTTTTTTTTTTTGCACCGACCCAAGTATTTTCTAACCATTTCTGCTTAGTTGATACCGCCTACTTGTTCTTTATACCTGAGCCTTCTTTTCCTCTCCCAGTCCCAGGCCCATCTACCCCTTCTTCGCTCTTACTGTACTTCTGCTCTTTTGCGAAAGGAATCTCCTTCATGTTCAGAAATTCATTTCAAGTTGCTGGGGCCATGCTACTTCCTTCACTGGGAAGAAGTGAAGGAAAACGCCCTCTCTGGTACCCTTCCAGAGAGGAGGTTGCTGTATTCTAAGACTCATTAAACTCCATCTGGTAGGTATGTCTTGATGAATTTTTCCTACAGGAGAGTTTTACCTTGATGCCTATTGACGGTTTCCCATGTTTTTGGGGCACAAGCCTCACATTATAAAATGTGGGGATCACCTGCTGCTCTCTGTCCATAAAACCATGCTGTCAAATTAAGGAAATAAGCCAAGCAGATGTAAGTGAACCCACAACCTCAGCGTGGTTTCATTTTAATGCTAACTGTCCTATTTGGAGCAAGAGTAATTAGAAAATCAGCAGCAAGTTAGGGGAAAAAAATTGCTGAGCTTTATAATTACTTGGGGTGGAGAGAGAATCTGGGATCCATTTACTGAAGGTCTCATTAACTTCCCCATTATGAGAGTCAAGCTGCAGCAGCCAGAGCTGTGAAAGAAGGGAAGGAGACAGCTGTGAAGGAAAGAAGCCAGGGATGGGGCCCATGGTCACCTTCACTTTGCCATAGGAAGCCCGAGCCTCTTTGTGCTTTTCTTATGTCCTGCTAACATGGTCACTTCTGTGCTGTGCTTGGCCAGAGATTGAGGGGGAGTTTGCAGGTAGGTGTTCTCATCTAGCCTCTCCACATCTGTCCCTTGCCCTTCTTTCCTCATTGGTTCTCTCTCCACAGTCCCCACTAAAACCCTCTTCCTCATTTCCCCCCTCCTCCACTCCTCCCCGGCTGTGGTGGGGGTTCATGTATATGTTTCCTGGATTTGGACACCTGTGTCTCCCCTTTAGTCCTCAGGGACACAATGCCCTTCCCACATGCATCCTTGCAGGTTGACTTGTGTCCTCCAGAAAGGTATGTTGAAGTCCTAACCTCAGTACCTCAGAATGTGACCCTTTGGGAAATAGACTCGTTGCAGATATAATGTTAAGATGACATCATCCTCCATTAAGGTGACTGGTGTCCTTAGAAGCAGAGACATAGAGGCACCAACACATGAGGGGAGAAGGCCACGTGATGACAGAGGCAGAGAGTAAAGTGCTGCAGCTGCAAGCCAAGGAACGCCGAGGATGATCAGCCACCACTGGAAGGCAGAGGCAAGGAAGGAGCTATCCAGCTCCCCAGGGGCAAGTTGAGTGGAATGTACCAGAAGATGAGCTCAGGATCTGGGCCTCTGTATCTCTACTTCCCCATCACTTGGCCCACTCCCAGAAAGGAAGACCCTCACCATTATCTGGAAGTTTCTCTGAACCCAGGTTCCCTCCCAAGGCTTGATTTCACACTGGGCGTGAGCGTAGGGCAGGAGTGACAGTGTTCTGCTATTGCTCTCTACTCAGGCACCACCCCATCCCTGAAGAGAGGCCTGGGTTCTTGCCTTTCTGATGAATCTTTCCTACCCTTCTAGCCCTCTCTTGTGCCTACTTTCTGGCTGACAACTACGCTGTGGTCTTGAATGTCCCACAGCTTCCTGTCACTTTGGAATTCCTTGTTGAGTAATCTCATCTCTCATTGCTCTGTAGCTTAGCTGCCTTGCCCAGCTCTTTTGTCCGGAGGGCTATCCCATTCATCCTTAGCCCTGGGTCCTGTGTTTCCCTTCAAAGGCCAGTCTAATGACTGTTTATTGATTCTATCATTCAATTTGATCACCTACTATGATATACTTACTATGACAAGTATGATATATTTAATGACAAATATACCATGTATATGTACCATTATAGAGTGGTAAACACAGCAGTGGTCCTGATCCAGTGTGGATACAGAAGAGTCAATTGCCACCTTCATAATTAAGAATTGTGGTAAATGCTGAGAAGGGAAAGAACAGGCAACTATGAGAGGGGTTGATGAGAAAGGTCAACTTAGATTGGAGCCTTGGAGCAGAAAGTGAAGGATGGGAAGGAGCTCATCTTGCTAAGAGATATAGGAAGGATATTCCAAAAGAGGGAGTGACCTGCAAAGGCCTTAATAAGGGAAAGACTTTGTTAAGTTCAAGGAACTGAAGCCTAATGAGTAGGATGGAGTATTATGTGAAGAAACAGGTGGATGTAGGTAATGCAGATCTTTGGGCCATAAAAAAATTAAGAATGTGTTCTCAGAACAATGGGAAGCCATTTAAAAGTTTTACATAACTGTATAGAGAATTGCCTGATGGGGTCAGAGGGGAAGCTAGGAACCAGTCAGGAAGGTAGGTCCGTAGCCCAGGCCAGGGGTGGGGAGGTGGCTGTAGAGATGGAGATAAGTGGGTGGGATGGAGGTGGGTTTTGGAGTTGACATCAATAGGACTTGCATACGAATTGGTGGGGCAGGGTGTGGATGGTGCGGAAGGAGGAACACAGGATTTTAGCTTGAACAACAATTTAGAGACTACTATGGGAGGAATGGTTTTGGGGATGGAAATTTAGAGTTCAGTGTCGGGCATGGGGATTTTGAAATTCTTTTTTTTTTTTAAAAGATTTTATTTATTTATTTGACAGAGAGAGACACAGCAAGAGAGGGAACACAGCAGGGGGAGTGGGAGAGGGAGAAGCAGGCTTCCCGCTGAGCAGGGAGCCCGATGTGGGGCTGGATCCCAAGACCCTGGGATCATGACCTGAGCTGAAGGCAGATGCTTAACGACTGAGCCATCCAGGCACCCCAGGGATTTTGAAATTCTTGAGAGATTTCTGAGTACAGATGTCAAGCATGAGGTTGAATTTATGAGTCTGGAGCTCTAAGGAGAGATCTGGGTTGATTTCAGATGGTGTGTAAAGTCAGGGGATGTACAAGATCCTCAGAGAGAGTAGGATAGGGCAAAGAGAAAGTGGGGAATAGAGCCAGGCTCTGAGGATAGAAGAGGAGGAGTTGGCAAAGGAGATTGAGAAGCAGCTGCGAGAGAGGTAGAAGGTTAACCAGAAGTGTGTTGTGCTATGGAGTTAGAGGGAAGAGTTTGTTTCAAGAAGGAGGGAGCATCAGGAATGTCAAATATTGCTGAAAAGCCAAGTAAGATGAAGACTTCAAATGTCCATGGGGTCCGGCAATATGGTAACCTGGGTTGACTTTCACAAGAGCGGCCTCCTGTGCCATATGACCTCCCAAGTTCATAGCAGAACAGGGGCAAGAACCAGGCTCCCTGTTCCTGACCTCTCCAAGATAATAGACTGTCAAAGCCCCAACTCTATCTACATTTTACCACAAGCACCTTAGGGCCCCGTCTACGTCATTTCTTCAACATGTGCAACCCCTTTGCATGTGGGAACATCACACACATGGACAGACCTTTAATTTTGTCTGGTTTGGACTGAATTTCCTGCTCCACCTTAGCTGACTGAGCCCTCAGATGCCCCATCCCACTGTTTTGGGTCTCATCTGTAAGTTGTAATCACTCCTCCCAGCTGGCCTGCCTCCCACCTCCCTCATTTTCTGACTTAGACTGTTCCTCATTATAGCTCATGTTTGCTTAAGATCATCCTTAAATTCTTCTTATCTCTGCTGTGAACTCCTTAAAAAAAATCTTCCTAGAACTTTGATTGGTTGTTGTTTGATGCTTTTTTTCAAAGGCAGCTTTACTAGGTCTTTTCTAAGCTTTTTTCGTCCCGTTCAATTAGAGCTAAGGATTCAGCCAGCCATCTCATTTCTGATTGGAGGTCATTCAATGTGTACATTTAGACTCTTAACTCATATATTTCTTTACTCTTGGCTTATTAAGTCTACTTGCCTCAGAAATACAGCATTCACTTTTTCCAGCAGAAAAGTACATCTTTAATATCATTATGGGTGAGCATTTGAGACTCACAATGACAAATTCTAGGCAGCCCAGGTGCTTATGATATCTTGACTGGCTCCAAAGTCACCTGAGCCTCCTGGGGAGGTGGGGCTGGGGTCAGGGTCCTGTGTGTGGGTAGCTTTTGTGACCTCACTCTTTGCCCCTCTCTTCCTTGATTTCTTCTGCTCTTTCTCTTACTCTTCTTTTGGGTTCTCACTCCCTTCCTGTTTGCCCCAAGGTTCAACCATACTCCTCTAGCACCCCCCTCCCCACACTGATCCTTTCTACAGTCACCCAAATGAGATGATGCAGTAGGGGTGGAGTGGGCTCAGTGTTAGTATAGCTGTTTCCCTGGTAGGGAGTTTGGGGCTGGTGGTGGTAAGTACTGGAACTATGGGCTAGAACTAGTTCCTTCTTGTACCTTCCACTTCTATAACAAAGACAAAATGGATGCTGCCGGTGTGAGGATTCATTTCTTTCTGAAACCTCTCCCTGACCTTCTTGGGTCTATAAAAGAAATTCATATTCTGCATATTAGCCCAAATTTGATTCTATTTCTTGCCAACTAATACCATGACCTTCTTATGCTAATAATGTCTGCCCCTTCCTTACCTGGATTATGTCACAAAGAATTCTGCATTAACTTGACAAGAAACAGCTTAGGGTTCAAATTTGTTTCTCCCTAATTCTTTGATGGGGGTATGGGGAGTGCATAATAAAGTTGTATTTTATCATGCCATATAATCAAATGAAGTTGGCATAAATACAATGAAATCAATTTAAGTAACACATTGTGTGGGTGCCAGGCCTGCGCTAGATAGCGAGGACCTAGAGGGAAAAGAGATTCAGTCCTTGTGTCAAGAAGCTCAGAGTTGGGCACCTGGTGGCTCAGTTGGTTGAGCGACTGCCTTTGGCTCAGGTCATGATCCTGGAGTCTCAGGATCAAGTCCCGCATCCGGCTCCCTGCTCAGCGGGGAGTCTGCTTCTCCCTCTGACCCTCCCCCCTCTCATGCTCTCTGTCTCTCTCTCATTCTCTCTCTCTCAAATAAGTAAATAAAATCTTTTTGAAAAAAAAAAAAGAAGCTCAGAGTTTACTGAAAAACAAAACAAAACAAAGCAAAACAAAAAACCAAAAATTGGAGTCCCAGCAGGATCAGGGCTGAGGTTCAGGTATGCCAGCCCTTGGGGCTAGGGGACTCTTCTATAATCAAGTCCTCTCCTCTGATTTACAGGTTACCCAAAAGCACAGAACTTGAATCTTGTTCACGTTATGGTTCAGACACCTGCACACTTTTGTTCAGGCCCCAGTGGATGCCAGGTATGGACAGCAAGCCCCTGAGCTAAGGGAGTGAGCAGCACAGGTATTGGGCCCAGTAGCGGAGCCTGAGTATGGCAGGGGGCAAATTGTCTGGGTATATGCTGAATCCCCATCCCCATCTACGTCCTAGGTGGGAAGGGAGGAATGGGCATCAAAATTGAAAACTGTGCTGTGCTCTCATCACAGAATTAAATAATGTTGTAAGTGATGTGACTCCTGCATAAACTAAAAATTAGGACACACACACACACATACACCCAAGGGGCTTGGTGATCAGTAATTTAAACAAGGCAAGGGAGGTGAAATAGGTCAGTGTGAAAAAAAAAAAAAGGTGCTCCAGTGCCTAATTTGAGTGTCAGGTGGATATTGTTTCCAAAGAAACCTATGGGGGTTTCTATTTAGCATATGAAGCTAATGTAAAAGAGTTCACCAAAAAAACAAATAGTTTGATTGGCATGGACATTTAATTGGAGTATGTATATTTTTACCTCCTAAATTCAACACTACAGTTGACCAACTTGGTTCACAGGAAAAAAAAAAAAATAGGCATCAGAGAATTACAGTCAGCTTTTATTCAGCATGAGAGGGAGAGAGAAAAATATATTTGTCCAACACCACAGAATTATTGAAGGGATATGCATATTTAAAAATGGGCAAATGACTGCATACTTTGTAGGTTCCTTCTTATCTATCATGCAAGCATATTAAATTAATAAGAAAAGTCTCTTTAGAGAGGGGGAAAAAAGAAAAAAAACTGGACTTAGGGGCCCAAAGCAGGTTTTCCCCCTTGCCATGTACCCTCTGCCTTCAAAAGCATTGCTTGGAACTCCAAAAGAGCATGCGTTTCCTCTAGTGGAAAAGTGTGAGGCCAGGAAATCATAAGACTAGTAATGGGGTATCAAAGGTAGAGCTGCTTGTGGCTCGGAGATCAAGGAGGGGTGTCCAAGTGGGTGGTGGGTAGACTGTGGTAGGCAACTTGGCCAGAGCAACAGGGAGCTAAGAAAGGGGGGACCACAGAGGAGGAGACAGCAGCCTGAACCATGCATGAGACACCTCCTTCCCATCCACCAGGGCCTTCTCCAGAGATACAGGAAAGAGGGAGGCCTGAGGAAGCCTAACATTTAATGAGTGGGAGCCATCGATTTGGCAGATCAGGGCCATAGTGTTAAAGTGACCTTGGCCAGGATCAGTAAGGGTGGGCCCAGGGGACACTCAGGTTATATAAATATGTGAGAAAAATAATAGGAAAAAAATAATAGGTTAATAATAATCGCTTAAGACATGAAAGAGGTCTATGCCAGCTCATGAGTAAATGTCCAATGAGTAGACCATGAAATAAGGGTTGAGAGGAGGGACAAGTCCTGTGGGCTGGCCTGATAAGGTTTGACAGAGAGGATGGATGGGGCAGGGCTTGCAGGTTGGAAGATTGGTGAGGTGAGCAGACGAGGAAAGGCAGTCTCTTGATGACAAGAGAGGGAATTTCCCGTTTCAGCCCTGACATTTAAAGGGCTTGGAAGTCATCAGTCCCATCCTCATAGAACAAGAAACAGCTAGACAAACAGAAAATCAATTTTTCTTTGACTGTGGTTGCAAGGCAAACCCCAGCAGTCTAAAATCTAGAGAGACAGGAGCATCCACAGGAGAGCAAGCAACCACGGTTTTCTGATCAGAGAAGAAGCCACTGGAGTCACACACTAGTAGGAACATTTTAAATGGTAATTTCCGTCGTTTGCTGGGGGCTGAGTGTATGCTAGTGTGACAGTGACAGACCCCTATGGACCACCCTTTTAGGTGGTCCTCCACATTTTTATAGACTTTCACACCAATAACCCCAACACATTTTCACAGTGAGAATGGTAGAAAGATCTCCTGTGGCTCTGGCAGGGGAGAGGAGCAATCATTGTGAAATCTGCCCCAAACCTTCTCCATAGCAAAAGCTACTCTGTGTGAGAAAGGACTTGGCTGGAACACAATACTGGAACCTTACCCCAGTTGAGGGAAAGGAATGTCCCTTCGGCCTTCCTGTCTCACCTGAGGAAGAGAAAGCCACAAAGTCAACAGAAGACAGGGCCTTAAGGAAATAGATTTGCAGTGCTTACCAGGGAAGGGTGTAGGGGAAAAGACGCTGACCTCAGTAACTTTGGAAATGACTTTAGTCGCTATTTAAGACTAAAGTCAAAGGATTCAAGGCTAAAAACAGAAGGAACCATGCACAAACACAGTACTGTAGCTGGCAAAGGTGTTTCCCATGGGGGTATAGGTTAGCAATTCTGAAGCTACTATACACTCACTGATGGAGGGGTAGGTCATAAACAAGGGAGGAGCTGACCCATGGAGTGCTGGGTTAGAATAGAAGACATTGATCTATGATCTCGTTTAGCTTTACTACAGATACAAATGAATATATAGAGAAATATTTTTAGATACATATATGTAAATGTGTTATGTACACACATATATTTCCTTATTCTATCAGCTGAAGAGGGTCAAGACACAAGGACACTTCAGGAGCAATGAGCATACTCAGAGTCTAACCTTGGTTTCTAATGCCATTCTCTGATCAAAGGAACCAGGCTCTGGAGAAATGGTTTATTCTAGGGCTGCAGCAGGGAATACACAGGATGAGCCTGGAGAATCATGTAGTGCCAGAAAGAAAGAAAGTGTTCAAAAACACACAATGATGGGGTATGTCAGAGGGACACAGGAGCTGACTGAAAGAGCTCCCAGTGGCCAAAGCAGGAACAAATTGACCAAGAAAAGAAATAAATATTAGATGATAACCCAAAATATAAATATCCATGAGTCCATACTCACATAAATAATGATTGTGTAAATAAATAAATGGTGGAGAATAGATAAATCTTCTATGCAAAAGAATTCCAAATAATGCATGTGGAGACTCCACATTCAAGGAGGTGAAACATAACTCCCCACTCCTTAAGTGTGGGCTGTGCATAGTGACTTCCTTCCAAAGAACATAGTATGGAGAAAGGGAACAAAGAGTCACTTATCAGTGGAGAAATCTGACACTACCTCAAGGGGTCAAGTTCAGTATCAGCAGTGATCAGTCATGATGATAGCTTGTACTCTTGATCTGATGTCGCAAGAATGGCACTTAACTTCTGCAAAGATCTTCATTTCCCAAAAACCAGAACCCCAGTCTTATCACGAGAAAACTATCAGTCGAACCTAAACTGAAGGGCATTCTACGAAATATCCCAAGTTTTAAGATCATCAAAAACAATGAAAGTCTGAGAAATTGTCACCGTCTAGAGGAGCTTAAGGAGATGTGGCAACTAAATGTAAGGTTGTATCCTGGATGATATCCTGGAACAGAAAACTGGCATGAGATAAAAACTCACGGTGTCTGAATCAAGTATGGTCTTTAGGTAAAAACCATGCATTACTATTGGTTTGTTAGTTGTGACAAGTGTACCTTATTGATGTAAGAAGTGGATAATGGAAACTGAGTTCGAGAACTCTGTCCTACCTGTGCAACTTTTTCTGTAAATCTAAAACTATTCTAAAATATAAAGTTAATGAAAAAGGGAAAAAAGTTTTTTTTTGAAGGACAAAGGAGGGAAAAGAAAGATTGAAGATTAAGGGAGGGTACTCAGCCCCAGAGGAGAAGCTGGCCAGAGACTGAAGCACAGAGAGGCAGGGAGAGGCAGAGGTGTGGCTGTCAGGAGCAGGCCACTAGCACGGAATCTCTAACACAGCCCGTGTCTTCAGGCACAGTCCTGGGAAGCAGCTAGAAGGGGCTCAGCAGGATTTTTATGGTCCATTCATTGAGTGTCTACTTAGTACCAGCCACTTTACAAACATCTCATCTCCTCCCCTGACAACACCCTGAAGTAATTATTCTTCTCTTCTCTGTGTGGACGGGGACACTGAGCTTCAGAGAGGCTGTGTGTCTTGATGGCTCGAGCAGACAGCGTGGCTAGAATCTGATGCCAGCTCCATGTTAATACATGCTCTTCGTCCGACCTAACTGCTTCCATTTACCAAGCACACAAACCACCAGCCAGGCCCTGTGACAAGTGCTTTAAATGCATCATCACCTAAACTTCTCAGTTTGGGAAGTAGGTTCCACCATTATCCCAGTTTTATAGATGAGGGAACAATCTTAGAGGGTTTAACAGGAAGATTTCTGAAGTCCCACAGCTAGGAAATGGTGGTGCAGATACTCGAACACAGGTCCTCGGGATTCTAGAGGACAGATGTTAAGCCACTAGGTCCTATCACTTTCCATGGTAAGGACTGGAGTAGTTTTCACTGCATGGCCTAAGACCTAGCAGGCCTCTCCCGCCCTAGTTCCCCTAAGCGTGGGACTGGTTGGATCACCAAATGAGCATGAAGGCTCTGTTCACCATCCTCATCTCTCATTGCCCAGAGATCTACACTTCCCACTGGAAGGCCGGCTGGCTGAGGGTGCTGCTACGTTTGACACGAGTGCGGTTTCCTGCGTTAGCTCAGCAGAAGAGTGGCGATTTCTTCTACTGCTGGCTGAAGACCTCTGTAATGGATCCCATGATGAAACTTTCTAGCAGTTCCTCAACTCAAGCAAACTGCATGCTTCGTTGTGGCTTCAGGGGCTCAGGCTGTGGCCTGCCGTGCAAGTAAGGTCTATGACACACAGGCCTAAAGCGACTAGCAGTGACCTCTGATCAGTAGGTGAGCCAGCTACGCAAACTGCAGGCCATTTATATATGTTAGCCGTCCTTGGGCTGCAGAGTCCATATAGCTTGCATTGCTTGGGCACTGCAGGATGCGGGGAGCAGGTTTAGCAGCAGAAGGCACGAATCAAGAGAGCCAAAGACTCAAAGCCCATGAGAATGATGTCCAAGATCTCCTGTGTCCACGTATGTTAGTAGGCTGCAGAAGACAGGTAGGGCTTGCATTCCAGATAGAGAGCCCAGGGAAGAGGTCTCTGGAAACACCATCATCCTCACCATGGCCAGAGCTTCAGGGAACAGTTCACTCTAACAATGGCCTGCCAGGATGCTTTCCACTGACTTTGTTCAAAGAGGCCACTTCGAGGATTGTGATGAGCAGAGTTTGTCCTGTGTCATGACCCTGCAGTGTGGTAATGACAATATAAATCTAGGTTGTGACAGAGGCGTTATTCCCTGGAGACATTATCGCTCTTCCTTGAGAAATACTACTGCATAAGAGTTTTAGGGATTAAATTATGAGCTGTGGCAGTAACCACATCTAATATGGGGATTTTCTTGTATTTTCACCATTTTGTGAGGCAGAACTGGTGAAGTAGTATTCTTATATATCCCCTGTTAATCTCCTAGATTTTTTTTCCAAGTTTTTATTTAAATTCCAGTTAACATACAGTGTAATATTAGTTTCAGGTGTAGAATTTAGTGATTCAGCACTTCCAGACAACACCCAGTGCTCATCTCAAGTGCCCTCCTTAATCCCCATCACCTATTCAACCCATTTTCCCACCAGACATATGAAAAGAAGCTCAACATTGATCTAGATTTTTGAGGAAATGGACCATGAGGGAGACTGAGTGGGAAGGTGAAGAAAGAAGTGTATCATCACTTGCAGAGGAAAGTGCAGCAGATTATGGCTACTGAAGAAGGAACCCAGAGATGGTTCTGTCTGAGCGTGACCCCTCTGGCTTGGGTGAGCCAAAAGGAAAGCAAGTGGTTGAAGGAAGGTTTTCGCATATATTTTAGAATTTTACCAATGGCAACAGTGGATAGGAAATTGATTTCTTTACAATTTGGATTTTTCTGCACCAACAAGGGGTGGACTTGGAAGAAAGAGAAGGAAAACAATGTTAAATTTTGTGGGCCAGTTTGGGGCATTTTATTTTGCAAGCATTGTGTTCTTTGGACTATGTAGTTATCATCTGCTGCCTATTGTTTAACACTGTCTGGCAGGCTTGGTTGGATGACATAGCTGGACATTATTTAAGATGGGAAATAGGATAGCAGTGACTCCTTGGACTACTGCCTGATGGTGTAGTTGAGGTTCCTTGGCATGACTGGTAAATTGGAGGGGTTTTTCTGCCAGATAGCTGTGTGTGATGGAGACTGATGAGCCTCCTGTGTGAACTCACCCTGATGGGAGAAGGAGCCAGGCATAGTTCATGTATCCAGAACAAAAGCCTTAGTTGTTGGCAGAGTATTCATATTTTCTCCTAGCCCAGTTGCCATTGGAATCATCCATTCATTCAAAACACTTTTATTGAGGCATTAATATGTACTTGTCACTGTGTTATGTGTGGAATTGTAACAGTGAACGGTGCAGAGACAATGAGTGTGGACATTAGGGTGGCTGAGAGTAAATTTTGAAGGGACTGATGCTCTAAACCATCTGGCAGACATTGGAGCATAAGCAGTTCACTTTCTCTATAACCAGGTGTCAAATGGAGAATGGCCTCCCCATAATTTGGACCTGACCACTATGGCACTTTGACACCATGAGGTCTCAGGGGTATTGGTGGTACTTTCCAAGGAGGCAAGAGGGAGAGATTATATCCAACAAAGCAGAAATATCTGGTCCTGGAAGAGCGGGAATGAGCCCACAGTGCCTGCTGGGGCAGTGACGGAGACCATGATGCTCAGCAGAGATGCAGATGAAACTGTGAGCCCAACAGAGCAGCGATGGGGAAGATGCAGGGTTTGCGATGCCCTGAGGAGTAGTGGTGAAGGACCAAGATGAATAGAGGAGGAATAGTGTTACTGGGAGAACTTTGTGAGTACAATCCTGAAATTCCCTGGAGCCACCCAGAGATACTGGAGAGTTCTTGTAGGACAGAAATCTGTTTTTTTGCTGCTAATATGACCTCATATGTACTCACCTGCTGTTGAGTTCTGAAGAAACTTTATTATAATAGTCATAATGAGGACATCAACACCATAACTCTCAACACCACCATTCTCTACTACCATCACCACCATAATTATGGCCACTAGTGAATGCTTACAAGAGGCCAGGAACTGGGCTATGAACCTCAAATATATTATTGCTAATTTTTAGAAGGATTACAAAGGACTTCCACTTTGGGCCAAGATGGAGTAACAGGGACCAGAATTACCCTGCTGTCTGAAATAACCAAAAAAAGAAATGGCCAAAATATATGAAAGAATGGTTTTTAAGACATGGATATCAGGCAACAGAGGACAATGATCCCTGAAAGATAAGTGAACAAGATGAGTCTATTACTGTCCCAGCTTGCCGACCATGGTATAGGGAAGGGGTACCCGGGCTGAGCCCAGCAGACTCCCTGAGTTAAGGAGGCTGAGATTCCGGAGAGACCAAGGCAACTAGAGTTTATAGGACATGGTACCAACAAGGAGAGAGCTGCACAGAGAAAGAAGTCTCGAGATCTGCAGAGGGTCTCTCTCAATTACTGATCAGTGCCTGAATGTAAGGAAAATAACCAAGGCTAGGAAAAGAATCAGTCAAAATAATTAGAGTTAGTAGTGCCCAGTGCTCATACAGAGTGGGGAATATACCTGTTCCCAATGGTCACAATGGAAAATATCATGGTGCATAGGGTATTGGATAGAGATTTCAGAAAGATCTTTCCTCAGTAGTAAGAATAATTAGTCCTAGATAGCTATGTCCCACTTAACAAATCTTTAAGATAAGATGTGAAAGGATCGAACAATTTATAAGCAACCTAATTGATCCTAAAACAAATCTCAAGAATATTTACAAGAATACAAAATATCCAGCACCCAAAAGGTAATTGCAATGTCTGGCATCAAATAAAAAAATTACCAGATATACAAAGAAGCTGGAAAATATGAACCAAAATGAGAAGAAAAATTTATCAACTGAAACCAATTCAGAACTAACACAGTCAAGGACAAAAAGTTTAGCGGAGACATAGAAAATATTAAAAGGATTGAAACTGAACTAAAGATAAAAACTATAATGTGTGAGATGAAAAATTCACTGATGGAACTAAGGACAGATTGGACATTGCAGAAGAAAAGACCAGTGAACTTGAACACTAGAAATGATCTAAAATGGAACACAGAGACTACTGAAGCCTGACACTATTGATACACACTACAACATGATAGAGCTCAAAATAATTACACTGAGCAGAAGAAATCGCACAGACACACACACACAAGTACATACTGTGTGATTCCATTTATATAAAATTTTGAGAATGCATAGTAATCTATAGAAAGCTGATTACCAGCTGCCTGGGAATGGGGAGGGTAGGAAACGGTAGGAGGAAAAGGGGGAGAGGAGGCCTTTGGGAGGAAGGTGTATGTTTATTACCCTGATCTTGGTGATAGCTTTATGGGTGTATATGTATGTCAAAACTCATTACATTGTAGAGGTGCCTGGGTGGCTCAGTCTTTAAGCGTCTGCCTTCAGCTCAGGTCATGATCCCAGGGTCCTGGGATCGAGCCCTGTATTGGGCTCCCTGCTTGGTGAGCCTGCTTCTCCCTCTCCCTCTGCTGCTCCCCCTCTTGTGTTCTCTCTCTCTCTGTCAAATAAATAAATAAAATCTTAAAAAAACCCAACTCATTACATTGTATATGTTAAATATTTGAAGTCTATTGTATGATAATTATATCTCAATAAAGGTGTCAAAAAATGAGAGGGTATTACCACACCTATTTTAAAGATGAGAGAACTGATATCCAGGGAAGTTCGGTGACTTGCCTAAGACGTAAGAGAGCAACCCAGGTTTCTTAGTTGTGTGCCTTTTAGTGGCAACAGATGGTAACATCTGAGCTAATATTTTTTTCTTTTTCTTCTTTCTTTCTTTCTTTTTCTTTCTTTCTTTCTTTCTTTCTTTCTTTCTTTCTTTCTTTCTTTCTTTCTTTCTTTCTTTCTCTTTCTTTCTTAAGATTTTATTTATTTATTTGACAGAGAGAGACACAGTGAGAGAGGGAACACAAACAGGGGGAGTGGGAGAAGGAGAAGCAGGCTTCCCGCTGAGCAGGGAGCCGGATGCGGGGCTCGATCCCAGGACCCTGGGATCATGACCTGAGCCGAAGGCAGACGCTCAACCGACTGAGCCATCCAGGTGCTCCTGAGCTAATATTTCTTAAACATGCTTTCTAAAGGGGGACCCCTGTGTGGCTCAGTCGGTTAAGCATCTGACTCTTGATTTCAGCTCAGGTCATGATCTCAGGGTCATGGGATCGAGCCCTGCATCGGGCTCCGCACAGTCTGCCTGTCTGCCCCCCACCAAATAGATAAATAAATAAATAAATAAATAAATAAATAAAAACTTAAAAAACATGCTTTTTGAAGGGATTATATTTTTAAAAAATTCCTATAATAGTGAGCATTTATTGATGGACCCTCTCTAATATATATAGTACTTACTGCCACCTTACACATTATAAATATATTAATTCAGTTGTGAAATGTCAAGTCTTTCCACACCTTCCTGGCCAATATAAAGTAAGCTCTCGAGAGCAGGGATTTTGTTTGGTACACTATTTGTATTAAATATTTCGTATATGGCTTCTTTGTCTCCTGTTCTAGTTGTCACTTTGGTAACCAGTATGTGTGAGCCCCACTGGATTTTACAGAGACGTAACCTGTCAGTATCCTGTCTTCTGCCTGCGTCTGGTGCTTCATGCCCCAGGGTTTTACTTTTGGTGCTGCTGCAAGATCCCCACTCAAGTAGCAGATGCTCCTTGGAACTGCAGGTTTTCCTCCTGAGGTGAACCTTTCCTTATAGGAGGTGGGATCCAATGGGTCAGTTCTGCCTCCTTTTGCCTCCCGGTGTGTGGCCCTCGCACTGCCTCTCAGGGACGGTTCTGCAGGAGCAAGCAGCCAGAAGCACAAGTGCTGGCCAGTCTGATGCTCGTGGATGCACTCCTCCTCCTTCCCAGTTTTCCTTCCTTTGACCCTCACTCCCACCTCCCCAGATCAAATGCCCTCATGAAGTAAAACGCGAAAGTCCCTTGCCTCAGGCTCTGTTTCCTGCTTTAAGATTTGGTACCAGCAATGGTCCCAGAAAGCAGATGCCTGGCTGGCATTTTGGAGCTGTGCTGTTCACCAGTTGGATGGGAATAAGAACTTCTACGCCAGCAATAAGTGGGGTAGAAATAATCTTGCGGAGACCACGGCATTATAATGATGAATGTTTTCTCCTAGGTTTACTTGGGATGAAGCACAGGTAGAAAGTGAGGCGCTGTGATATGTAGCGACCATGGCTATTGAGTAGTATAGGGGCAATGATGATTATAGGGGTTGTAGAGTGGGCTGGCTTTTTAAAACTTCATTAAAGCCTTACAAAATATTTGAGCTTGAAGTTGGTCCTAATGGTTTCCTGGGATGGCTATTTGAAGTTTGTGCATGACAGTGGATTACAGTTCATTGTTTTTTTCAAAGTGTGGTTCCCCAAAATAACAGAATCAGCCTCCTGGGGAAAATGCAAATTCTCTATTGAATCAGAAACTCTGGGGTAGACCCCAGTAATGTGTGTTTTAATAGGTTTGCCCAGTGATTCTGATGCCCACTAAAGTTTGAGAACCACTGGCCTACAGTAATGGGGTGGAGAAGCCAGAATTCCTTTGGCACAGTATTTAGGGAAGGGGTGAGGGAGCTCAGAGCGATGGGCATGTTGGAATGGATTTATTATGTAGACATGAGTACCACTTTGAGTCCGGTCCTTTGGAGGGCCCTGAGGGTACCCCTGCACAAGGCAGTAAAGAAGGCACAGATGATGGGAACGCTGGCATCTTTTTTTTTTTTTTTAAGATTTTATTTATTTGTCAGAGAGAGAGAGAGAGCACATGCACAAGCAGTGGGAGCGGCAGGCAGAGGGAGAGGGAGAAGCAGGCTCCCTGCTGAGCAAGGAGCCCGATGCAGGACTCGATCCCAGGACCCTGGGATCGCGACCTGAGCCAGAGGCAGACACTTAACCAACTGAGCCACCCCGGTGTCCCCAAGGGAACATTGATATCTTTAAGAAACTTGGTGGTGGCTACCCTCTGGAGGTTGGGGCTAACTATGGGAGATGATGCTATGAACTGAGCTCCCTAATATCAATAGGATAATGTGATTCTAGAACGATAGAGGCCAGGTGGTTGCACCTAGGGTCAGAAGCGAGTGGTGTCATTACTGTAATATGCAGTTAGGCTGAGGTGGCAATGGGGTGCACTGACTTACAGGAATGGCTAAAAAGATCAGTGCAGTGATGAGGGGTGGGGGTTGCGATAGATTCATGACAGATTAGGATGTTCCTCAGCTTGTAAAATAACACAAAAGGCTCATCTCAGCTGCCACAATAGAAAACCACAGTTCCTGATCCAGCTGCAGCTCAGTCTGAGTCCACCCTTTGAACAGAATGCCACACTCCCTCCGGAAGTACCTTCTGGTGTATTTACATATGTATAGTAAGTATTCCACAGACCTTTCCCCACAGTGACCTGGGCCATTTGCTGGGTTTACTCTGTTCTGGGGAAACAGGAATACCTAGTTAGCTCTGGGGGCTGATATACCATCATGGTCTTTGAACCTAGAAAACGTTTGCCACACCAGCCCCCACCCCTAGTAAGTTTTGACTTCCTTATAGTTAGATCTTCCCCCATTTCCTGGCTCATATTCCCAAGACCCTTACAAAAAAAAAGAATGCACAATTATCTACTAGATTGTTTCTTCCTTGTACCTAGTCAAGAGAGGGTCTAAAATGATGATTGAGTCACCTGCTTTATCTTACTTGGAGGAAGAATTCAGTAATGTTAGAAATCACAGTCTCCCTTTGACAAGGTTGGGCTGACCACCAGCACAAAGTTATCTTAATCTCAGTATTTAACTTCAGGTTATCTTAATCTCAATATTTAACTTCAGTGTGACCTCAGATTCTCTTTCTCCAAATGTAGGAAATCATAACTGCCTGCTCTCTGTTCTTCTTTCTCTCTGGGCTGGTTGCAGAGATTAGGGCAGGGAGAGTCATCCAAGCAACAGGCTGCCTGAGTGGTCTGGTCCTACTTCCACAGCCCTGGACATCAGGAGAGGGAGCTCTCATTTTTCACCAGTCCATGGTTTCTCACATGCAGCGATGTGGACTGGTTGGCAGAAAGTCAAGGGACAATGGCTATGCCCATGATTACTACCTACACTGAGCTCACCGGATCAGCAGGTGAAGTGGCAGGTCTGGTCAACCCCACTGGCATCCAGTTGTGCAACATGAAACCCAAACCCTCCCCTCTAGGTGTCCCTCCTGGCCCTGCTCAGCTTCTCTGTCATCAATTGGGGATGGGTGCTTGCTGCTCTCCGTCTCCTAACATGCATATTCCTTCTGTGGTGATGAGCTGGGCTGGCTTTCTTGGAGTTGTGTGCAGACCGTGATGGGCTTCTGTGAATAGAAAGTCCCTCCTCATTGAGTTGATGTTAAACCAACCTGAGTTGTTTTCCACTATCTTTATACTGTTCATTTTGTGGTAGGAGTCTGTTTTTCTTGGTTTATCTCTGCGTATAGCCACAGTTCTTTTAGACGTACTTTTATATTTCCTTTTCTTCTCCATTAATAAAAGTACTTGAAGGAAAAGCCCTAGATATAGACAAACCCTGCTATACTTCAAGTTTGCAAGTATTCTTTGTCTTCCAACTTTGGATAACCACCAGTAGAATTCTAAGAGAGCTCCTATTTGCAGATGAAATGGAAGATTTATAAGCCACACAAAGGAACAGTATAGACAATTGACTGCCAGAATTCTTTGACCAATGATCCTGGTTAAGTGCAGGAAAGCATTGATGGAACATCTCTTGGGTATCGTGGGCAGTGAGGCAAAGGGTATGAATCTAGACCTCAAGGATCCCACAGTCCAGTTATGGAGGGATTCAGGGATATAGAAAAATAGAAAAACAATAGCACCCGAGGGGAGACAAATGGAGACCTTTCTGAAGACCTCACTGGGGCAGTGATGCTGAGGCAAAGTTTTGAAGATAGATGAAGTAGGAAAGCAAATTGCTAGCAAGATGAATGGGATGTGACAGCCACAGGAAACTGCATTCTATCTGCTGGGAAAAACAAGTAGATGTTTCTGCTGGAGTTTAAACTGTCGGTGGGGGAAAGATACAAATGTAGGGATCCGAAGGGGTACGCGCACCCCGATGTTTATAGCAGCAATGTACAATAGCCAAACTGTGGAAAGAGCCAAGATGTCCATCGACAGATGAATGGATAAAGAAGATGTGGTATATATATACAATGGAATATTATGCAGCCATCAAAAGGAATGAGATCTTGCCATTTGCAACGACGTGGATAGAACTTGAGGGTGTTATGCTGAGCAAAATAAGTCAATCAGAGAAAGACATGTATCATATGACCTCACTGATATGAGGAATTCTTAATCTCTGGAAACAAACTGAGGGTTGCTGGAGTGGGGGGTGGGGTGGGAGGGGTGGGGTGGCTGGGTGATAGACACTGGGGAGGGTATGTGCTATGCTTAGCGCTGTGAATTGTGCAAGACTGTTGAATCACAGATCTGTACCTCTGAAACAAATAATGCAATATATGTTAAGAAAAAAAAAAGAAGATAGCAAGAGGGTAAGAATGAAGGGGGGAAATCGGAGGGGGAGACGAACCATGAGAGATGATGGACTCTGAAAACCAAACTGAGGGTTCTAGAGGGGTGGGGGGTGAGGGGATGGGTTAGCCTGGTGATGGGTATTAAAGAGGGCACGTTCTGCATGGAGCACTGGGTGTTATGCACAAACAATGAATCATGGAGCACTACATCAAAAACTAATGATGTAATGTATGGTGATTAACATAACAATAAAAAACCAAAAAAAACCAAAAAAAACTGTCGGTGGGGGGAATGAAAGGAACCGAAATTGGAGAAACAGGCCGGGCTGTGCACATTGTTTTGTATTTCTAGAAGTGCAGACTCCATTCTCTAGGCTAGTGCTCTTCTAAGTATGGGCCTTGGACCAGCTGCCCCTGCTGGTGGACTAGAGGACTGGTTGGAAATGAAAATTCTCAAGCCCCACCCCGGCCACCAAATGAGGAACTAAGGGGGTGTGGCCGGCAATCTTAATTTTGACAAGCTCTCCAGGTGATTCTGATGCTCACACTAGTTAGAATCTCTGCTTTCAGGGATGAGGAACCAAAGCAGGCCAGCTGGATGTTAGGTGAGGGAAAGTGTCTGGGCCCATGGACTTCTGCTGTTGTGACTAAGGTTGATAAGGATGGCCCAGGATGGGCATGCCAGCTAAGCAAGGGGGACATATCCTCCAGCACACCCCAGCATCCACACAGATGCTTATTAGCTGCTTCTTTCTGGACCTTCTTGGTGAAGAAGCAAGAGCTCTTTCTGAGCCATCAGAGCTATTGGCACGAATATGGCCAATTATCCTATATAGAAAAAAACCTTGAAAAATCAGGCTTGTTAATGAAAAGAATGTGTAAAGTATGTGTCCACACATACACTCACACACACACATTTTAGGGAATTCTATGGTGCAATATTTCTCTTTTGACTTCTGATGATTTTGTATCTCCCGGGTGCCTGCATAGGAGATGGGATGAGGTGAGTTTCAAAGCTATTAGTACTTCATTACATCTATGTTGATATTGTCTCAGCTTCTGTGTATTTGGACTCCAGCGAACAGTACACATAGGAATGTCTAAGAATTTTTTTGGGGGAGAGGAGTGGGGGATCACTTCTGGACTTAAGTATCTCTTATAGGAATGTTCTAAAATTCAGGCTATAAACCACAGAGTGTGATTGTGCTGCTTTATTGACCCTGAACAGGGCACCCAAGAGTCACATTAACAGATTGTTTTATTTCCACCAAATGCCCCTTTACAGGTTGAATTGTGTCCCCCTAAAAGATATGTTCAAGTCCTAGCCCCACTACCTGTGAATATGACCTTACTTGGAAACAGGGTCTTTGCAGGTGTAATCAAGTTAAGATGAGGGCATACTTATTTAGGTTCAGCCCTAATGCAAGAGCTGTTGTCTTTATAAGAAGAGGGAAATTTGAACACAGACACAGGGAGAATGTCATGTGACTTTGGAGGCAGAAATTGGAGTGGTGCACCTATATAAGTCAAGGAATGACAAGGATTCCAACCACCAGAAGCCAGGAAGAGGTAAGGAAGGATTTTCCCCTTAGAGACTTCAGAGGGAGCACCTTGATTTCCAGTGTCTGGACTCCAGAACTGGAGACAATAAATTTCTGTTGTTTTAAGCCATCTAAGGAGGATCGCTTGAGCCGAGGAGTTCTGGGCTGTAGCGCGCTGTGTCGATCAAGTGTCCGCACTAAGTTTGGCATCAGTATGGTGACTCCCTGGGAGCAGGGGACCATCAGGTAGCCTAAGGAGGGGTGAGCCAGCCCAGGTTGGAAATGGAACAGGTCAAGCCATCTAAGTTTGTGGTAATTTCTTATGGCAACCCAAGAAACTAATACATACTCCAAATTTTTAGCAGATGTAAGATCCACAATTCCAACGCAAAAATGGAAAATTAAAATTAAAACAATGACAACAAAACAAGCCAAACCAACAAAAGCAAATAACCAGAAAAAATGTGAAACTTATGCAAGATAGACTTTGTAATCAGGGGAGTTAGGGACATGCAAGAGGAACCTCCTTTGTGAAGAATATGGATAGTGCACTTTTTATCCAACTGTCTGAAAGGGCAACAGAATACCTTCTATGAAGGAAAAATTCTCCATAACTTTCAGGTAAAATAAGGACAGCCAGATAACCTCCCTGCTCTGTGACAGCCTATCACCAAATGAGAGATGGAGAATAATAGGAAAGACAGAGATGATATAAAACGGGCCCTAACACGGAGCATTGCTGGATTAACTCCAGCAGCATTTGTGTACATTGTCATGTCAATAAAATTACTGAAATTAAAACTTGAAATTGAACAGAGTGTGAAAGAAAGAAGATATTACTCAAGGGACACAGGCAGTAAATATTCACATTAAGGGGAGGTGGTATGATGGAAAGTTTCTATGGTTTGTGATGCCACCAAAGTCCAAACAAAGGGGGTATAATTTCCTTGTTTCCCTCTGTGGCATTTCTGCAAATTTGAGCACTTGCTTATAATGCAATTTGGCTCCTGAGAAGTGAAATCAAAGTTTAGAGATGCGTCAGTAGGTTGGAGTGCATATTCATTTATTTGCACGCCTTGTGGGGTTGCTTTCTCTCAATTAGGAGCTGCGAGTTTGCTTTGTTCACCAGCAAGGATTGGATAGGAGGAATAAGCTGTAGGTTTCCCATTCTTGGACAAGGGAGAAAGCTGAGACTGAATATGACTGAGGTCAGCATGGCGGTGTAGCTGGAAATTCACCTGTCCCCTCTTTCCTTGCTTAATTGTGGAATAAGTCCTTTTACCCCCTTCACAATCCATGGTTCCCTCCCTGCATGCTCCCTACACACTTCTGCCGTCTTAGGCAAAGGTTAGGGTGCGCTATTCTCTTCGCTGAGTCTGAGAACTGCCATGGGTCAGTTTGCTCCCCTTCTTTAACCAAAAAAGCCCTTCTGCTGGCTGTTTTCATCTCTTGCATTCTGAGTGCCCAACGTGAGGTC
This sequence comes from Phoca vitulina, assembly GCF_004348235.1. NCBI lineage: Eukaryota > Metazoa > Chordata > Mammalia > Carnivora > Phocidae > Phoca > Phoca vitulina. The sequence goes on from NW_022589713.1 coordinate 21,226,112, forward strand.
TGACATCCCCACACCCCATGTGGCAGGGCCTTGGGAATTCTGCTGATGATCTCTACACAGAGTGAGCTCCTGACTCAAAATATGCAGACAGGTTTTTCCTGACGCCCAAACAATTGTCAATATTTCCCCTTGGAGATTATTTTCTACTGAAAGCGTTTGTATCCTGCTTTAAGTTCTCAAGCTCTTATAAAAACGAATCAAAATGAAATAAGACACAGCACCTAATTCATCATTGGATACACCTAAAAAAAGGTCCAAAGTTGTCAGACTGGGTGAGGAAGACTTGTTTTATCTTTCCTGGAGAAGTTATTAATATGCTGAGCTCAAGATAATTAGCTCAATTTTTACAAAGCAGTAGAACGTGGGTACCATTATCCTTATTTTAGAAATGAAAACTGAACCTTAGAGATGTTAGAACCCTTGGCCACATTTGCAGTTAGGATCGGGACCCGGGTGTACAACTCTCCCTAACCGGGCTCTTGACTACTGTGCCATGCTGCCACTCGGGGCCTGCAGCTTTCAGGGAAGCAAGGAAGAATGTCAGAGCTGGGTGACCTTCACAGTCATCTAAACAACCCTCCAGCCTATGCAGAAATCCCTTCGATAGCACTGTGGAAAAATGGGTGTCTAGGTGGTCCCTGCACACCTTTGGTGTTGGAGGACTCGCTACCTCTCCAGATAGCCTCTACCATATTTTGGGTCAGATTTCAGGATTAAAAAACATTTTCAAGTTGCTGTGGTGATTTGAGGTTTTTCTGTGTGTAACCTCTACCCATTCATTCTAGCCCTTTCCTCTGGGACCACTCAAAATAATCCCAGTGCTTTGCCAACCTGTGGAACATATAAGGACGGGTTTTGCCTCTCTCTAAATCTTTGCTTTTAATTCAGTCTTCTAAAAAGACCTCATCCATGATGGATTTTAGAAATTTTACTTTCCTTGGAACATGCTATCATTTGTTAAAGTCCCTTTGTAATTGTGGGGAATAAAATTTGGACACAATGTTCCAGGTATGGTTTGGCCAGAAAATAGCAAGGTGAGACCTTTTTCGTCTATTCTTTTGCCATTTTGGGGTCCTGGGAAGCAGCCTAGTATTGACTAAGTTTCATATAAGATTAACTTGGACTCTGCTGTGAGTTACAATTTGAGATGACCCAGGTGTACATTTACACTGTCAATGAGCAATTTTAGGAACACAGGCCGTAGTGAAAATGCTCAGCCACTTGGATATTACATTGACCAACTTTGGTAAAGATATAAATATAGTTCTTGGTCCAAATTGAACTCATTAAATCCCACGTCTCAAATGATATTATAAATGTTGCCGTCTAGATACCTCTTCCATGGCTATTCACCAAAGACCTTCATATAAATCTATAGATGAGACAATCTTATCAGTTCTAATACATTGGTTAGGGCAAACATTCTAGGTATAGTATATACATTTTGGACGCAGCCTGCCATTTTCTATAAATCATCCAGTTTAGGAGCAAGAACAATCAAGAAGCCCAAATCCTTGCAAGAAACGTGTTACAGCTCTGTCTTAGTCTGCTTGGGCTGCTATAACAAAATACCACTTCCTAGAGAAAGCTGAGAAACTAAGGCTCAGTGAGTTGTAATGACTTGGCCAAGGCAAGGAACTGGCAGTCAGTCTTCGAACTCTTGTAAGCTCCTTCTAGGTTTAGCTCATCTGTTACCCCCACCCCCATTGCTTTACTGTTCCAAATTGTAGCCCTCCCAGGCAATTTGAAAGCATGTCAATCACTTTCTCCTCAGAGGCAGGGTTTCCTCATAGAATGATCCTATTGTGATGTCAATGAATTAATTCCAGATTCATCTTAAAGTTAATCAAAGAGGATGAACACAAAGTTACTCATCCTACTGCAATTATTTTGTCTAAATAGGGAGGCTACTTTGAATTGACTTTTCTCACCAGATCAAATCAATGATTTTTAAGAATCCAAATGTATTTTTGCTTAGAAAACAAGAAAAAGTAAAGCAAAAGGTTTTATTGAGTTACAGGAAGAGATTTTCATCAGTCAATTCATATCACCACAAATCTTTTGGATTTAAGATTTAAAGGTAGAGACAGAGTGGGTAAAAGGGTGGGTACTGAATTTGCTCAAACTGCAAACTAGCAGCATCCAAAGATTTTGTGGTGGATGATGTTTTCAAATGCTACAGAATAAGGAAAAATTTCTAAGTCTTTGAGCCAGAATTGCCTTAGTATTGAGGATATGGGTCATGGGTTACCAGGCTCCCAGGGCCAGGCATGAAATGTCAGTGTATAGGTTTATAGAGGCTCATGGTACACACTTTGACCAAAGGCATTGAAAAAAAAAAAATTAAACACTCCACTAGCCAAACAAACAAGGCTTCAGGCCAGAGGGCGTTCTAATTAATGATGCCTAGGCCATTAATGACCCACTCCTTTTGCCACTTTATGTGGTACAGAATCCAACTCCTCTTGTTGGTACTGGTTTCAGATTCTTTGGTCATCTCTGGAAGACTGAGAGGACTGCTCTGTGCATGGAAACATACTAGAGGAGGGAATACATGTATCTAAGAAAGGAGAAGAGATCTGGTCACAATGCAACCTATGGGGGAAGATGATAAAAGTTAAGAGAGACCTTATTTTAGTCCTACAGCTTTCTGGGGGGACCCCACTGATGACTTTTTTAATGATTCAGGTATTTCTCTTATGTCCAATGGAACTAGCATCCTCTTTTCTTTCCTCTTTCTTTTCTTAAAAATTTTTATTGGGGGGAAATTTCAAAAAATACAAAAAGAGAGAGAGAACCCCTAGATATCCGTCACCCAGCTTCAACAATTGTAAATTCATAGTCAATTTTGTTTCCTCTGTATTCCCATTTACTGACCTTGTCCTCTCCAATCCTCCCTCCCCATTTTTTTGAAGCATATTCCAACCATCATGTCATTTTATCAACAAATATTTCAGTATGTATCTTTAAAACTTAGGTATTTTTTTTTAGAATCCCTAACCATAACCACAATACCATTCATTATTACAGAAAAAATACCTTAATATCACCAAATATTCAACCAGTGTTCACATTTCCTTGATTGTCTTATTATTTTTATATTTTACAGTTTGATTCAATCCAGATTCAAATAAGGCCCACACATTGCAGTTGTTGATATCTATTATAAGTCTCTTTTAACCTAAATGTTCCTCTTCCATCTCATTTTCACTCTCTTTTTCTTTGTAATTTAGTTGTTGAAGAAACTGAATTGTCTGTCCTAAAGCGTTTTCCACTGTCTGGATTTTACTAATTGGATCCCATGTAGTCATGTAATGAGTTCCTCTGTTCATCTAAATTGCTAGTTAGATCTAGGGGCTTGATTAGATTCAAGTTTTATTTTATTTATTTTTTTGGCAAGATCACTTAGTTGGTAGAATTCTGTACTTTCATGAGGAGATCCACAATATCCAGATGTGTCTCATTGTGATACGAGCAGCACTGATAATCATTATCTTGGTCCATCAATTCCTTTGTAGTTACCAAATATTTATTTCCTAATTCCATCATTTCTTCTTCACTTGGTATGTGGAACGCCTCTTAAAAAGAAAAACTTTCCCTCATCATCAGTTACGTTACTCTGAAGTACAGATCTTTATAGGAAAGGAAAGATAATTGCTTGATATTTTCCTTGTATCCATTTTCAGAATAATGGTTTCCTAATTTTCCATCAGTTACTACTGAGTTTCCTTTTTGCCGTTGTTACTTTTTTAGCACCATTTGGGCTTATGGACTCAAACATACTTGGTATTATATTAAAACATTGAAATTTATTCTTATCAGTGGACAAACTGTCCCAATTTTGGAGAGTGTGAGACTTTTCAATTTGGATCCTGAGTCCTTTTGAGAAAACCCTAGTCGCCCTTAATTACCTCCTTGCTTTTTAGTATAATAAGATTTCAGGCTCATCTTGTTTCTTAAACCAGAGCTGGAACCAGCCATTTCTTCAAGGAGAGTCGTTTTGGGGGAAATATTTAGAAACCATAGTGTAGATACTAGGAGTGCTCATTGCTGTTGGGTTGGTTATTGTTTCTAGACTTTTTAGCAGATAGAGCTGAGAAATACATTTTCAAAAGATAAAATTCATCATGACATTATTCTGGTACTTCCAATTCAAATTCAGGATTATGGGGTTTTTATTTAACCTCATTGTTTTTATGCCTGTAACCCTTTCTCCTATACCTGATAATCTCAGTTCTCAAAAATGTTAACATAAGCATTCATTAATTTTATCCCACAATACACATAAAACAGTCTGAGAATAATAAAGTCAACAAAGCAAATGATAATATGATAACTGGATACATACAGTTTGCAATATTTTTGCAGTTATTTTGTTTTAGGGTTTATCCTATTTAGGATGTAAAGTTAATTGATGTGTTTTAAAATATCTTGGAATAGTTTTTCTGTGTTTGGTTATGCCACCAACTTAGGTTCATTTGCTTCACTTTGCTTTAGAATTTTAGAGAATTCTTTTTTAAAATTTAGTTTTGGAGATGGCAGAGGAGTAGGAGACCTGGATTTCGTCTCCTCTCAGGAATTCAGCTGGATAGGGATCAAACCATTCTGAACACCTACAAACTCAACAGGAGATCGAAGAAAAGAATAGCAACAACTCTCTGAACAGAAAAGCGACCACTTTCTGGAAGGTAGGACGTGCGGAGAAGTGAATCCGAGGCGATATTCGGGAGGATAGACGGCGGGGGAGGGGCCTCCGTCAGCCGCTTCTGGCAAGTGATAGAGCCACGGAGCACAAAATCGGAACTTTTAAAAGTCTGCTCCGCTGAGGGACGTCACTCTGGTGGCGAAGTGGGGGGTGGAACCCTCGCGGGACAGTGTGGTCTCAGGACCCTCGGGGTCACAGAAAGACCGGGGGTGCCTGAGTGCGGCAGAGCTCCCAGGTATCGGAGCAGGGAAGCCGGCTGCAGAGACGGAGCCCAGGCGCGGGCTCTCAGCTTGGGGTTGCCATAAACCGTGATCCGCGGCACAGTCGGGCCACTGCTCCTCCAGCAGGGACCCAACGAGCGGCAGATCTGGGGAGACTCACCTTCTTCCCCTGGGAGGAGAGGTGCGGGAGCGCACCGCGGGGATCTGCTGGGTTTGGAGACTCCACCCGGGGTCAGGTGCCAGATAGAAAGGCGCGGTCACAGGCCGGGTGAGCGCGGAGTGTGGCCGGAGACCGGGGAGACGGGAGTGACTGACTGCTTTTCTCTGGGGGCTCACTGAGGAGCGGGACCCCGAGTTCTTGGCTCCGCCGGGGCGGAGACTGGGAGGCCGCCATTTTCACTCTCCGCCTCCAAAGCTGTACGGAAAGCTTGCAGGGAACAAAAGCTCCGGAGAGCAAACCCGAGCAGATTACTTAGCCCGGACCGGCAAGGGCGGGGCAATTTTGCCTCCAGCAGAGACATTTGGGAACCACGGCAACAGGCCCCTCCCCCAGAAGATCAGCGAGAACAGCCAGCCAAGACCAAGTTTACCGATCAATGAGAACGGCAGAACTCCAGCGCTAGGGGAATACTGCACATAGAATTCATGGCTTTTTTACCATGATTCTTTAGTCTTTCAAAGTTAATTATTTTTTTTAACTGTCTTTTTTTCTTTTTTCCTTTTTTCTTTTTTTTTGAATTTTTCTTTTTCCCTTTTTCAACCAACATCTTATCAATCCCTTTTTTAAAAAAAAACATTTTTATTTTTCATTTTTAAAGTCATATTCTATCCCTTCATAGTAGTTACCCGTATTTTTGGCATATATATATAAGTTGTTCTCTCTTTAAAATCTTGAGATAGTTTCTTCTAACAGATCAAAATATACTCTAAATCTCTAGTGTATGGTTTTTTTCTACTCCCCTGCCTGATCACATTCTCTCCCTTTTTTCTTTCTTTCTTTCTTTTTTTTTAATCCTATTCTTTCTTTTTTCAAACAACTTATCAAATCCTTTTTTAAAATTTTTTATAATTTCCATCTTTACAGTCATATTCCATCCCTTCATCATATCAACCCTTATTTTTGTACATATATAAGTTTTTCTTTCTTTAAAATTTTGGGAGGGACTTTCTTTTAACAGACCAAAATACACCCAAAATCTAGTGTGTGGCACTAATCTATAATCCAGCCTGATCATATTTGATCACATTCTGTTTTTGTTTTGTTTTGTTTTGTCCTGCTTTTGTTTGTTTTTATCTTTATCTTTTTCTTTTTTCTTTTTTTCTTTCCTTTTCTTTTTTCTCTCTTTCCCTTTCTTTTCCCACTGCTTCAGGTCTTTTCTGATTTGTTTAGAGTATATTTTCTGGGGACGTTGTTACCCTGCTAGCATTTTGTTCTCTCATTAATCTATTCTCCTCTGCACAAAATGACAAGACGGAAAAAATCACCTCAACAAAAAGAACAAGAGGTAGTACCGACTGCCAGGGACCTACTCAATACGGACATTAGTACGATGTCAGATCTAGAGTTCAGAATCATCACTTTAAAGATACTAGCTGGGCTTGAAAAAAACATGGAAGTTATTAGAGAAACCCTTTCTGGAGAAGTAAAAGAACTAAAATCTAACCAAGTAGAAATCAAAAAGGCTATCAATGAGGTGCAATCAAATATGGGGGCGCTAACTGCTAGGATAAATGAGGCAGAAGAAAGAATCAGTGAGATAGAAGACCAAATGATGGAAAATAAAGAAGCTGAGAAAAAGAGAGATAAACAACTACTGGATCACGAGGGCAGAATTCGAGAGATAAATGATACCATAAGACGAAACAACATTAGAATAATTGGGATCCCAGAAGAAGAAGAAAGAGAGAGAGGGGCAGAAGGTATAATGGAGCAAATTATAGCAGAGAACTTCCCTAATTTGGGGAAGGAAACAGGCATCAAAATCCAGGAAGCACAGAGAACCCCTCTCAAAATCAATAAAAATAGGTCAACACCCCGACATCTAATAGTAAAACTTACGAGTCTCAGAGACAAAGAGAAAATCCTGAAAGCAGCTCGGGAGAAGAGATATGTAACCTACAATGGTAGAAACATTAGATTGGCAACAGACTTATCCACAGAGACCTGGCAGGCCAGAAAGGACTGGCAGGACATATTCAGAGCACTAAATGAGAAAAATATGCAGCCAAGAATACTATATCCAGCTAGGCTGTCATTGAAAATTGAAGGAGAGATAAAAAGCTTCCAGGACAAACAAAAACTAAAGGAATTTGCAAACACGAAACCAGCCCTACAACAAATATTAAAAGGGGTCCTCTAAGCAAAGAGAGAGCCTAAAAGCAACATAGACCAGAAAGGAACACAAACAATATACAGTAACAGTCACTTTACAAGCAATACAATGGCACTAAATTCATATCTTTCAATAGTTACCCTGAATGTAAATGGGCTAAATGCCCCAATCAAAAGACACAGGCTATCAGATTGGATTAAAAAACAAGACCCATCGATATGCTGTCTGCAAGAGACTCATTTTAGACCCAAAGACACCCCCAGATTGAAAGTGAGGGGGTGGAAAACCATTTACCATGCTAATGGACACCAAAAGAAAGCTGGGGTGGCAATCCTTCTATCAGACAAATTAGATTTTAAACCAAAGACTGTAATAAGAGATGAGGAAGGACACTATATCCTACTTAAAGGGTCTATCCAACAAGAAGATCTAACAATTGTAAATATCTATGCCCCTAACATGGGAGCAGCCAATTATATAAGGCAATTAATAACAAAAGCAAAGAAACACATCGACAACAATACAATAATAGTGGGGGACTTTAACACCCCCCTCACTGAAATGGACAGATCGTCTAAGCAAAAGATCAACAAGGAAATAAAGACTTTAAATGACACACTGGACCAAATGGACTTCACAGACATATTCAGAACATTCCATCCCAAAGCAACGGAATACACATTCTTCTCTAGTGCCCATGGAACATTCTCCAGAATAGATCACATCCTAGGTCATAAATCAGGTCTCAACCGGTACCAGAAGATTGGGATCATCCCCTGCCTATTTTCAGACCACAATGCTTTGAAACTAGAACTCAATCACAAGAGGAAAGTCAGAAAGAACTCAAATACATGGAGGCTAAAGAGCATCCTACTGAAGAATGAATGGGTCAACCAGGAAATTAAAGAAGAATTAAAAAAATTCATGGAAACCAATGAAAATGAAAACACAACTATTCAAAATCTTTGGGATACAGCAAAGGCAGTCCTAAGAGGAAAGTATATAGCAATACAAGCCTTTCTCAAGAAACAAGAAAGGTCTCAAGTACACAACCTAACCCTACACCTAAAGGAGCTGGAGAAAGAACAGCAAATAAAGCCTAAACCCAGCAGGAGAAGAGAAATAATAAAGATCAGAGCAGAAATCAATGAAATAGAAACCAAAAGAACAGTAGAACAGATCAACGAAACTAGGAGCTGGTTCTTTGAAAGAATTAACAAGATTGATAAGCCCCTGGCCAGACTTATCAAAAAGAAAAGAGAAATGACCCAAATCAACAAAATCATGAATGAAAGAGGAGAAATCACAACCAACACCAAAGAAATACAAACAATTATAAGAACATATTATGAGCAACTCTATGCCAGCAAATTAGATAACCTGGAAGTAATGGATGCATTCCTAGAGATGTATCAACTACCAAAACTGAACCAGGAAGAAATAGAAAACCTGAACAGACCTATAACCACTAAGGAAATAGAAGCAGTCATCAAAAATCTCCCAAAACACAAAAGCCCAGGGCCAGATGGCTTCCCAGGGGAATTCTACCAAACATTTCAAGAAGAATTAATACCTATCCTTCTGAAACTGTTCCAAAAAATAGAAATGGAAGGAAAACTTCCAAACTCATTTTATGAGGCCAGCATTACCTTGATCCCAAAACCAGACAAAGACCCCATCAAAAAGGAGAATTACAGACCAATATCCCTGATGAACATGGATGCAAAAATTCTCACCAAAATACTAGCCAATAGGATCCAACAGTACATTAAAAGGATTATTCACCACGACCAAGTGGGATTTATCCCTGGGCTGCAAGGTTGGTTCAACATCCGCAAATCAATCAACGTGATACAATACATTAACAAAAGAAAGAACAAGAATCATATGACCCTCTCAATAGATGCAGAAAAAGCATTTGACAAAGTACAGCATCCTTTCTTGATCAAAACTCTTCAGAGTATAGGCATAGAGGGTACATACCTCAATATCATAAAAGCCATCTATGAAAAACCTACAGCGAATATCATTCTCAATGGGGAAAAACTGAGAGCTTTCCCCCTAAGGTCAGGAACGCGGCAGGGATGTCCACTATCGCCACTGCTATTCAACATAGTATTGGAAGTCCTAGCCACAGCAATCAGACAACAAAAAGAAATCAAAGGCATCCAAATTGGCAAAGAAGAAGTCAAACTCTCACTCTTTGCAGATGATATGATACTTTATGTGGAAAATCCCAAAGACTCCACCCCAAAACTGCTAGAACTCATACAGGAATTCAGTCAAGTGGCAGGATATAAAATCAATGCACAGAAGTCAGTGGCATTCCTATACACCAACAACAAGACAGAAGAAAGAGAAATTAAGGAGTCGATCCCATTTACAATTGCACCCAAAACCATAAGATACCTAGGAATAAATCTAACCAAAGAGGCAAAGGATCTGTACTCAGAAAACTATAAAATACTCATGAAAGAAATTGAGGAAGACACAAAGAAATGGAAAAACGTTCCATGCTCATGGATTGGAAGAACAAATATTGTGAAGATGTCAATCCTACCTAGAGCAATCTACACATTCAATGCAATCCCCATCAAAATACCATCCACTTTCTTCAAAGAAATGGAACAAATAATCCTCAAATTTGTATGGAACCAGAAAAGACCCCGCATAGCCAGAGGAATGTTGAAAAAGAAAAGCAAAGCTGGCGGCATCACAATTCCGGACTTCCAGCTCTACTACAAAGCTGTCATCATCAAGACAGTATGGTACTGGCACAAAAACAGACACATAGATCAATGGAACAGAATAGAGAGCCCAGAAATGGACCCTCAACTCTATGGTCAACTAATCTTTGACAAAGCAGGAAAGAATGTCCAATGGAAAAAAGACAGTCTCTTCAACAAATGGTGTTGGGAAAATTGGACAGCCACATGCAGAAGAATGAAACTGGACCATTTCCTTACACCACACACAAAAATAGACTCCAAATGGTTGAAAGACCTCAATGTGAGACAGGAGTCCATCAAAATCCTAAAGGAGAACACAGGCAGCAACCTCTTCGACCTCAGCCGCAGCAACTTCTTCCTAGAAACATCACCAAAGGCAAGGGAAGCAAGGGCAAAAATGAACTATTGGGACTTCATCAAGATAAAAAGCTTTTGCAAAGCAAAGGAAACAGTCAACAAAACCAAAAGACAACTGACAGAATGGGAGAAGATATTTGCAAATGACATATCAGATAAAGGGCTAGTATCCAAAATCTATAAAGAACTCATCAAACTCAACACCAAAAGAACAAAGAATCCAATCAAGAAATGGGCAGAAGACATGAACAGACATTTTTCCAAAGAAGACATCCAAATGGCCAACAGACACATGAAAAAGTGTTCAATATCGCTCGGCATCAGGGAAACCCAAATCAAAACCTCAATGAGATACCACCTCACACCAGTCAGAATGGCTAAAATTAACAAGTCAGGAAATGACAGATGTTGGCGGGGATGCGGAGAAAGGGGAACCCTCCTACACTGTTGGTGGGAATGCAAGCTGGTGCAGCCACTCTGGAAAACAGTGTGGAGGTTCCTCAAAAAGTTGAAAATAGAGCTACCATACGATCCAGCAATTGCACTACTGGGTATTTACCCCAAAGATACAAAAGTAGGGACCCGAAAGGCTACGTGCACCCCGATGTTTATAGCAGCAATGTCCACAATAGCCAAACTGTGGAAAGAGCCAAGATGTCCATCAACAGATGAATGGATAAAGAAGATGTGGTATATATATACAATGGAATATTATGCAGCCATCAAAAGGAATAAGATCTTGCCATTTGCAACGACGTGGATGGAACTGGAGGGTATTATGCTGAGCGAAATAAGTCAAACAGAGAAAGACATGTATCATATGACCTCACTGATATGAGGAATTCTTAATCTCAGGAAACAAACTGAGGGTTGCTGGAGTGGGGGGTGGGGTGGGAGGGATGGGGTGACTGGGTGATGGACACTGGGGAGGGTATGTGTTCTGGTAAGCGCTGTGAATTGTGCAAGACTGTTGAATCTCAGATCTGTACCTCTGAAACAAATAATGCAATATATGTTAAGAAAGAAAAAAAGAAGAAGAAGAATGTAGCAGGAGGGGAAGAATGAAGGGGGGGAAATCGGAGGGGGAGAAGAACCATGAGAGACAATGGACTCTGAAAAACAAACTGAGGGTTCTGGAGGGGAGGGGGTTGGGAGGATGGGTTAGCCTGGTGATGGGTATTGAGGAGGGCACGTTCTGCATGGAGCACTGGGTGTTATGCACAAACAATGAATCATGGAACACTATATCTAAAACTAATGATGCAATGTATGGGGATTAACATAACAATAAAAAAATTTAAATAAAAAAAAAATAAAATTTAGTTTTGGTTTATACCAGTATCTCTTTCTATTGAAGTTTATCTGGAAGCTGGTGTTTCCTCTACTTAAATTTTGATTTAAAATTTTGCTTTCCTGACTTATGGAGCTGTGCTCTGTGTCTTGCTTCCTTTAACCACCATTAATTTTTTGTACATCTTTGCCTTAATCTTAAGACCTTCCCAGTTCCTTAAATTTACCTCAATGATCACTAACACACTTTATGTACACAGGAGACTTTTAGTTAAGGATTATTTGTGAGTAATGGGTAGGACTTATAGGCAGTCACTTAAAATTGAGTATAGGCATCATACTCTAAAATTAGTCACAATCCCCCATAAGCCCTGGCCTGATGCCATCTTTTATCCTTCTGAGTCTTCTCTTTCATTTTCTGCCTCAAACCATAAACTTACAGTTATTTGCATCTCCCCCCCACCCCAAGAAATAGCTTTTGAGGATTAGCATATAGAGAAAGAAAGTAGTAGTAGCTCATATATCATAACAGGTTGAAGAATGCAGATAAGGCAGATACAACATTGTTAGCAGACCCTGCAGTAAGTATAGGCAATACAAGCCTGCTGGGAAAATAGGTTCCCCACCCATAAAACATTACTAAGCCACCATTTTAAAAATGGAACAATGTTCTTAATATGATTTTGTCACATCAACTGCCAGCATTATAAATAAAAGGAAATATCATATTTTATTAATTTTAAATTTTTCTTCAACATATAGCTCAGAGGGCCACCATTTTGAAAAACTGCTGCTCTTCTGAACGTGGCAGCTACAAGGTCAACTGAGAAGTAAAAGGGTAATCTTACTGGCCAAGTGGTCTTTCTTCATTTTTTCTCATCACTTAGAGCCAGGGAATAGGGAATCTCAGGCTGGGGCAGTAGGGCAGTAGGGCTATCTTTCCCAGCACAATAGCACAATAAAGCATTAGGGGCATGATGGTGAGCCACAAGGCTGGTAACACTTGTGGGCAGGAAAGCACAAGAAGAGAGATACTTGCTGAATTGGGCACCTTGGGTATCTATGAACTTTCTCCATTGTCGTCTTCATCTTTTCTTCCAGTCCTGGCCCTGTATTCCAGGGACCTAGGAATTCACAGATTTCTTGCCAGGGCAGCTGGTGGGTATGGAGGGGAATAGGGAGTAATGGGTGTCTAGGGCAGGAAATTAGTAGCCTGGATACTCTGGCTACAGTCCAGAGCAAGGGGGACACTTGGAGGAAAACAGGATTGCCATGGGGAGTATGTGTCTAGTGGGGAGACAAATTGAAAGGATTGTGGCCTTCAGGGAATGCAGAGCTGGGGGAATATGGAGGACCCCTAAAGGGTGTGGCCCCAGCTCTCCTGCACTGGGATTCTAGTGCCTGAGTCCTCCTTGCTAAGTCTGTGCCTGGAGTCAGTCCATCCTTCTTCTCCTGTCAACAAGGCAGTTCAGCTCCCATCTCCAACCCATACTAAGTTCTTGACCCAGCTTCCTATATCCAAACACCCATGGTAGTGTTCTATAAGCATAGGGCCATCTTTCATGGTCTCCATACTTTCACAGTTGAAAACACCGACAGAAGCTTAGAGATCACATGTTTCCTGGTTACCTGACCACAGTCTAGTCTGTCTCCTTCCAGAGCTAGATGCCAGTGCTTATGGGATTTTTTCCTTCTCTTTTCTTCAAGTTATAGAAGCATCAGAAAAAGTAGAAAATGATGTGTAGTCCAGGAAGTGTGACTATATCCCATATGACAGAAGTTGGACTCAATAATTTTTTTCTTTCATTTCCTCTCTCAGTTCCTTTTCTGAAGAAGATGAGCTTTCTATATCTGCCTGAAATAGTGGGTCATATACTAGCTCACTCAGTCCTGCTGCAGTGTTTTCTCCTGTTCTCAAGGTCTTGCTGCTTCCTGTAAACCAGCAAGAACAAAGAGATCTCAGACCCTTTAAAGATTGGTGGTTTTTCTTTCCGTTTATAATCAGAAGGACACCACCACTATCAATAAAAACACCCCCAAATTAAATACAATGAAAATGTGTAATTATAGTGTGGAGAAACTACTTTAAATAGATAATTAAAAAATTCATATTTGTTCTCCCCTACTAAGTGTCCATAGCTTCTTAAGTACCATGTGGCTAACCCCCTTCTCTGGTCCAGGACATGGATGTTCTCTGGCTGCTCACTTCCTGCCCGGTGTACCGTCTGAGTCTTCCTTGATGGAATCATTGCCTGACTGCAGGGGGAGTACTTTTGTCCACTTTACTTCATGCCTAACTCACTAGAGAACAGAAATCTTTGAGATGCAGATCCCTATCATGTCAGCATGTTTACTCTAACCACTCTTCCAGTTCCAGAAGGATGAGCTGGTTTTAAGAGGGCAGTGGTGACTCTGTTGGTTGGTGGGAGTGTGAGCCCATGGAGAAGCCATCACCTGCTCCATCTTCTTCACAGTCTGGCTGGTGATGGTCCAGCCCCCATCTCACACCCGTTGTTCATCATGCTTTTTCCCCATCTCAGCCTTCATAACTGTTGAGAAATGCTACTTTTGGTGACTGACTGTGCTCCGAGAGTGATTGTGACCCTTGTTTCTCCCAGTTGACTGGGGGGGCCTCCCAGAAACGTCAGTTCCTGTGGCCTCTAGACTGATAATTATGGGTGCCAACTTGATCTTGAGTTTTTCTGTGGCTTTTTCTTCTTCTTCCAGAGGAGCCACTGTCTTGAGGACCTCCAGGCCTGGGTTCACCATGGTCTGGATCTCAGTCCAGACAGAATTCTGGGCTCTGGGCTCTTGGGATTCCTGGCAAGACCTACTGTTTAACCTCTACAGGTTTTATGCAATTCTAGTGACTGTATTTGGAAACCCAAATCAGAGTAAATATCTGACACGTTTAAATAGACTTATGGGATCTGTATAATAGAATGTGTCCAGTGAGTTCTGACCAGGAGAATCTGTGCCATATGTGCCAAACCTGGTGGGTTACTGGCACCTCAACGATAGTCACAAACTCAGCAATGGGGTGCTCTGCTACCATAGCCGCTCCTGTACATTTCTCAGACACTTGCCATTTCTGGACTCTGCACAGTTATCCATAGGCCGTATATCCCCAGGCAGGCCTTATTCTTTCTGTGACCACATTTCTCACCTATAAAACAAAAGAGTTTTAGTAGAAAATCTCTAAGATTTTTTTCTAACTTTAACAGCTGTATGGTGTTATGATCTCTACTTTTGATTTATCTTTCCTTTCTCCCATATATCCTTGAGAAATCCCAAGAATGAGGAAACTGGACCCTAGGTGACCACTGCAACTTACCAGAATATAAAGTATTCTCTCTTCTCCAAAGCCAAATGTAAGAGATTTGCAAAAGCCCCATTGGGACAAACTGTACCTCTGAATCACTCACTCTAGTTATTTATTTGCATTAAAAATTAGTATTGCATTGCCTTTATAGAAACAGTGTTTACAGGTTTAGCATGGATGCTGACCATTAATGGAAAAATAAATTAAAATCCCTCCTCAACCTAAAGAATCTTGGCTCACTTACAGATAAGACTCATGTTATTAAACAAGGCTTAGAGGAGATGTGGGAGACTGTGTCCTTGACATAACGGAGTATCTGTTATCTGATAATGTATCTTATGATGTGGTTCCCAGGGAATTGACTTGCAAATCAGAGCTCAGAAGCTCACAGGGGTGGACAATAGAGCTGTCTGGTGAGCAGGGCTGGGGGATAAGAAGAGGGGGAGGACGAGAGCTCTCCAGACATTAGTTTCCCAGGAGCTTCCAAGAGCCACTTCTTAGATGAGATGTTCTTGCACGGCTTCACTTGGGGGTATTCCTCTGAGAGTATACCCTAAACTGCCCACACTTCCTGCCCTTGCACCAGATTTTCTGCTCTGGGAGCACATGGGAGTGGGGGTGGGGGTAGTGGAGAGCAAGGACCAGAAAGCAATCAACACGCCTGCCAGTGTAAAAGCTCTCAAGATTTGGCCCCGATTAAATGTGGCACATGGCACACCTTCCAGGCTGCTTCCTCTAACAAAGACAGGTGGGGTCCAACCATTGTTTCAACCCACACTTATTGAGCACCTACTCAGTACTGCCTGTCGCTGTGACAACCTAGCAGGGCCGCAGGCCCCTTGGCAAGGAATAATAATGCAGTGTGGTCAGGGTGCCGTGGGAACACAGGGTGGGGGCCCTGACCTTGCCTGGCCATTAGGGAAAATCGGAGCAGCATCTCTTAGGGCAACCACTAGCTCAGTCTCTACAGTGTCTGCTTGAGAGAGAAAGAGCAAGAGGGAGGGAGCAAAAGAGGTCATTTACAATTCTGCCATTCATAAATTTGTCCAAAGCTTTTTGGAAGGCATTTATGGTTCCTGCCAGCATTACCTCTTGGGGATGATGAATTCCAATAAGTTCCAATCCATTTATTACTCATTGTGAGAGAAATTGCTTCCTTTTATGTCTGGAACTAAACCTGGGTCACGTTTCACAGGACATCTCCTAGTCACAGAGTTTTGGAATTTGGTTGAGTAAGTCTGTGCTCCATGCATCCTCAAGATTCTCGGTTCTGTGGATCCCAATCCCTTCCCTTCTGGCCTTCAGATTGAAGACCCTAACATTTCAGCCTGTCCGATATTCCCATTTTATTTCTCCTTCTCTGAATCTCCTTCTCCTTGTCATATCTTTTTAGATTGTGGTGGCCAGCACATCCTCAACCACCCTGTTTCACAAGAAAACACTAAAGCTGATTTGTATAGAGGAAGACTTGTTGCTTTCTGTTTTGGAGAGCACAGCATGGGAACACAAGTTAACTGACTGAGAAGCACTCCGGGGCGGGGCCCCCTGCTTCTGAAGCATCTTTATACTGCTATGGCCTCACTCACCGTCTGTGACATGATTGGAGCTCGCAGGATGGATGCCTGTAACCAAGTGAATGAAGATGCTGAGTGCTGGTGGGTACCCGTCTTCCATCATTACTGAGAACCCAGGGCCCTATACATTACACTTAGAGTTCTGATTTTTTAAATCTCTTTCTAACCTTCTTAACCTCTCACTAGAAGTGTTCAGTGTCACCACTTTTTACTGCCTGGTGGGTTTATCTTTTTATAATGCTTTCTTTACAAAAATATTGTGTTTTTATGATTATAAAATGGAAAATGTTGATTTCAGAGCATTTGGAAAAGGCTGAAAGAATAAAGCAAAAATGTAAAATCATCCAAAATTTAATTACACCTCAACACAGTTCTTCTCAGTCTTTTCCATGATACATATGTAAGTTTTCCTTTTACAAAATTGGAACCTTCCTGAGTATTGTGCATTCGTTTTTCTCATGTAATGCCACATCATGAACATTTTTACATGTCAGAGAATATTCTTTGAAAACATATCTTATTCTTTATTTTTGTTTTTATTTTTTAATTGAAGTATAGTTGACATACAAATGTGTATTAATTTCAGGTGTACAACATAGTGATTCAACAACTCTGTATGTTATGCTGTGCTCACCAAGGTGAAGCAACCATCTGTCACCATACAATGCTATTATAGTACCATTGACTATATTCCGTATGCTGTACCTTTCATCCACATGACTTACTCATTCCATAACTGGAAGGCTGTATCTCCCACACTTCCCTTCACCCATTTTGCTCATCTCCCCACCTGCTTTCCCTTTTGGTGACCAACAATTTGTTCTCTATTGAGAATATCTCTCTATTTATGGGTCTGTTTCTGTTTTTTGTTTATTTGTTTGGTTGGTTGGCTGTTTTTTTTAGATTCCATAGGTAAGTGAAATCATACAGTGTTTGTCTTTCTCTGTCTGACTTATTTCACTTAGCAAATACCCTCTAGGTCCATCTATGTTGTCACAAATGTCAAGATCTCATTCTTTTTCATGACTGAATAATATTCTATTGTATATATATACTACATCTTCTTTATCCATTTAGTATCAATGAACATGTGGGGTGCTTCCATATCTTGGCTATTGTACATAAAGCTGCAATAAACATAGGGGTGTATATATCTCTTTGAGGTACTATTTTTGTTTCCTTTGGGTGAATACCCAGTAGTCGAATTACTGGATCATATGATATTTCCATTTTTCATTTTTGGGGGAACCTCCATACTATTGAAGATATCATTTTAAATGATTGTTTAATAGTTTGTCAAGTGGATGTAAGTTTGACCAGTTATTCTTTCTTGGATAGTTCAGTTGTTTACGATGTTTTGTTATCATAGCTATTTCTATTTTTCTTAATATTGTCATAATCTATCAGGTCTGATTATTTCCTGTCTACTGGATGTAACTAGAGTGCTTTATCTAACTCAGTGGTCTCCAAAGTGAGGTGTGGTCACTCAGTATGCAAGATGATTGAGAATGTGGAAAGAAAATACTATACCTCTGATTTTTGTTTTTATTTTATACTTTTACAGTTTCTACTTCCTAATGCCTGTTTGAAAACCAATATAGGATGCCAGTAGAGGAGTACATGAATGTAATCTAATAGTAAGTGGCCATATTCAGAAGACCCATCTCAGATTTTTTTTCCCCCTAGAAGGGATTGCAATGAAGATCATTTGGAGACCTAAGTCATCCAGAAGATTTATAAAGCTTTCTTTCTCTTGGGAGTTTTCCTGAAGCTCTGGGATTTTAGGGCAAGCTGGATTATGAAGGCCTCCAGAATCTACTAAGCTCCGAGTAGCTTTTTCTGTCACTGTCAACCATGGGGTCTCCTTAAGTTGTGGGAACCAGAGGCAGGGTTACTTTGGTGGATCGTCTTCCTTTTCTCTGGACAGCCATCAGATACCACCCACGCCTTCTGACTTCTTATGCCATCTCTTGCCTTCAGATGAACTTGAGGAAGTTAGGTTTCACTACCTGAGGCTCATCTATCCCATTTCCTCTAATCCCTGCTTTTCTTCTACCTAGTTTTGAAGCACTTGGTTTGCTTTTTTAACCACTCTTTGAAAATTCTTTCATGACTTCTTCATTCTTTTAAACAATATCTTTTAACAGTATACTTTGAAGAATAAAGTATTAATTTTGATGAAATAAAATGTATCATTTTTCTTTTATGTATTAGGCTTTTGATGTCATATTTAAAAAATCATTGATTAATTCAGAGTCACAAAGACTTTCTCCTATGTTTTATTCTAAAAATTTTATAGTTTTAGGTTTTAAATTTAGGTCCATGATCTATTTTGAGTTCATTTTTGCATATTCTGTTTCCACTGAATTTCTCTTGCACCTTTGTTGAAAATCAGTTGTTCATATATGTGTGGGTCTGTTTTTAGACTATTATGTTCCATTGATATATTTGTTTATCTTGAAGCTGATACCACATTGTCCTGATTACTGTAGCTTTATAAGTCTTGAAATGAGATAGTTTTAGTTCCCTGCATTGCTCTTTTTGAAAGTTGTTTTGGCCATTATTGGTTCTGTACATTTCCATATGATTTTCCCCTAGCTTTATTGAAGTATAGTTGACAAATAAAAATTATATATAATTAACGTGTTCAGTGTGATGATTTAATGTACATATACACTGTGAAATGATTACCACAATCAAATTAATTATTGCATCCATCACTTCACATAATTACTTTTATTGTGGTAAGAACATTTAAGATCTGTTCTCTTAGCAAAATCCAAGTATACAATACAGTATTATTAACTATAGTCTCCATGTTCTACATTAGATCCTGAGAACTTACTGATCTTATTAATGAAAGTTTGTATCCTTTGTATCCTTTGACCAACATCTCCATCCCTCCTGTGCCCCCCAGTGCCTGACAACCACTGTTCTATGAATTTTACTTTTAGTTTCCACATATATGTGAGATCACACAGTATTTGTCTTCCTGTGTCAGGCTTATTTCACATAGCATAATGTCCACTAGGTTCATCCATATTGTTGCAAATGGCAGGATTTCCTTCTTTTTCTTTTTTTTAGGATTTTATTTATTTATTTGAGAGAGGGAGAGTGAATGCACAAGTGGGGGGAGGGGCAGAGGGAGAGGGAGAAGCAGACTCCCCGCCGAGCAGGGAGCTGGATGTGGGGCTCCATCCCAGGACTGCGAGATCATGACCTGAGCTGAAGGCAGACACTTAAATGACTGAGTTACCCAGGTGCCCTGGATGTCCTTCTTTTTTATAGCTGAATGATATTCCACATATGTAACAATGTATTTTATTTTTACATTTTCTTTATCCATTCGTTTTCTGACCGACACCTAAGTTGTTTCCATATCTTGCCTATTGTGAATAATGTTGCAATGAACATGGGAGTGCAGGTATGATTATGTCCTTGAAATATTGATTTCATTTCCTTTGGATATGTATCCAGAAGTAGAATTGCTGTATCATATGGTAGTTCTGTATTCTATGATAGATACATCAATTTACATTCCCACCAACAGTGTACAAAGGTTACCTTTTTTTTCACACCCTTGCCAACACTTGTTATCACTTGTCTTTTTGATAACAGCCATCCTAACAGATGTGAAGTGACATCTCATTGTGGTTTTGATTTGAATTTCCCTGATGTTGAGCATATTTTCATATACCTGTTGGCTATTTGTATATCTTCTTTTTTTTAATTATTTATTTGAGAGAGAGAGTGAGTGAGAGAGAGAGAGAAAACAAGTGGGGGAAAGAGCAGAGGGAGAGGGAGAAGCAGACTCCCGCTGAGCAGGAAGCTGGACGCGGGGCTCGATCCCAGGACTCCAGGATCATGACCTGAGCCAAAGGCAGATGCTTAACCGACTGAGCCACCTAGGCACCCCTATTTGTATATCTTCTTTAGAAAAATGTCTATTCTGATCCTTTGTCCATTTTTTTAATCTTTTTTTTCCTTTACTATCTTTCTTAGATATAGAAAAAAAAATAGCCCTAAAATTCATGTGGAACCACGAAAACTCCTAAGAGCCAAAGCAATCTTGAGAAAGAAGAACAAAGCTAGAGGCATCATACTTCCTGATTTCAAACTCTATTACAAAGCTATAGTAATCAAAGCAGTATAGTGCTGGCATCTAAACAGACACAGACTAATAGGACAGAATCAAGAGCTCAGAAATAAATCCATGCATATACAGTCAACTAATCTTTGACAAGGGCACCAAGAACACACAGGGGGGGTTGGACTACAATCTCTTTAATAAGTGGGGCTGGGAAAACTGGATATCCATGTGTAAAAGAATAAAAATTAGGTTCTGATCTTACACCACACACAAAAATTGACTTGAAATGGATTAAAGACTTAAATGTAAGATCTGAAACCATTAAATCCCTGGGGGAGGAAAAGTAGGGGAAAAGCTCCTTAACATTGGTCTTGGCAATGATTTTTCAGATATGACAGCAAAAGCACAGGCCACAAAAGCAAAAATAAACAAGTGGGACTACATCAAACTAAAAAGATTCTGTAGATCAAAGGAAATAATCAACAAAATGAAAAGGTAACCAATGGAATGGGAGAAAATATTTACAAACCATATATCTGATAACAGACTAATATCCGTAAGAATTTTTATAATCAGTTTGTCAATTTTTACCAAAAAAGCCTGCTGCGATGTGATTGGGATTATACTGAATCCATAGATTAATTTGGGAGATTTAACATTTTAACAATATTTAACATCTTAAGAATCTTAGGATTTATGAACATAGAATCACTCTCTTTCGGTCATCTTTAATATCTATCAGCAATGTTTTTTAGTTTTAATAGTATAGGTCTTTCACATCTTTTGTGAGATTTACCCATAAGTAGTTAATTTTTTTATACTATTCTAAATGACATTGATTTTTTAATTTCAACTTCCAATTGTTTGTTGCTAGTTTATAGAAACACAATTGATTTTTGTATATTGATCTTATATCCTGAAACCTTTCTAAACTCACTCATTAGTTGTAATAGCATTTTTGTAGATTTCATTGAATTTTTCTACATAGATGATCATGTTATCTATGAATAAATACACTCTTAATTTTTCTTTTCCCATCCGAATGACTAATTTCTTCTTGCCTTATTGACCTGGCTAGAACCTATAGTAAAATGTTAAATAGAAATGGCGAGACTGGTATCTTTGTCTTATTCTCAATATTAGGCAAAAAATACTCAGGCTTTCACATTTACATATGTTATTAGCTGTAGATTTTCCAGATCTGCCCTTAATCACATTGAGGAGGTTCTTTTTTTATTCCTGGTTTGCTGAAAGTTTTTATCAGGAATGGTTGTGTTGATGTTGTCAAATGCTTTCTCTGCACCAATTGAAATTGATAATACAGTTTTTCTTTTTTTTTTTAAAGATTTTATTTATTTATTTAACAGAGAGAGAGCAGGAGAGCACAGGTAGTGGGAGCAGCAGAGGGAGAGGGAGAAGCAGGCTCCCCACTGAGCAGGGAACCCGACGTGGGGCTCCATCCCAGGACTCTGGGATCATGACCCAAGCCGAAGGCAGACACTTAACCGACTTAGCCACCCAGGGGCCCCAATAGTACAGTTTTTCTTTTTGATTTGTTAATATGGTGAATTACATTGATTTTTTTTTGAATGTTAAACTAGCCTTGTCCTCCTGGGATCGACTCTACTTAGTAATGACGTATTATTCTTTTTGTGTGTTGTTGGATTTGATCTGCTAAAATTTTGGTAAGATGTTTGCATCTATATTCATGAGGTCTATTAGTCTGGAGTTTTATTGTAATATCTTTGTTTGCTTTTAGTATCAGGGTACTGTTGGCCTCATGGAATGAGTGGGGAAGTTTTTGTCCCTTTTCAATTTCTTCAAGGATTTGTGTAGAATTGATTTTATTTCTTCCTCAAATGTTTGGTAGAATTCATCAGGGAAGCCATCTGGACTTGGAGTTTTTTTTCTGGGAAAGTTTTTTTTTTTTAAGATGATTTATTTATTTATTTATTTGAGAGATAGAGCAAGAGGGAGAGAGCAAGTGAGAGCACAAGCAGGGAGAGGGGCAGGCAGAGGGAGAAGCAGATTCCCACTGGGCAGGAAGCCCGATGTGGAATTCGATCCCAGGACCCTGGGATCATGACCTGAGCTACCCAAGTGCCCCTCTGGGAAAGTTTTTAACTACAAATTAAATACTTTAATAATACATGGGACTATTCAGGTTATTTTTTCGTGAGTGAATTTTGGCAATTTCTGTCATGCAAGGAATTTGTCCACTTTATTTCACTTGTCAAATTTATTGTTATAAAAGTGTTCATAATATTCCCTATGATCTTTTTAATATCTCTAGAATGCATACTGATTTTTACCTCTCTCATTCCTGTTATTGCTGATTTGTATCTTCTCCCTCTCTCTCTATTGATTACTCTGGCTAGAGGTTTATAGGTCTCAAAAAACCAGCTTTCAGTTTCATTGATTTTTTTCTATGTTGTGTTTGGTTTCTTTTTCCATTGATATTTACTCTGATCATTATTATTTCTGTTCTTCTGCTTACATTGGGTTTTATGTCTTTATATTTTTGTAGCTTCCTAGGGTGGAGGTTGAGGTCACAGAGTTGAGACATTTCTTTTTTTCTAATATAGGCATTTGGTACTATAAATTTCCCCCTATGTACAACTTTAGCAGCATCCCACAAATTTTGCTATGCTGTGTTTTCACATGTTTCCAGTTCCAAATACTTTCCTTTTTTTTTTTTTTAAGATTTTATTTATTTGAGAGAGAGAATGAGAGAGAGAGAGAGAGAGAGAGAGAGAAAGCATGAGAAGGGGGGAGGGTCAGAGGGAGAAGCAGACTCCCTGCCAAGCAGGGAGTCCAATGCGGGACTCGATCCCAGAACTCCAGGATCATGACCTGAGCCGAAGGCAGTCGCTTAACCAACTGAGCCACCCAGGCGCCCCTCCACTTCCAAATACTTTCTAATCGCCCTTTTGATTTCTTCTTTGACCCATGGGTTATTTGGAAGTATGTTTTTTATTTTTTAAATATTTGATAAATTTTTAGAGTTCTGCTGTTGATTTATAATTTAATTCCATTTTGGCCAGAAAATATACACTGTATGAATTCAATTCATTTAAATTTGAGACTATCTTATGCACCAGACATAATTTGAGAATTGTTTTATGTGTATGTTTCATGTACACTTGAAAAGAATGTGTGTTCTGCTGTCTTTGAATGGAGAGTATTCTATAAATGTCATTGAGGTCCCCAGGCTCTCAGCTCTGGAAGCTCTAAACTCAAGAAGTTCACTGGGCTCTGCCTGGTTTCCCCCTTCTTTCTCCATGGTCTGGAAACCTTTTTAAGGCAATAAGCTGGGACAATTGTAACATTTGCTTCCCATTCCTCAGGCATCAGTGTCTGACATCCAATGTCTTGAAAACTCTTCTTTCATTTTTTTTGTCTTTAAAAATATCGTTTATTTCAGACAGGAGGTGAAACCCAGCCTCTGTTATCCCATCTTGGCCAGAAGTGAAAGAACTATAAATAGTTTTTTATTCAGCTTAATTTTATCAGTCTGTTTCCAGATGAAATCAGTTTTCTATAGAAACTTAAATATTATAGTAAGATGATTCTCAACAGGTTTTATTTTTAAATCAACTTCATAGGGGAATAAGTCACATACTATAAAATGCACACATTTTAAGTGATCATTTAAATTGACGGATGTACAAAGCTGTTTGACCCTGTTCAAGATATTGGACATTTTTATCACCCCATAAGCTTTCTTTCAACAAGGTTTTAATGTGCAATTTCGAGAAGTCAGTCGAAGTCTCTGCAATGACTTTTGAGCTAGGGAAAGGAGCCCATCAAGTGGATTGCCTCCCCTTCTTGCTTGCTCTAGATCCCACTCCACTGCATTATCTCCTTTGCCTGGGTAGACAGACCCATATGTGACCCTCCACAAAATGGAATATTGGACCTTAGGACCTCGGTGATTTTTGCAAGCAGGCAGGGTTCAACAATCAACAAGATGAGGAACTGTTTTGGGAGCTCAGTGCTCCCTCTTGACAGTCATGGGATGCCTTAGGCTATGATACACTTGCCACCTTGGACCCCTGGGGACCTTCATTTCTGAGATTTTTGAGGTCATTTGTTACACAGCGTTATTGCCACGATGACTAATTGATACATGGTGCTTGATAAATACTGCTGGACTGCTTTCCAAAAATGCCATACTTATATTTCTACTGTACCAAGCTTGACACTGGATATTATTTTTATTTTTTCCAGTTTTATTGAGATAGAATTGACATACATCACTGTATAAGTTTAAGGTGTACTGCATAATGTATTTTTATTTTTAGCTTCTGAAAGTTTAATAGGTTAAATCATATTTTCGTTATTGTTTTGTTTTTCAGAAACATTTCTGAACTTCCCAGGCACCTGTGAGCCGTGCCGGCATGAAGCATTAATGGGTCTCCTTTCCCTTCTGGTGGGTGCACCTGAGGGAACCCTGCATGGCAGCTGGTTGCAGAAGAAGCCAAACCAGAAGCTGACAGCAAATCATAAAGCCCCTGGGATTGTGTCCTATTTAAATAGATCACCTTGTTTCCAAACATTTATTTATTTCCCTTTTGATTCTTTCTTCTCCGTTTGCAAGCCTGTATTTCCAGCTTCACAGTTTTCTAGCGTTTACCATGTGTTAGGCACTGTGCTAGCCACCTTTGGCGCTGCATCCTCTAATGAGCAAAGCTGCCTGAAAGCCATTCTACCCCTCTTCTTGCTGTTGCATGGCCTCCCTCCACCCCATTGGCTGCCAGCTCAGCATTCACCTCTTGGCCTTGCTCACTGTGTTGCCCCCTGCATCTCTCCTAGCCTCCTAGGGACCTGAGGGCTCTTACTCAAACCCGCCTCACCTGGCACATCGAACCACAGCAGACACAGCAAGTTAAGTCCTGCGGTGAGGGGGGGAGGTTGGGCCAGGGGGGCGACTGACCTTTTCTCATCCTGCACTTGGGTCCTATACCTCCCAACTGCCTTAATTGACAAGGTTGGATATGTTTCTGTACTTTTACTTACCAGTTAAGCCTCCCCTTATATGCATTTTCTGTTCATGTTCTTTGTCTACTTATCTATTGAGGTCTTGAATTTTAAAAAATCAATTTGTATGAATTCTTTATGTAGCAGAGATATTAAAGCATTTCCGCAATGTTTGCTGCAAAATTCTTTCTCTGTCCAATATTTGTTTCCTTGGCTTTTGCTATAAAGAAGATATGTCTTCCGAGTGTAAAGTTTGCACCCATAAATAAGAAGGGCCATATTTAAATGTGTGTACCTTTCTCTTATCTTTACATAGCCTATAATATGTTTTCTCAGGCAGCTTAAGTCTCACTCTGGAATGCTCAGATTAGCAGCCAAGGATGTGTTCAGGAGGAGGGAGAAATTGGATCCCTCTGTGACAGGAATGGCTAATGACATTTTTTCCCCTGATGAGGCTCTATGGTCCACTCTTCATTTATACATTCTAAAATATTTATTGAGCATCTACTCTATGCCAGGCACCACTGCCTGGGACATTTCGGGCCCTGGTTTAATGGTCACTGAGATTTAATTGAGTTTTGATGAGATGGATGAACCATACACTATATCAATAAAGTTGAGTATTACCTTAATCGCATTCTTAGAGTTATTAACTTTAGGGTCTATGGAGACAATTTTGAGGGAGCGAGAAAGATATAGTCCCTGACCTCCAGAGGTTCATAGAAGATTGGAGAAGGCATTCAAGTAAAAGACAATTACAGGGGGCTGGGACAGGGGCTGTGATGGAGAATGTGGGATGGGGGCTGCGAGCCTTGCAAACAGATAGCAGATTTGAGGGATCAGGAAAAGCTTCTTGGAGTGATGTCCAAATTGAGGTCCAAATTGAGATCTGAAGAATGAATGAGAATGGCTAAGAGAAGAGGGTTGAAGGTCACAGTATTTTTGTGAAGGCAACATCTCAAAAAAGTCCTGGGGTAAGAGAAAAAACTTGTGCGTTTGAGAATCCAGGGTGCTAAAGAGCGTCTCCTAGAGGTAGTGTTTGAGAAATGGGTCAAATATTATCATCATTATTCCTTGAATTATTTGACCTCCTTTTTTAAAACTCCCCTACCCCTTTGTAAAATATGCCACCGTTATCATTTACCACAGAAAAGGGTGTTGGCTTAAAAATTAAGACACTTGGTTTTTACTTCTAGCTCTGCTATGAAAGAGCTGTGTGACTGGTGAGTTTAAGGTCCTACTCTGGGCCTCTGAGTCGTGTTCCAGGAAATCAGGGACCAGGCAGGATCATGTCCCAGAATGAAGTCCTGGGGCTGCATCTACTGTCTTTGGGGTTTGGCTACTCAGTGGCATTCTGTCCTCTCTTCTTTCCATTCATCAGGTCTGTCTTTAAAGAACCAGGGAGGCTCCTGACCCTGAGAACACTCTCAAGCATCCAGAGTCCAAACCCAGGGAGCTGGATCCTCCAGCTAGAATCTGAACGAGACTCCATCTAGTCTTGCCCCGTGGGCTATTGATTCCCACAGACAGGAGTCAAGCCGATGAGTTAGAGCTCCTGGAGGGGGACAGGGACTGCTTGGGGGATTCTCCAGGCAGTGCCTAGTACATTATGGGTCCTCGGTTAATATTCATTGAAGTTTCATTGAGGTTTGATGAGATGGATGAACCATACAATATGTCAATAAAGTTAAGTATTACCCTAACCACATTCTTAAAGTTATTAAAAATGTCAAGAGCGGGGTGATTTATTTGCTCATTCTATGGAAATATTGCAAAGACAGTATGTATAAAAATGTGCAGGGCTTAAATGATAATGATTTATTTTTCTGGCTCCATCTCAAGCTTAGTGTCAGTGACTGTTTCTGATGTTGC
Organism: Phoca vitulina; assembly: GCF_004348235.1. Classification (NCBI taxonomy): domain Eukaryota; kingdom Metazoa; phylum Chordata; class Mammalia; order Carnivora; family Phocidae; genus Phoca; species Phoca vitulina. The sequence continues at coordinate 21,253,585 of NW_022589713.1, forward strand.
CCGCCTCTTCGAGGTCTTTAGCCTTTTGACACCATTTGTAGTCCTTAAGAGCAATGGGAGATTGCAGTGCGGGCTGGAGGTTCAGGAGCTGATGCAAATTCCATTCTCCAGCTGTCCCTGGTCTCTGGATGATGCCAAGTGGCCACCTGGGTATGACCTTTCACATTTGACATCACTGCCCTAGAGTAATAGGTGCTTCAGCAAGGGGATGACAAAGCTCTGGCCCTGAGCTGAGATCTGAAAAATGTTCCTGCTCTGGGTCTCCCAGGAGAATTCTAAGCACTAGCAAGTGGGGGCTCCGGAAAGAGTGGGAATTAGCGTTTTTTGCTCTGGGAATATGTGTTCACATTGGCAGCACGGCCTGACATGGAGTAAAGGCTCCCGGCAGGGCCGGCCTTGAGATTCTGTACCCTGGGCCTCAACCACAGCTTCTCCAGGGCACAGAGAGACTCTGAGCCTCAGGGTGTGTGCTTGTGTGTCTCAGACTGCACACTCCACGGGGCACGTCTGCACAAACAGCTCTGCCAGCCACAGCCAAGCGCCCTGTACAGGGAAGCGCACGGTAAAAAATGATCTTGATGCTTTGTAATAACTATGTGATTAAAACCGCGTGAAAAATGACAACAGTGAACACAAAAAAACAGCCCCGCAAGCTCATGCGCAGCATCAGCAAAGCCTCTACCTTCGGCCCCCGCCCCAGCTGCTCATGGGTGCCCACACTTTCTGGATATGCCCTCCAGACACCTCGGCCAGGGGCTTTGTGTGGGAGAACCGAACCCTCCCTGCGCCTTCCTCCTGCTCTGCCTTCCCTATGACCAGCCCAGCGCGCTGTACCACTCTCAGCCTCTAGGGGGCACCAGAGCTTGCACATAGCAAGGTGGAGGCTTCTTGAGACAAAAGAGGAGGATTTTGGCTGCCAATTTGTCTTAACATTGTGTAAGGTCTGTCTTGAGGCAGTGGAGGCCATATACAGACCCGAATCAGGGTGTGCATCGTTCTGGCTGGTCTGATGCTACTGGCTGGGGCAGATGGTCGTCCAGGCCCCAAGGTAATGGGGAGTCAGCTTCTGGTGCCTTTTGTATCTGCGATTCCAGCCCGTGGGGCCAGTGGTTGGGAGAAGGGGTCCCTGGTGTCAGCCTTTTTGAGACAGGAGGCTTCCTGTGCCCCTGCCCCACACTGCCTGCTTGCCCGGAGCCTCATGCATCGGAGAGACAGAAGGTGCCAGAGAAACAAGGCCAGTGAGGATGACAGGAGTTAAGGGAGGAAAGGCAAAAGGAAAGGGACAGGAAGAAAGAAAGAGAATTTCGGGATAGGGGCAAAATCAAGAATGAGATGGAGAAAAGCTAATGTATGGTGATTGTTCTAACCATTGTTATGGGTTTTGGAGCAAAACAATTTGTAGGAAGCAAACTTCCCCAAATCTGAGTACTTACTAAAGAAGAAAACAGAAGGATTGATAATGGGAATTAGGCTAATGAATAAACAAGCTGCTTAAAAAATGGGCTCCTTTCGCAGTCCGTTATTTTTAACTTAGTGGCAATTTGCATACTAGTTAATTTGCATATATTAAATACTGCTCCCCTTTTTCTCCTTCCTACCTCCTCCACTTCAGAATAACATTTCATTACGGTGCTGCTGGGCCCGAGGACTCGGAGGCTCTGGAGAGTTTATTAATTTATCCAACACATGCTGTGTACATTTTTATCACTTGCCGCACAGTGGACCCGGTATCTTTGAAGTCATTAACAACATGAGGGGTATTCTGCTCGAGGTATTCAAAAGAGAGCGAGCAAAGCCAGCCTACAAAAATGTTCCCCAAAACAGGGAAAGATCATGTTTGGTTTTTGTTCTTTCTAGGAAGACAAAAATGAGCAATGGATAACTCTCATCTGCATCAGAGAACCTCTGTTGTGTTTAACTTTTATTATTATTTTTTTGAATTTCAAATCGAAATGGAACGATTCTCAGTGGGGCACAGATTTCCAAAAGGAACTAGGCGTACATGACGTTCCTCCTGCTGCTGCCCACACCGGAAGGCGGAGGAGAGCTTGGGTCTTTGGGAGCCCCCACTACTGCTGATGGGAATAATGAACCAGGAGGTGAGGACCATGGGCCCTCCCCCACACCGCCCCACCCTGGGTGCTCCCTGGACTGCACTTCTTCCCTATTGCCCTCTCCCAGGGAGTCCTCCCACCACTGCCCCTTTCCTTTCCCTTGCAGCTTCTGACTAAGAGGGAACTTCTAGCTCAAGCTTCTGGTTGCTTACTTAATTGCTCTGTAGTGCATCGTGGCACCTCCCATGGGACTAGAAGAAGGCCACCATGCCAACACGGGGACTTTTAAAAAGTGGCTAGGTCTGGCCCACTTGCCTTAATCCTATTGTTGTTTTCCCATGCCATCTTGTCAGTTTGCCTCTTAGCCCTTCTATTGTCCAGATGCTTAAGCTCAAGAGAAACCTGTGTCTTTGCCAAAAGCTTATAGTTTTCCTCAGGTGCAAATGCAAACTAAAATATAATTAACTCACTAATTTATTCAATCATTCATTCACCAAATATTTATTGACTGCCTACTATGTGCCCCATATTCTAAGCAAAGGGGATACAAACATATAAATGATAAATGATACTAGCCACGAGTTATAAATGCTAAAGATTGATGGGATAGCAGGTGGCACAAGGGAGGGGGTGCCGCTTTAGCTAGGGTCATCAGGGACAGCCTCTCCAAAGAGGTGACAAAGGAGAAGCCGAGGGAAACAGGATTTACTCAGGATATTAGGGCCATCTCTGTGCTTGGCTTGGTCCTCCATGGGCTTGTGGCCTACTGACGTTACACGTGGCTGGAATAACCTGCCAATCTCAATGTGTTTGCCATCACTTGACCCCGAGGTAGGGCCTGGTTTGGTGAAGCAGCAGCCCTTGGGACCCTCCCACCATTCAGGTGACCTTCCGTGTAGGTTCAGATCCTCTCTCCAGGAACAAACTCCTTGGGAGGAGGCAGTGGCCAAACGCATCAGGCAGCCTGGGTTTAAAGATGACTATGTTTGTGACTTTGGGTAAATTACATAATCGCCTTGTGCTTTAGTTTTCCAGTCTGCAAAGTGGGTACAATAAATGTAAAAGTCTGGCATATAATAGAGGCTCAATAAATGTTCCCGGGTTTTACTGCCCAGAGTATAAGGAGCTAGATCATGCATGGGGAGTGTGGAGACATTTTATGTAGCATGCCAAACATGTACAGAATAGAAAATCTCCCTAGAGCAGTCTGTCAGTGCCTTATGCCTTGAGTTTCGGAACCAGACAGCCTTGGGTTTGAAACCCAGCTCCACTAACTCACTAACAATATTATCCTTGAGCAAGTTGCTTAATCTGATTATGACTCATTTTGCTCATTTATAATATGGGGATAATAATAATGTCTACCTTAAGGGGCTGTTGTAAGGATTCATGAGACAGTATCTGTAAAGCATCTAACACATAAATGTTACCTGGTATATTTAATATTATTTCACTGTCCTGGTCTGTGGCAATAAACAGTTTGATTGTCTTGATGAACAAAAGAATGTTAAATTCTTCACATATTGTATTGACTACCCACCCCAATTATTCTCAAACTAACTGCTACACTGCAGGTAATTTTCTCCACACCAATGCCTTTGCCCCAGTCTGAGCCACCATCTTTGCTCCCAAGACAACTGTGGTGGCCCTCACTGGTCTCTCTGCTTCTACTCCTGCCCTGCTATAAGCCCTTCCTCACATAGCAGGCAGACAATCTATAGAATATATATTAGCTATCAAATGGTTTCCATTCACCCCTAAAATAAAATTCAAACTCCTTACCTGGGCCTATAAGACTTTAATTGGCTTGTCCCTTGCTTATGTCTCCAACTTTAGCTGCCCTCACCTCCCTCCATGTCTGCTATAGTCCAGCCATACTGGTCTTCTTCTAATTTTTTAGGTCTTACCTTATCCATTTTCTCCTCAGAGAGGCTTTCTCTGAACACTTTGTCTAAGTATCAGCCCTCCCCCCGTTATTCTCTGTCATAAGCCCTTCCTATTTCCCTCCTGACATTCTTTATGATGTAATTGTTTACTTGTTTGTCATGTATCTAGAGGCACCATAGGGCAAGGAGCATGTCTTCTTGTCTTGCCACTGAATCTCTAGAACCCAGCTGAGTGCTGGGCATGAAAGTTTTCTCAGGAAATTATTCATCAAATAAATGAGTCAATCAGTTAATGAATGAAATGTAGGATACCTCTAGTTTGTTGGAAAAATTCTCTGTTCCTTTCTCAGGCTACCCCAATCAAGGGGTTCCCCTAAATGGAACTGCTAAATAGAAGTGAACACAGTCAGCTAATGTCAATACTGACTTTGTTAAACTAAGAAATGACAATGTCCAGAAAATGAATTGCTGGGTTCTTCTTCTCACACTTTATCACCCAACTCAGCTCTCATTGGTTGAGAATTTCAGTAATTGTGGGTGACTCGGGTGTGGCAAGTTGTAGAGATGTTCTGAATAATGGAGGGGATGTAGAGTCTGAGTTCAGAGCCATCCTTTGAGAGTGTTGGCTGTTATTCCCAACATTTGGGTTGGGAGCATGCTGCCCATAGACCATGTTTTCCCTTCTCCTTAAAAAACCAAACCAAACCACAATATATCACTTAGTCTGTATTACATGTATTAACTAATCAAATTCTCAAGACAATCCAAAGAAGGAAGCTGAGGCCCACGGAAGTTAGTGGTTAGGGAGTGGTGATGGAACCTGGGTTGGTGGGTGATGGAGTAGCCAGGGCTCCAGAGCCCTTACTCTCAGCCAACATTATACTGTAGTGGTTACTATTATAATTTAATGCAGCATTTCTTTAGGGAAAATTGATAATACCAAATGGAAGCCTGTATTGTGGTATATCTATGACTCTTTTATAAATGTCAGAATTTGGGCAAAAGTGAAGAAAAAAACTCTTTGGTGTATCACTGCAGAGACAAGTGCCTCAGCTGGGAGGAAGCTGCTCAGACACACTGGAAAACGGGGAGTGGGGATGGTTTTGTAGGAACCTGTACCAGCCAGCCTCCATTCTCTTCCAGCCCTGGATCTGTAATAGTAGCGTTAGCATCCTGAATTTAATTTCAGGGCCAGTGCCCTGCATTGCTCCTTTCTGTCTTTTCTAAAGACATTTTAATATTGCTAATCGATGCCCCGTGGACTGACATTTTTCCCTGAGTGTTACTGCAAAGCAGACCTCTTGGAAGAATGAAATTCTACAACTAATTTCAAAATGGATGTAGGATGAAGCCTGCTGGATTCTGATTTCTCAAATCAGAAAAGACCTGTAGCGGGGAGGGAACGGGCTGTAGCTTTGCAGACCTGAATTTAAATCCTGACTCTGCAACTTGCCAGCCATGTCGCCTTGAGCGGGGTACTTAACCCCGTGAGCCTCAGTTTCCTTCCATTTCCAAGGGACAAATTGACCTAACCAGGGGAGTATTGTGAGGATTGCATGTGATAATGTGTATCAAAAGCCCCAAGACAATGACATTCACAGAGTGGGGATTCCCCTCCCCTCTCAGATGTCATCTGGCTCACTTAGTTGCCCCCTTCTGATAAATCCTTACAAAGGAGACTCTTGTTTGGAGATAGCTTCAGGGAGGAGATCTGATGAACCCTCTTGATCACCCATCCCACCATCACTAGCATCCCTAATTTTCTAGCCATCAGTAAAATACTGTGCTCAGTGGGGAGCCTCCTAGCTGAAAGGGACATGCAGGACTGGGGAGGGACTGGAGAGGGCCAGAGAGAAGCCAAAAAGTTTGCTTAAGAAAAAAAATGATAAAAAACCAAGATGGGCACAAGAAGAAGAAGGAGAAGGAGAAGAAGAAGGTGGGGGGAGAGGAAGAGGAAGAAGACCCCTGAGACAAACTGGAGATACCAAAACCATTCAGCCTGAACCTTTAAGCTTGACTTGAAGGATTTATTAACACTAGGGCACCAGTCAGGGGCCGGAAGGTGCAAGGAGGGGTGGACCAACTGTAAAGAGCTCTTGATGTAGGAGAGAGCTGGTCAATCCGCTGCCACCTTGCTGATGGCCTACTCCCAGGCTAACTGCCTATGTTCTCATTGTGTCAGCTCAGAGCATTCATGTCCTGCCAGCCCACCCACATTACAGCTTCTCTTGATTGTGGGCCTGTTTCAGACTTGGTTCTGTGCCTCCTCCAGCCTTAGCTGGAAAATAGCAATTCTTAGGGTCCTCCTCCTAAAGTTGGACAAAAATCTGCTTCCTTTTAGCTTTTATCCACTAGCTCCAGCGCTGCCTCCAGGATTCGAATAATGAGAATACCCACTATCCCAAGTGACAGTCTTTCAGATGTTTAAAGACAAAGATAATCAGGCTAAACAGTTCCAGCACCTTCATTTGTGATTTAATTAACATTGTGTCCAACATCTTTCCCCTGTTCTTCACCTGCCTGTGGCACTTTTCCAATTGGTCAGGGACCCTCTTAAGCACAGATCTTCAGGACCACTGGGAGAAGCAGACCAGAGCCAGTTCCCACCAAAACACTGCACTCTACGTTCCTAGCAGTTTCCTTGGCCAGAGCCCCCGCACTACTGTGTGAATCTGAGCCTACATGCAAACTCAGACCCAAGGCCTTGTTCTTATGAGCTATTCCAAGGTATGTCTCTTCATCCTCTACTTGTGCACTTGAACCCTTGAATAGAACCCCAAGGTTTTAAAAATATCCATTGAAATTTTTCTTTTTTTGAGAGAGAGAGAGAGAGCTTGTTCATGCCCCTGCAAATGGGATAGGGGTAGGGATAGGGAAGGGAGGGGGGAGAGGCAGAGACAGAGAATCTTAAGTAGGCTCCACACCCATTGTGGATCCCGACTTCGCAACCCTGAGATCATGACCTGAACCAAAATCAAGAGTCAGAAGCTTAACCGACTGAGCCATCCAGGTGCCCCTTATCTTGTCAGGTTTGAACTGGTATGTCCATCTCTCCAGACTGCTTTTGGCTTCTGTGATTCCCTTCCTCAGCTTTTCCTCTCAGCCTTAAGCTGTGTAGATGGGATAGATTGGCTCTAGAGGCCAAAAATTTAATAATAGTTGATAAAAGTTTTGGATTGACTAAGACAGAGGTCAAAATTCTTCATCATATCATTCAGAGTATACTATAGGATCACATCACACGTTAATCATCATCTCCGAATTTATTCAACCAGTTATAAATCCACTGAATGGTATTATCATGAGGTCCATATCTCTGTAATTTGTTCACAATGATATTATAGGAAACTCCATCAAAGACATCGTTAAAATCGATAGGCACTGTATCTACTGCATCCCTTTGATTCTTCCTGTGGTCATCCCAACAACAAGCCTATCTCATGTGGCCTTGGTTTTAGTGAGTCTAAGTTGGTCCCAGGAAATGAATATGCTCCCCATCTTGGAGTTCGCATTCCCTCTATTGCACAGTCTATCCTCCAAGTGTTTAATAGGGACAATCTTACTCCTTTAAAAATCAGGACTTGCCCTTCTTCCAAAGGCTATTAAAGAGATGAGAATGGGAGAAAGGAGACAGGGATTACACTTTGTAGAAATAATTTCGGTTAGGCATTAAGAATAATTCCCTGGGAATTATTGGGAACTGATCAGCATATTGTTTTGTTAACAGCTATCCGAGGTTCAAGAGATCTTCTGAGTGGTGCTACCTGAAATGCAACAGCTGGCTCGAGGGCAGTTTTGTGGGACACTCAAGTGGGATTTATGTGCTACAGGGATCCCCCCACTTTTCAAAAGTCCAAGTTATTCCACTTCGTTTTTTTTTTTAGTATTTTATTTATTTAAGAGAGAGAGCACAATCAGGGAGGAGGGGCAGAGAGAGAGGGAGAAGCAGGCTCCCCGCTAAGCAGGGAGTCCGACACGGGGCTCGATCCCAGGACACTGGGATCATGACCTAAGCCGAAGGTAGATGTTGGGGACTATATCAGCACCTCAGCATCGAGCCACCACAGCTTTGAACTGTGTCTGTGAGCATCTGTGCTTTAGCTCCATTTATTTTGTGCAACTGTGAACAAGATGTGTCTTAAGTATCAGGAAAACCTAAGAAAGGTTATTTTTTGGGTCTGGAAATGCTCAACAATTTTTCCATATAAATTAATGGTAATGACTTCTTCACTCTATGTATGCCATTTTGGCTTACTAGAGATTTCGTAGGAGTGCTCTACTTTAGGATAGCACGGGAAACCTGTATTCCTTTTTTATGAGAAAATGTCATACTACGTTTAAAAAGGGGAATCAGTGATTCCTCTATGCCTTCAGTACTGAGGAGGTAATTTTCATATTTTGGTACAGAAAATACATCTTTGGTTCTTTTTGGACCAGTCTGCCTCTTGTTGACAAACTAAGTAGGATGCAGAGACCCCAGGAAGAGAGTGAAGACAAGACTCCGCATCACTTCAACAGCAAGACATCTATACGGTTCTTGTCATTCTCCCATCTACACTCCTGTTTCACCCATCCATCCATCTGTCCATCCATCCATCCATCCATCCAACCAACATTCAGTAAATATTTACTATGCACAAGGCACTAATGAGACCAAAATCTTGCCCTTGAGGAGTATATGGTTTAGTATATGAGATAAACTGTATATAATTGATGATAAAAATGTTATTATAAGATCAGACAGAAATTGCTTCCAGTTAGATGGAACTGGGGAAGCATTCGAACCAAACTAAAAAAAGTTGGATAAGATTTAGATATATGGACATAGGAGATAAGGTTTTTCCGGGCAGAGGGAATAACCAAGGGCAAAGACATGAAGGAGGTGAACTGTGGAGACTGCGTGGGGCTTTGCAGGAGAATAGTTGGGGAGAAACTGGAAAGGTAGCCCGGGATAGTTGGTGGAGGGTAGAATTCCAGGTTAAGGATTCTGTACTTCTTCAGAAGGAAATGGGGAGCCATTGAGGATTTTGAGTATTGTAGTAAATGTAAATAGAACTGTGTTTCAGAAAATCACCTTATTTACCAGTGCCAAAAGTTGGAAGCAAGATGATAGAGCTTTGCCTCCAAGCCCTGCCCTCTGATTCTCCTGTGGTGGTCACTGCTAACACTGGTGGGAAGGAAGGTGGTGCCATTTAACCCTCAAGAAGAAAGGTAGGTGCAGTGGGTCTGTGAGTTCCAGTAAGATCCCCCTTTCAGGACTGCCATGTATCTGCTCATGCTGTGAGTGTGGGCAGCTGGTGGCTCACAGGTACATCCTTCTCTGAGAATTGACTTTGGCTGGAGAGAGCTGCCCCGGCTCAAGGTTATTCTCTCTCCTTCCATGACTGATACAGAAAGTAACAAAATGCCTGGCCTCCTTGCCTCAATATGGAGGACAACGCTGAAGGAGTCTGCAGCTCCTGAGCCCCCTGCAGGATCACCCAAGGCCTCTCTGTTACCTACTGCACACTCTGACAAACCTCCTGCACACACATCTCCATCTCAGAGCATTTTTCCAGGATCCAGACTGCGGGCAATGGGTCCTCCTCTTCCCAAGTTCCATCTGCTGTTGACCTATGCAGTGGATGGCTTGTTTCAGCAACATGTCATCTCTCTGGATAGGGACTGGGAGTGGGCAGTGCTGCTCCTATTCTGCAGAGATTTCTTCTATGAATACAGGGTTTTCTCTAGGTCTGGAAGGTCTCTGACCCTTCCCAGGTGGTGTTCCCCAAAATGTCTTCCATAGCATGTTTGTGGAGGTGCTTCTTATAAAAAGTGGTGGTCAAACAAGAACTCAGTATCCAGAGGTTAGAATTGTAGACAATGCCCAGATGTATTTGAGAATAAGGGCCTCTTTCTCAAAAACCATATCAGGGATTAAGGAATTGTTGCTCTGTGCCTTTGAGGGGCTCTATGGGGCTTAAATACTCATTAGTGAAGGGCAAGACCAATATTACTTGGGATGATGGTTTTGACACAGTGTTGAAAGCTCATGCAGCTCAGCATCCATGCAACATAAACGATGAGACAAGCTGGTGGGGATGGTGGAGACGTGGGAATCAGGCACATACCCATATAAAGGGGACTGCTGCTACGTGATTCCAGACAGACATTTCCATATGGGAGCGCCAGCCCCTGTGGTCAGATCTCAGTTTTTGCAAGAGGAACCAGACATATGTATTTTTTTTTTTTAATTTAAGCTTCTTGAGTTTTAATTCGATTTTCAGAAAATACTGTGTTTGTGGAGCAAAACATCTCTACAAGCTGGATGTGGCCTGAGGGCTGTGGTTGTCTGCCTGTTTTAAACCACTGTACATGCTGGAAAGAGTGCCAGAGGCAAAAAAAAAAAAAAAAAAAAAGGTAAGCACATTTGTGTGTTCATTTTTAGAGGGGGCTCTGCCCAGTAGTGGTTGACGGTGGAGGGGGGTGAGGGGGGGTCAGGATGAGCTAGAGATAAGGGGGGCGGGCCGCTGAGCCCATGCATGAGTAGACAGCTGAAAACACGCTTCCAATATGTATTGGCCTCTTGCCTTCGTGGGGATTGGGGGAAACTTCAGGTTTTAAAAAAGAAAAATCTTATTTGCAAATTTACTTATTCCTTAAATTCCTTCTTAAAACATTGCTTTATGTTATTTAATCTTCAAGAAATCCTTCAAGGATTCCCAGTTGTACGTGAGATAATAGTTGGCAGTTAAGTCCCTTCATATTAAGCCTACACATGCGATTCATTCACTCATTCATTCAGGTGTGAATTCCTTTATTTGACACATACACAAATAATTATACAAATAATTATCAAATGCTGCATTGTGCAAGCCACGGTATGAGGTGCTTCCGGGAATAGAAGAATGAAGAAGATGTTATGGCTGCCTTACAAGAACTCCGTGGCCAGCTCAGCAGCATAGGCTGATGGCAACAGTTCACACGTACTGACCACCTACTAAGTGCCTGGTACTATACTTAGTAGCTTTCTTGAACTATCTCTTTAATTCTCATGCCAACCTACTGAAGGGGCAACTGTTATTTCTGACTTCAGTTTAGGGCAAGAAATGGAAGCCCATTCTGTCTCTGTACTTGACCCAAGGTTAGAGAGTTCTAGGAGCTGGAGCTGGATTGGAGTTTAGTGGATACTTTCCCAACCATTACTCCATCTGGTGCCCTGTGGAGGGTCTTTGAGCACTACCCAGCCCTCCGGCACTCCTTACAGTTGCTCCCTGGGGTCCCACAGGGCCAGCTTCCATCGGAGCCCGTCAGAGAAGAGGATCCTTAGACCTCAACAGGCCCTACAGAGGAAGAAACAGAAAGATGCAAGAAGGTTCATCCTCCTTATAGATGCAAAACTGTTCATCCTCTTTAGAGAGGAAAGGCAAAGGCAAATCACATTGAAATGCCACATTTTCCACATTTGATTAACAAAGATTCAAAAGCTTAATACTACTTAGTGTTGGCCAGGGTTCTCCTTTCGCACAATATTGATGGGAAAGACAATGGGGAAAGCCGTTTTAAGTGCAGTTTGGCTATATGTGTGTAACTACATTTTTAAGTGCACATACCTTTTGATCCAGAAAAATCCCCTGAAGCTATGCACACACATACATACCTACAAGTATATATACTATATAAATACCAGCACAAACGCATGTACACATGCATATAATGGTGTGGCATTTTCAGAAACAGCAAATTATAATTGATCTTCGGCAGTGAAGAGTTAGGTAAATAAATAATGCAAACTAGGGAAACTGCTGCTTATCACTGGGAACTAAAACCCAAGTCCTCCCCAGGCCTGCAAGGGCTGCCATGATCTCATCTCTACTTCCCTCATCAACCTCACTCACTGCCACTCTTTCCCTCCGCTGCTCCAGCCACAGGGGGCTCCTCCTTGCTCCTTATGCAGATCAAGGCCATGCCATCTTCGGGAACTTTGCTTTTGTTCTTGTTCTTCTTGGAAGGTTCTTTCCTCAGATATTCACATGACTCCCTCCCTCACTTCATTTGTGTCTCCGTCCAAATATCACCCTTTAGTAGGCAAAATCCAATACGGCTCCAATGACCCCTCCTCCTGGTGTTTGCATCCTGTATGATCCCTTCACTCGGAGTGTGTGCTGGACCTCGTGACGTGCTATTAAGGAATAGAACATAACAAAAATGAGGGATGCCCCTTCTGAGATTGATTATAAAACACTGTGATTTCCATCTTGCTGACTCTGTCTCTCCCTCTCTGGCTCTTCTCTCTTGCTCACTGTGATGAAGCCAGCTGCCATTTTGTGAGCCGCCCTGCGGAGAGGCCCGTGTGACAAGGAACTCAGAGAAAGTCCAACAAGCAGCCCGTGAGGAACTGAGGCCTTAGAGGATGGCCTGTGGGACACTAATTCTTGCCAACAACCATGTGAGTTTGGAAGCAGATCCTTCCCTGTTTGAGCCCTCAGGTGACTGAAGCCCTGGCTCACACCTTGACTACAGCCTGTAAGAGACCCCGAGGCAGAGGATGCCGCTCAGCTGCTTCTGGACGCCTGTCCTGTTGAAACCTTGAGTTAATAAATATTGTGGCTAAAACCGCGAAGTTTTAGAATAATGTGTTACACAGCCATAGATAACTGATACAGAACCCCTCAGAAAAGTCTTCCATGACTATGCAGTCTAAACCAGCAACGTCCTTTGTTGTACGGTGTTCCCTTAACCTGAGTTGTTTTTCCTCATGGCATGTGTCTTTTGGACATCTTACATTTTATTGGTTTGTTTGTATATTTTTTTCTCTCTGCTAGGATACAGAGAAGTCTCATGAGGACAAAACCTTTGTTCTGTCTACTGTTGTGTTCACGAGTGCCTAGAGCAGTGCTTGACCTTAGGTGGGTGTTTGCACTCAGTGGGTATTTGTGAGTGCAAGAATAATGCAACTCATGAAGAGAATGAGCCAGTCTTGCACATCCCAACATGGGAGAGTCTTCCAGGATACAACCTAATGGGGCGGGGGCAAATTGTGATTCAATCTACATAGAGCACGATTCCCTTTTCATATCTAAAAGTTTGTATATCCATCAAAAAAATTCAAAAGGATACATATCCAAGTGTTAGTGTTTTTCTCTAAAAGATGAAATGATGAGGCTATACTGTCTTCTTAAACATTTCTATAATTTTTAAATAATTTACAATGATTATTCTGGGATCGTAAAAAACTGAAGACAGTTTGTACAATTTGTAAGGCCAACCATTTGCTTTTCAATGTCCTTGTGTAGCCTCTAGGTGAAGCTCAGGGGAGGCAGCCGGCCATGGCTCCGGATCCAGCAGTCGGACAGCTCCCCCTTCCAGTGGCCAGAAACCCCTCTCCCTGTGCCTTCCCCAGTCAGACTACTGTCTCTGGGCAGCACACAGGAAGAGCTCATCTCTCTCCCACATGACAGACTGTCAGAAATCCAGCATATTTTCTGTGAATATTTCTTGGCAATAATTACAGAATAGGAAATAAGAGGTTGAAAAGAAATAAAAAGACAGTACAGCAAAAATAACTCTTTTTGCAGTTCAGCCTTGAGGGGATAAAGTCTCTGAGGGGCTGATGGGTGGAGCAGAGGGCTCTCATCCTCCGTTCCACTTGGGGGAGAAGTTCTCATGCGCGTGCTAAGGTTGGGTTTTGGCGAAGGCTCCGGTGAGAACTCTGGACACACAGACCTGTTTGTCCTTGTCTATGCTGAGTGTGTCTGTGCAAGAAGGTGCCTGGAGCTGTTCCATCGAAAGCTTCAGGGTTCCCTATGGATTCAGAGCCAGCGTGGGAGAGGGAGGTGGACGGCAGCCTTGACAGCATTCCCTACACAACTTGGTTTGGGTGTAGTTTTTCATCAACCACCATGCAGTCAACTCTCTGGCCTCACCCCGCCCCCGCCTTATCCTCTGTGCTCTTATGGTTGCTGTGTGCATTGATTGGGATGGAAGCTAAGCCTCTGAGAGTAGGGCCTCTGGTTTTCTTTTCTTTTCTTTCTTTTTTTAAAGATTTTATTTATTTATTTGACAGAGAGAGAGGTAGCGAGAGCAGGAACCCAAGCAGGGGGAGTGGGAGAGGGAGAAGCAGGCTTCCCACGGAGCAGGAAGCCCAATGTGGGGCTCAATCCCAGGACCCTGGGATCATGACCTGAGCCGAAGGCAGATGCTTAATGACTGAGCCACCCAGGCACCCTGGGCCTCTGGTTTTCTATCCTCTGTGAAGTCCTCTGGGACAGCCAGGTAGGTGCTAACGTGGGGTGGCTGAGTGAACAAGTGGTCACACTCACATCGGTGTGTGTCCTTTCCAGAGTGTGCTCAACTGTAGTCTGATCACTGCAGAGTACAGCAAGATTGTAGACACGTTCTTTCTGTGTTCCATACTTCGGTGAATGTGACCTGAAATTACAGGAGACTGCTCTTAGGCAACCAACTTGAACAATGGAACCTGAGCAAGCCAGAAGGGCCCACAGTGATTCCCCCCACCCCCAGGCTGAATGCAAACAGGTCCATTAGGTGACCTACCTCAAAATATCCATAAGCTGACCAAGGGGTTACTTACACATGGACACAAGTACCAAAAAGAAGAATTCCACAAATTCCCATACTTCCTTACTCCACCCTATACCTATAGCCCCTCACCATCGCCTCCTGGCACACAGTCTCTCCTTTGCTGTCCTGCTCGCTGCTCCCTTGCGGCATATTCGATAAACTTCTATTTCCTTTGTTCTGCCTTGGGTGAATTCTTTCACTGCCTGGCCACTGCTTCCACCCAATCAGGTTGCCTCACATTTGGTGGTCCCTTCCTACAAAAATTACATTTTTTAGGCAGTTAATCAGTTATATAACTTAGTCCTCTTGTTCCCCAACCTTTTCTCCTTTGTTTAAAGGAACTGTCAGATGTCTTTCTTTAAATGTTGCTTTAATTATGGAATATTTCAAAGGTACAGTATTTTGAATATATCAAACATAAATGCTCATGGACCTGTATCTCTCGAATACAACAAATATCTGTTTTGTCAGTTATTTCACTTTTTTTGAGAAATAAAATGTACAAATAAATTTGAAGCCTCCTTTATTTTTCATTCTTTGCTCTTCATCTCTTTATCTCAAGAGATAAATAATATTGTGAAATTGGTGTGTATCTTTCCTATCCATGTTTTATGTTTTATTACATATGTATATCTATAAAAGTAAAGGGTCCATATATAATGTATCAAATCTTATTGTCTCATGATTCCATAACTCAGAAGGAGGTGTTCAATATTGATTCAGAGAAACTGAATCTATTCATTTTGGTTGCTATGTTCTCTGAGTGTCATGATATGTCCACTCCCCAGCAGCTGTGTAGGGCATTGCTCATTTCTCCATTTTCATACCATTCCTGAGTTTTATCGGACTTAAAAATGATCAACCTGATAAATATGAAATGATACCTCATTTTAATTTGCATTTTCCTCATTACTAGTGAGGTTGGACAACTCGTGCATTTATTTGCCATTCAGATTTTCTCTTTTATCAATTGCCTCTTCTTACATTGTGGCAGACTGTAAAAAGTAACCACAATAATTTCCGTCTCCGAATCCACATCCCTGGGTAGTTCTCCTCATACTGACTGTGGGCTGAGACATGTGACTTGCTTTGGCCAATGACATGAGAAAACATGAGGCTTGGAAAGACCCGAGAGTGGTGCTTGCTTTTTCTCGCTGCTCTTGGGAACTCTACAACTACTGCCATGTGGAAGAGCCCAGGCTAGCTGGCCAGATGATGACAGACTTGTAGCCCAGGAACTTCCGTTAGTCCTGCCAATTGCCAAACATGAGGCCACAGATCATCAGCTGACTGCAAACAAGGGCGAGCCCAGCTAACCCCCTGATGAAGAAGAGAGTCATTCCTTTTGAGCTCTGCCTGGACTGCCAACTGTGGCCAAGTAGAGGGCTGCTATTGTTTGAAATCAGTAAATACTGGGTGATGTGTTATGCAGATAAAGCTCCTTTACACACACATTTTGCCCATTTTCCCTTTTTGATTGCTTGACCTTTTTCTCATTGCAAAGCTCTTTCTTCACAGGACATTTCTCATGTAACTCCATGAGTAAATTTATGAAGTAGACATAATTATTACCATCTCATAGATGAGGAAACTAGAATTAAAGAGGTTTAGTGACTTGTCACGGATCATGCAACTAGCAAGCAGGGCAGGTGGGATTCGAATCCATGACTGTCTGACTACAAGCTCTTAAGGCATTTATTTCACTGCCTGGCTTCACTCACGCATTGAATTCAGTCAGTCAGTCAGTGGAAATACTTTAGGGTGGGGAACTATGCCACATCACTTCTCAAAGTTTGTTTGTTTTTTTTTAAATTCTGGTTTAGACATTTTTGTTTTCAGTGGTATACTGGAACCAGCTCATACTGGTCACAAGAGCCAGTGTGAGTATCTCTTCACAGTTTTGAGTTCAGTGACACCACTTCGGTGGCTTGGCATTGGCTGTAGTAGGAATATTCATACCATGGAAATTAGCAAAAGCTATAAAACAGAGCTTTTTTTTTTTTTTCTTCTTCCGCAGAGCTGGTGTATCAGCACACTGAAAACTGGACTGGGTTTCCATCTATTCCGTATACTTTGTTTTATCTGTCCATTTCAGTTGCTTGTTAGCATCGTTTTGGGATATGAGGCCGTTATCCAAAATATTTGCTATCCCTCTTCACTTTATACTCCCCGCAGATGAGATCAGTATAACTTCGATGCCTTCACTGGGCCATCAGCTGAGCTGGAAATGTTGGGGGTTCACTTGCTTCCTTAACCAACACTTTTATTGCTCTACTAATGGGCAGCATTCACTGAGTATTTACTATGTGCTAAGCAATATTCTAAGCCTTTTAATTGTATTTTGATGTGTAATCTCTTCAACAACCCTACAAGGTATGAATTTGAGGCACAAGGAAACTGAATTCTGTTCTTTAGGGGTCTACATTAGCTAGTCAATGGCTGAGCTGGGATTCAAACTCTGCTTGCTACCTTCCTTTATCCAACTATGTTTCAGTCCAACCCTTGAGACTCTAGCTGATCTTCAAGGATACAGAGGCCAGGAGGGGAGTTGGATTCAGCGAGCTGTGGTAGGATTTGCTGGGCAGTAGAGAGCCATTGAAAGTTTTTGAGTGAGAGAGTGATTTTTTTTCACAGAGTACTTAGGATAGTTTGTCAAACTAGAGTATGACAGATTTCCCCAATTAGGAGAAAGACCAGGGGCAGAAAAAACATTTGGGGGCATTATAGCCATCATTTAGAGCCTGATGGTGTCTATGGAAATAAAACCACTCACCTGCATGTGGCTTTCACTCCAACTGGGTCAGGCTCCTCGCTGGCTCAGTCCAGTTGCCAATAGCTATTTCCTCGGTCCAGGGCACAGCTTCTATCTGCTTTATTTCTTTACATATAAAAATAGTTAAAACATAACCACCGATATATTACTATTATTGAGTTCCCCCCACGACATCATTCCCCGTAAGTACCTGTCACCTGATTCAGATGGTTTTGATGTAATCATTTCCCACATATTTGTCATTCCTCACCAGTGATCCTTAGGTTCCTCAAGGGCAGGGACTGCACCTTGTATTTTGGCATGCTCCACCATGCTGAGATCATCAGAGTTACCCCATAAGTGCTTGTGGAATATAAGAATGCATAAAAAACTCTCCATTTTTTTTTTTTTTCCTACTGGTAAGCACATTGACAACAGGTGCCTGGAGTAATATAATTAGGAAGCTCCAAAATAAAATTGTGTTAAGGAACTACTTAAATGCTGTAAAGGAAAGTAGAGAAGACAGCCAATTAGTACCTACGAGCACCCATGATTTCTACATAATAGAAGAAGTCATTTATTGGATTTAGTTGCCTTAGGTTCCTGGCTGTGGGCTATCCCCCTGAGTCCTTAATTGCTTCATCCTGAGGAAGGAAAGAGCCCCATTCAGAACAAGGTGATAAAGTGTCCAGACTGAGGAACCCTAAACCCTGACAGATTTGAGATTGCAGCTCGAGAACCAAGGAGCTCATATGAGGGGGGTAGAACCAGCAACTCCTGAGCATCTGGTGTGTGTAGACACTATACCGTACACCTTTTCTTCTGGTCGCCATCACAACCTGCTACGTATGTTTTGTTCACCCTTTGAAAGGTGAGAGAACGGAGCTCTAAAAGGATGTATAACTCATCTGAGAGTACACAGCTGGTAAGAAACAGAGAAGAGACTCAAATCCACTTCTATCTGGTTCTAAAAACAATGCTTTATTGTTTACACACAGGACTAGGCTGGTAATGTAAGTGGGTGAATTAGGCCGAGTATAAGAAAATTGGGAGAGGGATGCAAGCCCTGTTTCAAGACATTCAGAAGCAAACTTTTAAAAACTGCTAGCCAAACAACACCCCCTCCCTTCAATGTCTGCAGGCTGGACTTCACAACTTTTATTTTAATAAGGTAAGGAACTGCACCCAGTCAAGGATGGGAGACAGGGATCCCTCTGGCATTTTGTTTCTTCTTCTTCTTCTTTTTCTTTTAAAGATTTTAAAGATTTTAAAGAGAAAGAGAGAGAACCAGTGGTGGGGAAGGGTGGAAAGAGAGGGAAAGACAGACTCCCCGTGGAGCAGGGAGCCCGAAGCAAGGCTCCATCCCAGGACCCTGGGATCATGACCTGAGCCGAAGGCAGATGCCCAGCCAACTGAGCCACCCAGTTGACTGAGCCATCCAGGTGCCCCTGGAATTTTCTATGACAGGCTGCTGTTAGCTAGCAAAACTAGTCTGGAACTTGATCTAATCCATGAGGAGGAAATCCATGCCTTACAGAGGTTGTGAAAGCAAAGAGGTTGTTTGGGGATCCAGCTCAGATGGTACTCCTAAAGACAACCAGAGCTGGACTGTCAGCTAACAGGCCTCAGCAAAGAGAGTAGGTCCAGTAACAGACAGGCTGATGTGTGGCAAGAAATCTGGAGGCCCTGGCAAATTGAGTGTCAGGAGAGTCTAGGAACACACAGGTCAGGTGATTCCAGAGGAAAGTAAAGGTGGCCTCAGAGAGGTCAGCAGGTGATGGGAAGGCAGGTGGGGAGGTGGTCAGCAGCAGAGAGGTCAGGGGTCGGGATCCAAACAGTAGCTTCAAGGCAGAGTATTCAAGGCTGACCTTCTCTCTCTGAGGTGGGGAGAGAGGATGCAGCCTCCAGCTTGGGAGGCCAGGTGGGATTTAGATTTTAGGAGTTGTATTCTAGAACTTACCCTGAGCTAGAGAGGAACCTGTCCCGTGCATGTTAGAGGGATGCGTGTATCATAAGCACATACACACACAGTAAAATTTATGTAAGAACACACAAGGGCCTCTGTCACTTGAGATACAGCTATTAATGCCTGCACATCATGCCCTGCAACCCTGAACATTCGCTTCCATAGATAACACCATACAGGCCCCAGGTAAATGTTTCTCCATGTCTCTTGCTCTATGTCATTGAAACACAAGTCAACTCATTCAGGTATGTGGGTGTGTGGCTGTTGTGACTAGAAAAAGACTGAGGAGAACTGGAGCAGTGGAAGCACTTAGGTAAGAGAAAAGACAAATTAGCATGTCAAATCCTTTCTTTTAGGTAGCATGAAGGCAATAGGCTCTGCATAATAAAGTAATAAAGTATATGTTTTTTAGTAGTTCCACACATCCTCTTTTTTTTTTTTTTGGCTTCTTTTCTTGTTCCAGTTTGTGGTTCTGGAGGTATTCAGAATTATTATGGTGTTCACAACAGTTATGTATAGTGAATAAATAATATTTCGCAATATTAAAAATTTAGACTACTCCTAAATTGTATATACATAGGTCTAGATGTAACATCTGTGCATTATGACACTGATTACTGACATGGTCAACTGTATGGGCATTCAATGCTCAGATTACAAATAATCTTATTTTTATAAAACATTTAATAAGTTTTAACTAAATTTTCAAAAAGTTGAATTAAAAATTAAGATTGATTTAAATAATTGTTTAAAATTTTGATATTCATTAATTATAGTTTATGTTTTACCTTTTAAATTGAATATCTATTAAATTGAATATTTTACAAGGAAATATTAATAAGTATTTGAGAAATTAATTTTTATTTTTTGAAGATTTATTTATTTTAGAGGCAGGGGCAGGGGGAGAGGGAGAGAGAATCCCAAGAAGACTCTAAGCTGAGCACAAGGCTCGACACAGGGCTCCATCTCACGACCCTGAGATCACGATCTGAGCTGAAGACAAGAGTCGGACACTTAACCAACTATGTCACCCAGGTGCCCCTAATTTTATAAATTTTATACTCAATTTACATTTTAAATGAAAACTTATTCAAATTTTACACAATTTGAATACAATTTACATTTTACTTTTTGCAGACTAGACTCATTTCATTGTCACAACAAACTTGTGAGGGGAGTGCTATTATCCTTACTGTACCAATTTAACACAAATTATGTGAAACTATTGAACATAGGAACATAAGATTTTATTGATCTGAAGACAAAAAAAATAAATTTCATGGAACCTATATAATAATTTGTGAATTATGTATGTATTAATTACTTAAATATCATCAGCCTATCAATGGGCCACCTATATATAAGCAATGATGATTAAATTCAATCAACCTTGATATCTTAATTTTGGTCATATGAAACCATAGGTTTGTACATATTTTTAAATTTTGTTTTTATGATGGTATAAATGTCAAAGTAAGAAGATAGAATATAAGTTATTTACCAGTTTGTTAGCTTAATTTATAACTTTTAAATATTTAGACATACGTGGATTTAGTGGGTTGAATTATGGCCGCAAAAAGATATGTCCAGGTCTTAATCCCTGATTCCTGGGAGAGTGAGTTTATTTGGAAAAAGTGTCTTTGCAGATGTAATTAAGTGAAGGACCTTGTGATAAGGTCATCCTGGCTTCAGCATGTGGGCCACAAGTCCAATGACAAATGTCCTTACAAAAGAGGAGAAGACATAGAGTCACAAGGGAGAAGGTCATGTGAAGGGAAAGGCAACCTCAAGCTCAGGAACACCCGGGAACCCCCAGAAGCTGGGAGATGCAAGGAAGGGTTGTCCCCTAAGGCCTTCAGTGGGAGCATGGCCCAGTTGACAACTTGACTTCTGACTTCTAGGCTCCAGAACTGTGAAGAGATAGATTCTTGCTGTTTTTTTTGTTTTGTTTTGTTTTTGTTTTTTTAAAGATTTTATTTATTTGAGAGAAAGGGAGAGATAGCACAAACGGGGGGAGGGGCAGAGGGAGAGGGAGAAGCAGACACCCTGCTGAGCAGGCAGCCCAATGTGGGCTCGATCCCAGGACCTTGAGATCATGACCTGAGCTGAAGGCAGACGCTTAACCGACTGAGCCACCCAGGCGCCCTGATTCTTGCTGTTTTAAAAGCCAAGTTTGTGATAGTTCATTAGGACAGCCCTAAGAACCTAATACAGCGTGCTTCCATTTGTGCCCTTCTCCTGGGCCCTGCTAATATTAGGAGTGGGCCTGGCTGCTTGGAGATAGTACTTTCAAGATTTCAAAGCTGCCCCCTGTTCCAGGCCTTAATGCGTTCGCTGAGAGACTATGAGCTTCTTGGAGATGGATATCTATCTTTGTCTTTATAGCCCTAACTTCTAGTCGGGTGCTCAGTATGAGCTAATGAAGGAATGACTAAATGAATGACTGGATGGTGGTCATCAGAGAGAAGGCTCCAGAGCCAGTCTTGCCCAGATCAAAGTCCAGTTCCTGGCCGTATGACTGGGGTAAAGTTATATAACTTACTTGACTCAACACCAAATTCTTAATTCATCTTCTGTAAACTGGGATAATAGCACTCACTTCACGTGGTAGTTCTAAGAATCAAATGAGTCAGTCCATATAAAATAACCAGCATATAATAAACACTAAGTAAATGATGGTTGCTATCATCATCATCATCACCATCATCGTTCTTATATCATCTTGCCCCACCTCAAGGCCTTCATTCATGCTGTTCCCTTTGCCTGAGATACTCACTCTCTCCCCCACTTACTCCTACTCATGGTTCTGGTCTCAGCTTAAACCTCACTTCTTCAAGGGTGCCTTCCCTGAGCCCTGAGTTTAGATCAGTAGTATGCTCCAGTGTTTCTGTTCATGTTTCCTGCAAGTCTGTGGGCTCTGTGACGGTAGACAGTACCTTGAGCACTGATACAATGCTATACCTAGCAAAGGACCTGACTCATAGTAAACAAAGATATTGTAAATAAGTTATTCAATGAATGGTTCAATCCAGTTCAAGATCTGATGGGAAGGAAAGCCTCCAAGGTAGAGAGATGCAATCTCTAGAAAGAAGATTAATTTGACTCCATTCCTTTGTAGGCTTTTTGGACCTCTCTCACCTCCATCAGTTTTGAAAACAATTTAGTTTCAATTCAGGCTCTCTCTGCTCTCATAGTTGCCCAGCAACCTGATTTTGGTTTGGGGGAGGTGTAAGACATGGGATCCAGGATGCTCAGGGTACAAGAGGCTCCATATTGTCTATGAATGTCTGATGCTGGTCGTGGATTCATTCTGACCTCCAAGGCATCTGTGTCAATGCCTGGCATGGTACCTGCTCGAGAACTGGCGCCCATCTGGACTGGAATGAAAAACCCCTGTATATGACTTTCAGGGTGGCTCATACCCATTAGCAGCACCTCTTGCCAGAAGCCAAAACAAATGAAAGACAGCATCAAGAGTTGGCTGGGGTCCTAGATATAAGTTGGGACCCTTAGGGCCTTACCAAGGGACTAAGATGAGAGTGAGTATGGTACACTTATGATTAGATGATTGGTTGGTTTTTGTGAGACACAAAGTAGACCACCGTCTGCAGAGGTCTATTCTGTCACATTTTGGAAATTGGTGCCAAAGACATGGCCCTTTCCCTTCCTGACCCGCCTTCTTACCTAATCGGTGATTATGATCTGCCTTGCCTGCTCCAAGGGGCCTTGGACACCAGCCACTTGCTGCAGGACACCGATTCAGAGCTGGGCTGAGAGCCACTGCCCTTCTTTCCTTGCCACCAGGCTTGAGCTGGCAAAGGCAAGCTGCAGTGCACGCATCATCAGGTAGTAATTGGGGACTGGGGTGGCTGCGCTGCAGGGCAGGTTTAAGAATCTAAGCTGAAAAGGAATCCAGATCCCCACAGCTTGAAACAATAATCTTTTGGATGCCTCCTTATCTTAACCAGTTTAGAACCATCTTCACAGAGATTTGAAGCTTTGTGCAAAGATGGAGTCAGGGGAGTGAGTCTTACCCCAGCTCTGTTCTACTAACCTGTGACTTTGGGCAAGTCCTTTCCTCCTCTTAGTCCTAGATTTCCTAGTCAGGGATAGATAATCTAGTCTTTAATATCTCATCTCATTTTAATATTCTGTTGTTGTATCTTAACAGCAGAGTATCTGGCACATAGTAGGCCCTTAACAAGAACGTGTATTAAGGGGTGCCTGGGTGGCTCAGTCGCATCTGCCTTCGGCGCAGCTCATGATCTTGGGGTCCTGGAATGGAGCCCTGCATTGGGTTCCCTGCTCAGCAGGGAGCCTTCTTCTTCCTCTCCCCTGCCCCTCCCCCCACTTGTGCGCGTGCTCTCTCTCTCTCAAATAAATAAAATCTCAAAAAAAGAATGTGTATTGAGTACTTTTTGCATATTATCTACTGTGCTAAGTACTTTACAAGCATTATCATTTCAGCAAATCCTCACAAACATGGGAAATGGGGCTTTGAAGAGATTAAATAAACTGTCTAAGGTTACCTAGCCAAAGGGATAGAATAGGAACTTGAAATCAGTGCTTTCTGGCTTCCAAATTCATGTTTTTAACCACCATACTGTGATGTCTCTCAATAAATAACCAGAATGAATGCATGAATGTTAGTTCTTAGGCTAGCTCAGATTTTTGGTGAGCTAGATTGAGAAGAAAAATAGCCTTGATTGATTTCTTTGGGTTGTTGAGGGACTAGTCAACACAACAGCATTGAGAAGTAGGAAGCACATATATATACCAACTGTATTACAATGTGAAAGGCTCTTAAACTTCCCAACAGCATTGGTTACTAAAAATGTCCCTGCTGGCCCTGCTGGGAAACACCATCCCTTCGAGTCACTCTTTAGTCATGCAGCATTGACAGTTCTCTGTTCTCTAAATTTGGGAGCTTTGCGTAGCATCAGGAGTCTGGATTTCTCTCCTTGTAATAGACTTGGGCCAAACCTGGGAGTGGTGGGCATTTGTAACATTTTCCTCTTTGCAGACTCCCCACGGAGCCGAGAGCCTGACTCAGGGCTCAATCCCAGAACCTTGGGATCATGACCTGAGCCAAAAGCAGATGCTTAACGAACCGAGCCACCCAGGCGCCCCTGGGACATCGTTTAAGCCCTGAATTGTGCCCCATCTAAAGGTGTTTCTTTGATGTAAGCAAATAAATTCGCTTTTGCTTAAGACAATTAGAATGAAGCTTTATGTGACCTTCATTTGAAAGAGAGCTGATTCACTGACCTTTAATTGCTAGTCTACTTCTCTTTCCCATGCATCAAATTCTCCTAATGGGTGGGTTGGGACAACATAAAAACTGAGCTACTAATATGTGTTTGGGGCTGAACTATGATGGGTACTCACTTTAAGGGGAAAGGCCTATCTTGCCAGTTTTGCCCAAACTACTCTCCCCTTGAGTTCCCTTGATAATATCTCTTAATAAAGGTTAACATTGCCTTCTGACATCCTACATTGCAGTATCTATGGTGGTGCCATTTAGTGACACCCTGCCTGGAATTTTATTTTATTTTATTTTATTTTATTTTATTTTATTTTATTATTATTATTTTTAAAAGATTTTATTTATTTAATTGACAGAGAGAGACACAGTGAGAGAGGGAACACAAGCAGGGAGAGTGTGAGAGGGAGAAGCAGGCTTCCCGCGGAGCAGGGAGCCTGATGCGGGGCTCGATCCCAGGACCCTGGGATCATGACCTGAGCCGAAGGCAGACGCTTAATGACTGAGCCACCCAGGCGCCCCTGGAATTTTATATTAAGATGTTTAATGCTTTTTTTTTTATTGGGGATATAGGTAGATAGTTAAGATTGGGGTTATTTACCTTCCTCAAGTTTGTTTTGTAGGATGTCTGCATGTAGCCTGATGCCTCTGCTGCCCATGTGGGGAGAGGGCTAGGCACTGGGAGCCACGTCCCATCCTGAGCAGTAGCTCTGCTGGGAGTGTCCCACTCCAGGTGGCTCTTTTGAAACCTATAATATCTGGAACCCCTGAGATCAATGGATCTCCCTTTGTATTGTCAGTGGTGAGATGTAAATAGTTATGTTGATGAGGGAGGGGTTGTTGGTGGTGTTGAAGTTGAAGGTCTTGTGAAAAGTGCTGCAATGTGAAGAATTTAGGGTATAAAGCCTGTTGTGAATGTTTACTCCCAAGTGCTGGGCTTTGGTAGGTGCCTGATTTGGCCCCACTGTAGAGATGCTTACCCTGAGGTTAGTAAACCTAACAGTTCTAGAAATCATACTGGCCTCTGGGATCAAACGTTACCCAGGAACCAAGAGAGGCCGTGATTACTGGGTGATTGGGTGGGGTGGTCTACATTCTTGCTACTCAGAGTGAGGTCCATAGACCAGGCCCATCATTGGCGTCATTTGGGAGCTTATTAGAAATGCAGGATCTCAGGTGTCACCCCAGACCTACTATAATGGAATCCCCAGGTGATTTGTGTGCACAGTACAGTTTGAGAAGTGCTGGTCTGTATCTTCTTCACTCAGTTCAACGTTTAATGGGCACCCACTGTGTTCCAGGCATTGTGCTGAGTATAACGGATATAAAGATGACTAATGCATGGTCTTTTTTAAAGGACTGCTCACAGCTTATTTACTTCTTAATTCTTTCTCTAGTCTCTCTCCAGCTGTCTGCATTCTGGCTTTTGCCCTATCTCTTCACGGAAATGCTTCCTTTGAAGACCACTAATGACCTGCTTGTTGTCAAATTCAATTTTCTCTTCTCCGTAGCATTTAATGCTTCTGACCAACACCTACCACTGAAATGCTGTCCTCTCCTGGTTTTGCTGACGTTGTGCCATCTTTGATTTCCCTTTCTCTCCCTCCCTCTCGGTCTCATTAACTGACTTGTCTCCCTTCCCAGGGTTCCCTCTCACCTCACTGCTAACCCTCTCACCAGGTTATCTCGTCTACTTCCGTGATATGAATCACTTTTATTTTAGAGTCCTTGGCCCTCTAGGGACCCCAGGACTGTTGATAATAAAAGGAGGGCCTCGGTCTCTCCTCCCTATAGATTCCTTTTTGAAAAGCTGTCAATTGCTTCCAGGAGGGAATTAAATTTGGAGAATGTCCTTGAAATGAAGATAGTAGGTTTTCATGGGTATTGCTGCTGTAACAAATTATCACAACCTTGGTGGCTTAAAACAAATTTATTATCATGTAGTTCTAAAGGTCAGAAATCTGATGTGGGTCTCACTGGGCTAAAATCAAGGCATCAGGAAGGCTACGTTCTCTTCTGGTAGCTCTAGGAGAGAATCTGTCCCCTTGCCTTTTCCAGCTTCTAGAAGCTATCTGCATCTTTTGGCCCCTCCACCATCTTCCAAGCCAGAAATGGCAGGTTCTTTCTCTTACTGCCATCACTCTGGTTCTCCACAGCCTGGGAGGTTCTCTTCTTTTAAGGGCTCATGTGATTGGGTTGCACTCACCTGGATGATCCAGAATAATCTCCCATCCTCAATGTTCTTAGCTGTAATCACATTGCAAAGTCCCTTTTGTTATGTAAGGTAACGCAAAGATTTGGACATCTTTGGGGGTCTGTTATCTTGCCCATCACAGTGAGATTGAAGAGAGTAGAGGTCAGAAGCAGGGGAATAGAAGGATGGCATGTTCCCTGCATGCCGACAATGGATCCAAGATGAGTTAACAAGGCATCTAGGCACCTAAATTGGAAAAGCAGGCTGGGAGTGAGAAGAAGGGGTAGGAGGGGGCAGAGAATACAGGGAGGTAGAGAGCTCAGACCAGCCACCCATGTACTGATGGCTCCTGAATCTAGCCCCAGTCATATGGCAGAGCAGCACCTTACACCCACCAAGTTCAACACTGAACTCACTGTCTCCCTCATGGGAGTCTTCCCCTTTGTTTTCCCTGTGTCTGTGAATGAGACCACTATTTAACTTGTTATTCAAGGCATAAACTTCCAGTTACACTGACTTCTTCTTCCCTTGTCCACACACCAGCACGTCACGGACTTCTGTCAAGTCTTCTTTGTCTATGTTTATTAAATACAGTTTACTGTTACAGACCCAGTGCGGGCCCCCCATTGCACCTCAGACCACCTTCCTTACCTCCACGACTTTCTGACTTCAGTTCACCATCCACTCTGATGTTGGGTGATCTTATACCAATCTTCTTCTTTGTCCCAGTTTAAATACTTCAAAGACTATTCCCCAACTGTCTTCAAGATCAAGTCCACACTTGGCATGATTTTCAAAGCCAATTTGGCAACAACCTCCATATCTTGCCTTATTTTACACAAATGTTGCTCCCTCTATCTGATTCTAGCCCCTGATCCCACAGGACTCAGCTCAGGTATTACCTCCCTTCACCCCTTGTAGGTAGATTTGGCCATGCTCCCTCCCCAGAATTCCACAGTTTTTTGCACACATTACTATTGTAGCATCTAGCATAATGCCTCGTACTTGTTTGTGTGTATGTTAGTCTTCCCTTCTAGATTCATTAGACAGTGTTGGTAGAGTCCTTCTTTGTCAGCATGAAATCTTATTCAGGTATTTTAATTACTAACAAAGATTGTTGAGACATATGTCTATTTTTTCACTCAGCCACATCATTCTTTTTTTGGGGGGTGGCACACCATTCTTCAGAATGATGACCTATTTATTCACCCACATAGTGCCATTACTTTGCACAGTGCCTGATCTACTTCAGGTGCTCATGTTGAATAAATGAATGTTATTTCTTTATCCAAATCTGTGAGCTAAGAAATAAAGTACCTACCTACCCACTCAGAGGAGAAAGAGACCTGCTCCACATTTCCCACCCTGAAGTTATATCTTCCTTGGGGATGGTTCTTTCTGTCTTGCTTCTGGCTATGCCAAGGAAGATATGGATTCTAGTCTTAAGGAAGGTTTGCAGGTAAGCCTAGAAAGTAGTAATCTTTGGGGTCTCTTTCAATTTGGAGTTTCTATAGAATTATGCTTCTAGGAAAAGCTGATACTGGTTTCTGGGTACTCCTGCTCAAAAAGAGTCTAGGATGACTCCACCATATCCCCTGCAGCTTTCTATGTGAATGCATCCAACTTTTATTGCCTATTGTTCATTTAGTCGATCAATGTTGTCTCCTGTGTGCCAAGACCCACGCCAGGCCATGTGGAGAAGAGAGGGGATCAGAGAGGCTTCTGTCCTCACAGAACCAAATAGGGGAAGACTGTGCACAGATCGTAGCTATGATGAAAAGTCATCAAGGTTAACAGTGTGCTAGAGAATAAACAGCATTATGGGGTTCAGGAGAGCTTGGACAGCATTGTGAAGGTAACAAAGAGACACTGGAGGATTTTAAACAGCATAGTGACATAATTAGGTCAGATAAAGATTGAGGAAAGCTTTGGGATGAGGTGGCATTTCACTTGGGCCGATAAGGAGGGAACAGAATTTTTATAGCTGGTGAGGGAGTAGGGGGAGGGCATTCCAGCAGGAAAGAATGCTGGAAGTGGAGACCCAAATGCAGGAAAGTGAGAGAGTAGGTATTTAGAGAGCTGTCAATTTCTTTTTTTTTTTTTTTTAAGATTTTATTTATTTATTTGACAGAGAGAGACACAGCGAGAGAGGGAACACAAGCAGGGGGAGAGGTAGAGGGAGAAGCAGGCTTCCCGCGGAGCAGGGAGCCCGATGCGGGGCTCGATCCCAGGACCCTGGGACCATGACCTGAGCCGAAGGCAGATGCTTAACAACTGAGTCACCCAGGCGCCCCGAGAGCTGTCAATTTCTTATGAGAGATTTGGTAAGGCTCCGGCACAACTAGACTGGAAGCCATCCAGATGTGTTCATGGAACAGCATAGGTTTTGCAGGTTGCGTGTGGAAGGGCTCTTCCCAGATGAGTCCAACGAAAGAGACCTTTACTGAGAGAAGTGAGAACTTACGGTCCTACGGCATATGCTTTTTATGCCGCTCTGTCACTGTGGCATCCTGCTTCTCTGGGCCTGCCTTCCCTGGAGGTGGCCCCATAATGATGATGCATCAGTCTCGTGCTTAAGTCCTAGGCTTCAGCATCTGTTCAAAGGAGGGGTCCATTTTCAGGATCTTCCAGCTGCCCTATTTGGGAATCAATTTTAAAAGGAAAACTTCTCATGAAGATGCCGCATAGTAGGTATACATCTTCTGCTTTGCAACTGCTTTGGTAATAGTAAAGCCCATTCTTGGCCTCCATCTTCTTTTTCTTTTTGGAAATCTCATGATGTTTTCATTATCCACATAAATAGCACCTCTCTCTGCTTTGCTCCAGAAGCTATGGTGCTGGCTCAGGAGTGTATCCTGGACAGAACGCAGGCCTGCCTATTATCCCTGGCAAAGAGAGATGATGACCTTTCTGAAGGTTTTAACCAATGGTCTGGCTGGCTGGTGAACAGACTGTAGCCAGTGAACCCAGAGAAAGAAGGGAATCACAATTGTCTCAGCACAGTGTGACAGGCAATAGCCACTGTCTATTGTCAAGTTAGAACGTCCTTTCCCTTGACAACCGCCACATTCCACTATAGGCTTATAGACTGAGATTTCAGAGAATCATAGCATCTGGAAGTTAGTCAAGACCTGAGAAAAGCTCTGGCCCCAAATTTCATCTTATGTTTGAACCCCAACCTTGCAATTTTATTTTTAAATTTTTTTAATTTAAAAAAATTTTTTTAAAGATTTTATTTATTTCTTTGAGAGAGAAAGTGAGAGAGATCACATAGGGAGAGGGAGAAGCAGACTCACCGCTCACTGAGAGGAGAGCCCAGTGAGGGGCTAGATCCCAGGACCCTGGGATCATGAACTGAGCCAAAGGCAGACAATTAACGGACTGAGCCACTCAGGCATTCCCCCAAACTTGCAATTTTAGTTGAAAAACCATGATTTTCCACACAGAGATCACAGTTATTTCTTTGTTATTAATCAAGGGACTAAATAGGAATGAGTCTGTTTCTAGCTTCTCTATTTTATGCTATCTCTCTAGAGTCTAGCTATCTGAATTTCACAGGCTAGTGATTTTTAGTTTTGTTCTGTTGCTTTTAACAGGTATAATGCTTAGGGTGCTAGTTCTTTCTTTCTAACTAAAACTGTTTTGAAGTATAACTTACAAAAGTAGGGCAAGGAAAAAGCACAACTATACAGCTGATCAATTTTTACAAAGTGAATACATTCACGTATCCACCACCATGGTAAATATATTCATTACCAGCTTTCTAGAAGCTTCTCTTGTGCTCTCTCTCAGTCATTTATTGAATGTATGTAACCATTTCTGTTGGACTCATTGAAGGGCAATTGCTGGGTTATGGGGCATGCATATATGCAGCTTTAGTAGATATTGACAACCATTTCTGCAAAGTGGTTGTATCAGTTTATACTTCCAACAGTAGTTTGTGAAAGTTCCAGTTGCTCTACCTCCTTGCCAACACTTTGTCAGTCCTTGTCATTTTAGCCATTCTGGTGGGTTGGTGGGTATGGAGTAGCAGCTTATTGTGATTCAACTTGTATTTTACTATCCACTATCATAAACTTTTTAATTGAAAAAACATTATAAGCTTTCCATGTTTGTTAGCCACTTGGATACTGACCATCCTGTTCAAGTTTGTTGCTTACTTTTTGCTGGGTGGTTTGTCTTTAAAAAAATTAATTTGTCAATATATATGTTTACAGATGTAAGACGTGATATTACTACACATATATAGCACATATGTGATACATTTACACATATCAGATAAGCATATTGGAAATATTTTCTCTTACTCTGGCTTGCCTGTCACACTATAAAGAATGCATTTAGATGAGCAGAAGTATTTAATTTTAATGAAGTCAAATTTATCAGCCTTCTCCTTTATGTTCAGTGCTTTTTGTGTATTGTTTAGGAAGCATTTACCTGTCTCGAGGTCATGAATATGCTCTCCTAAGTTATCTTTTCTAGAAGTGTTATTGTTTTACTTTTATTTTTTAAAGATTTATTTATTTATTTGAGAGACAGAGAGAAAGAGAGAGAGAAAATGAGTGGGGGGGAGGGGCAGAGGGAGAGAATCACTGCTGAGCACAGAGCCCAATGCCGGGCTTGATCCCAAAACCAAGAGTTGGATGCTCAAACAACTGAACCACCCAGGCATCCCTTGTTTTACTTTTAGATTTAAATCATGATTCATCTGGAACTGATTATTTTTTTTTTTGTAAATGGTGTGAATTAGGGTCAAGATTCTTTTTTCCACCTATATGGATATTCAGTTGATCTGTCAATATTAAATTAAAAGACCACAATTTCCCCATACAAACCACAGTTACACCTTTGTCATAAATCAGGTGACCAAATATAACCGAATCTGTTTATAGACTATTTGGTACTATTGATCCATTTATGCATATAGGTAGCATGCCACGCAGTCTTAAATGTATTCGCTTTATAAAAATCTTGCTATTTAGTAGTGGAAGTACTCTAACTTTTTTGTTTTGGCTATTTCTGGCTCTTTGCATTTCCACATAAATGTTAGATTCAGCTTGTCAGTTTCCACAAAAATGCATTTTAATTCTACTTTTGCACTAAACCTGACCAAGACTTATTATTTTTCAAGTCAGTATTCATTTTGTTTTACCTACATATTTATTCTTTTGGCTCTTCTTTGGTCAACTCCACTTTACCTGTTTCTATATGAGGTCATTTTCCTTCTGCTGTAGAACTGCTTTTAGTATTTATTTCTTTTAACACGAGACTCCTAATGACAAATTTGTTTATTTTTGACAGTCTTAAATGTCTTTATTTTGTTTTATTTTTGAAGGTTATTATTTGTTGGGTATATAATTCTGGGTTGAAGCTTTTCTTTCATCAGGTTAAAGTTGACATTTCATAGTCTTCCATCATCTCCATTAAGAGTTATCTGCCAGTTTGGGGTGCCTGGGTGGCTCAGTTGGTTGAGCATCCAACTCTTGATTTTGGCTCAGGTCATGATCTCAGAGTAGTGAGATTGGGTCCCATGTGGGGCTCTGCCTTCAGCGGGGAGTCTGCTTGAGATTCTCTCTCTCCTTCTCCCTTTACACCCCCCCGACTCATGCTCTCTCTCTCTAAATGAATAAATAAAATCTTAAAAAAAAAAAGAGTAATCTGCCAGTTTTATTGTATTGTTTTCTCTGACTGTTTTTCCAAATGTTCTTTTGACTTGCATTTATGACAGATTTCCTATTTTGTGTGTAGGCATGCTTTCACGTATATTTAACCTGCTTGGGAGATTCTTAAATCAATGGACTGATGTCTTTTAATCAGTCTTGGCCATTTTTTCTTCCAATATTGCTTTGCCTCATTCTCTTCTTTTTCTTTTCGGATCTCAGTTAGACACTTGTTAGGCCTTTTTAACTCGTCCCATATACCATATATACTCTCTTCTGTATTTACCATTCTTCTTTCCCTCTGTTTCAGTTTGTATATTTTTATTGTCCTGCTATTTACAGTTTGTTAATCCTTTGTCCTGCTGTGTCTGGACTGCTGCTGGAGACATACACTTAACTATTCATTTTAGTCATTGTATTTGTCAGTTTAAAATTTTCATTTAATTCCTTTCTATAGATTCTGATAAAATTCTCCATTCTCTATTTTCTCAAAAATAGTAACACTAATTGTTTTAAAACATGAATCTGATAATTTCAAAATGTTTATCTGTTGGTTTATTTCTCTTTTTTCCTCCCTCTCTTGGTTTTGGTAATTTCATCCTGACTCCTGTCATACTTGGTTATATTTTATGGAATACTGGACAACATATGAAAAACTTTGTTTTTACTTACAAATGAGAAATTGTAGGGATTCTGTTTGATGTTATTTTCTTCCATAGAAAATTCAATTTTCTCCTGTCCAGTGTTAAGGGCAGGTAGCCTCAATCTTACAATGCATAAAAATGTTTCAAAACTTGGTTTCATCCTTAGGAGGGCTCATCTATTCTCGTTTGCTTTAATCCTGGGGCAGAGCATTTTGGAGGTCTCAATTGAAAACGTACATTGTTTATCGGGACTTCTCTTTGGTGGGCCCAAAACTTTGACATAAACTAGCACCAGTACACAAAATAGCATTTAGTCACCATCCCTCAGCCTCCGTACTGGCTCCTCTGAGGATGGATAACCAATTCCCATCCATAGGAAATTCACTGCTAATGAACCTATGTCCACACACAAGAATTACATCCCACTTTCACTACTGTAGTCCATTCCATCCCATCTTAATTCCCACCTCTGTGGAACTATCCTATTCCCCGCTTCCAGGAATAGGATATTCTCCTTCTATCCCATCTCTCTTGTATACGTATCTCTGTCTTATACTCTATGATTAATTGATGAATCTCACTTCATTTAGTCTCTCCCTGTGAGCCTTAGCAGCTTCAGGGAGCCACACAGATTTCTGTGTCCCAGATACACTGTGAACTGGACCAGATCTTGGGGACCTGCCATTCTATATACCACTATGGGACGCACTTGGGATCACAGCAAAAACTGCTGTTATCTGCCGTCCTCCAAGAACCATCAGTACCATTCTTGCAAGTTCCACCATTCCACACATCCCTGGTTACAGCAGTCACTGGCAAAAATCAAACCTTCCAGGGCATCTATACTCTCCTATATTCTCATTGCTGAACTGTTTTGTATATCTCCTAATCAGACTCCACATCTCCGCCTCTCCCCCGATTCCTCCCTCTGTGCCTTCTTGAACACTCTGTGCAATTATGCTCTCCCATATCCTCAATTTGTCTCAGAACATTCCTTGCATTTAAGGAACCAGGTTGCCCATTTAGACATTGAGGAGCAGAGAGGCAAGCCATTCCTGCCGTGCTCTGCCTGAATTCTTGTCTCTCAGGATTCAGCATATAAAATAATTTTGTTTTACATTACTAAGTTGTGAGTGGTTTCTTATCTAGCAATAGGTAATCAGAATAGAGCTCAGCCAGTCCCTGGAATACAAATAACAGTTTTATGCTAAGGAGTCCCCCCTTTACACATTAAGCCTAAACTTCTTTTCTGAGCCACAGATTCAAATATCCAACTGCCCACTTGACATCTGCACTTGAATGTCTAATAAATATCACAAGTTAATATTGAATAATCATGAATTTCTGACTAAACCTACCCCTACCCCACTCCCAGGCTCCTCATTTTAGTGAATGGCAAAAATATCCACTTTGTCTTTTACCCCCACATCCAGCCCATTTGCAGGGTTTGTTGATCCTGCCCGCCTGTCTTCATCTCCATAGTCACTTCCTGAGTCCAGGAACCTGTCCTCCTGCACCCGTGTTTCTGCAAGGATCTCTAACTGCTCACTGTGCCACAGAACTCAGTCTTTCTTGCCTCTCCCCCTTGCTGTTCCCTGAGTGGTCATTCTAAGATGTAAGTCTCGAAGGCTCACTGCCCAGGTTAAAACACTTTGGTGGCTCTTCAGTGATTAATAGGATAAAACTCAAAGTCCTTGTATTCACATGTGGGAAACTTCATAATCTGGACCCTTCATGGTGTGACCCCAGCCTCCCTCTCTCCATCCTACTTTGCTCTAGCTGTGCAGGAACATGATGCTCTCTTTCATGAGCACCACTGTGCCCTTGTTCACATTATTCCCTTGGCCTGGCATTTCCCCTTTCTCTTCTCCTGCCATGTACCTGGAAAACTGCATCCTCCCTGACCCTGCTCAGATGCCACCTTTTTGTCATGCAGTCTCTGACCTCTACTACCCGAAATAGCTGGGAGCTACTCTCTCATTCCCATGTGAATTGCATACTCATGTCATAGTACATTCAGAAAGCAGAGAGGGAAAAAACAAATCAGTTAATATATCCCCCTACTATGATATTTTCAATTTGTTTTGTTTCCTTCTGTTTTATCTCTATGTCTATTTAATGTATATGTATACATGTATATACATATATATGTATATACATACATATGTATTTATTTGTAATTATAACCTTCATGCAGTTTTGTACCCCACTTCTTTCACTTAACACAGTATCAACTAAGCATTATTAAAAGAGTGAAAACCTGAAAACAGTACAAAGACTCAAGAGTAGAGAATGGTTAAGTAAGTTATATTATCATCTTGTTATGAAGCCATTATAAGTTATGATAATAATCATATTCATGGGCCAAAGCATGCAATATTAAGATGTCAATTATCCCCAAATTGACCAACAGATTCAACACAATCCTAATCAAAATACCAACAGGCTTTTTGGTTGAAATTGGCAAGCTGTTTCTAAAATTTATATGGAAGGGCAAAGGACCTAGAATAATCAAAACATTTTGAAAGGGAACACAATTGGAGGACTTACCATTACTTGATTTCAAGACTTGCTATAAAGCTACAGTGATTGACAGTGGGCTATTGATATAAGGATAGACATATAGATTGATGAAACAGAAGAGTCAAGAAAGAATTCTACACATATGTAGTCAAATGGTTGTCAACAAAGATGCCAAGGTAATTCAATGGAGACAGGATAGTCTTTTAACAAATAGTCCTGGATATCCATATGCAAAGCAATGAATTTTGAATCTCATAAATATATAAACATTAATTTGAGATGTACCAGAGACCTAACTGTAAGAGCTAAAACTACAAAACCTTTAGAAGAAAACTATCTGTAACCCACGGTTACATTAATGGTACAAAAAGCATGAATCATAAAGTTATATTGAACTTCGTCAACATTAAAAACTTTTTTTTCTTAGAAACTTGATGTTAAGAAGATGAATAAGCAAGCCATGGACTAAAGTATTTGTGAAACTGATATTTGATATCTGATAAAAATGCTTTTTCAAGAATATATAAAGAACTCTTACCACTCAATAATAAGAAGACAAATAACCTGACTTCAGAATGGACAGAATATTTGAACAGGTATTTTACCCAAGAAGCACATGAAAAATATGCTGAACATAATCAATAACTGATCTGACCCCAGCCTCCCTCTCTCCATTCTTGTTGATGCCACAATAAGACATCACTACACACCTGTTAAAATGGCTAAAATGCAGAAGAATGAGCTACCAAGAGTTGGTGAGGGTACAG
Organism: Phoca vitulina; assembly: GCF_004348235.1. Lineage (NCBI taxonomy): Eukaryota > Metazoa > Chordata > Mammalia > Carnivora > Phocidae > Phoca > Phoca vitulina. The sequence continues at coordinate 21,289,857 of NW_022589713.1, forward strand.
AGCAACCAGAGAGCTCCTCTTCATTGCTGGGGGTTGCAAAATAGAGCAGCCACTTTGGAAAACAGTTTGGCAGTTTCTTATAAAATTAAACAAACACTCAAAACATGAACCAGCAATCCCACTGCTAGTTATTTATTCAAAAGAAATGACATCATATATCCATACAAAGACTTTTAATGTGCATGTTTCTCTGTAATAGCTCTAAATTGGAAACAACCTGGTGAATGGATACTGCGGTGCATCCATATAATGGAATTCTACTCAGCAATAAAAAGAAACAAACTACTGATACACACAATAGCATGGATGAACCTTAAACACTGTGCTGTGTGAAAGAGGCCAGATACGAAAAGTATAAAATGGGTCATCCAACCTACAGAAAATTGTAGAAAAAGCAAAACTATAGTGACAGGAAACAGATTTGAGGTTGCCAGGATCAGGGAACTAGGGAAGGAGACTATGAAGGAGTCCAGGGATGTTCTGTATTGTGGTTGGGAAATGTTTACGTGACTGTGTACAATTGTTAGAATTGATTATGTCGTGCACTTAAAATCGGTGAGTTTTATGAATCATAAAATCTACCTTAATAAAGCTGATAAAAATTTTGAAGTACATTAAATCTGTGATTACAAATGTGAATTAGTAACAAGGAAATCGTAGATTTTGGTGTTAGTCCCATTACCTCTTCGGCAATCTGTCCATGCACATTAGTTTTGCCTTTTTATGGGCAACTATTATTGGTTTGCATGCCTACTTCTGCTGACTGTGGCTTCTTCAAGGCTGGAGCTTTGTTTATTCATCTTTGTATCCCCCCAGGACCAAGCCAGGGCCTAACATAGAGTATGTGCTCTGTAAATGTTCCATCCATTTAATCAAAAAATATTTATTGCAACAAATGTTTAATGATCATCAGTTCAATAATTACTAAACCTAACTTACATTGCTGCTCACCTCTTTGAGTCTGGTGGGACCTGTTCCTTGCAGATGCTGTTCTTGGTAGAAAGCTGTAAGAATATAGGAATTCTATTTTACTTTGCAAAAACTTACATAGTGCTTATTCCAAAGGCTTTAAAAACATTAAACCCTAGCCAAAACCCTAGGGTATAGGGAATATTATCATCATTCCCAATTCACAGAAGAGGCAACTGAGGCACAGAGATGTTAAGAACTTGCCCCAGCAACTCCAGCAACCCTCAGTTTGTTTCCTGCGATTAAGACTCTCTTATGGTTTGTCTCCCAGGCTGGAGTGGAGGGGGGCGGGAGGGATAGGGTGGCTGGGTGATGGACATTGGGGAGGGTATGTGCTATGGCGAGCGTTGTGAATTGTGTAAGACTGATGAATCACAGACTAAGAAAAATTTTGTTCTTTTCTTTTTTTTATTAACATATAATGTATTATTTGTTTCAGGGGTACAGGTCTGTGATTCATCAGTCTTACACAATTCACAGCACTCACCATAGCACATACCCTCCCCAAAGTCCCTCTAGAAGAATATTTCTAAGAATATTTTAAAATAAGATAAAAGCAATTTATCTCAAATTATTAGCCCTTCCTATTAAAGCAAAAATTCTCAGATATTATTTCTGAAGTCAATGCAAATCTTAAAAATATGATACAATATAAAATAATTTTTATTGTAATTTTTTATAGTTGACTTGACTTAGAGAATCAAATCAAAACATATTAGAACAAAGTGTTCTAATGTTTGTAATTTTAGTAGACTCCAAACCTGGTAACTTTATGATAGCCAATAACAACCAAGTGTAATGTAAAAATACAAAAGATCCCATTTATGATAGCAACAAAACTACAGTATTTCTAGGGACAAAAGTATCCTGAAGTGGGTAAGAGCTGCACAAAGAGAACTGTACAGATTATGAAAGTCACAAAACTTGAATAAATGAAGTTGTGCCATGTTTCCATATGAGACCTTCTGAAACTTGTAAGGATGTCATAATTCCCCCCGTTTACTCGGCAGATGTAATGTAATCTTAATAGAAACCACAAATAGGTGGTTGGACTTGACGAAATGTTTCTAAAATTATTTTGTAAAAGAACATGTATAAGAATATTAGAGGAAAAAAGATAAAATAGAGTAATAAAGATGGTTGCCCTATAAAATTAAAAAAAAAAAAAAAAGAACTTGTCCCAATTTGCATGTTGAGCAAATGGTGAAGCCTGAATCTGAATCCAGCTATAAGGTCCAGGCTCTAACCCACTGCACTTGGGCAGGACACGAACCCATGTCAGTGATGTTTGTCCTAGAGAAGCCCCTCTGCAGACATATATCTGTGGCTGCTATGGTCAACCCCTTACCAGGTCCTGCTGCCTTCTCTTTTCCTGGGGTTTAAAGTTCGCACCCTCCCTGCTTTCTGGCCTCTGGCCCTCTCTTCTGTGGTCCCATTCTCTGAGAGCTCACTCTTTCCATGAGAGGGTTAGAGAGGGAGAACCTGTCTGGGCACCTGCTTCAGTGGGTACCCCCGAGGGCACAGCCAACCTTCCGTAGACTGGTCATCTCCTTAATCTATTCCAAGAGTCTGGGATCAGACAGTTATTGTTGTCCACAGAAGGTCCAGGGACCTTATTACCTACAGTTAGTTAGACCTGCTCTGACAGGGCTGGATGGATGCTGGGACTGTCTGGACAGTGACCAGAGCATTATCCCCCCTTCTCCCCAGCACCCACAACTCAGGGATGGCCGGGGCTGCTCACTTAGCATCTTGTGGATTTGGGGAAGCAGTTAAGAGTTTGTTAGGAAGAATCTGAGGGAGGATAATGCAGTGTTCATGTTCTCCTCTTAGCCAAAGCTTTCACATTCGTGAAAAATGAAGCCCAGCCCCCTTTCTCTCATTGCGAGCATTTGCCACCTTCCCCCAGTCTGCTTCAGAGTGTGTGTGTGTGTTTGGGAGTGAGTGGGTGTTGGTAGGAGGCTGGGAGTGTGGAGTTGACAATCTCGCAGCAGAATAATGGAGCAGGCAGATTCAGTGACGCCCAGTTCAAATTAGTCACGAGGAAATGCATGATCATCAGCATCCCAGCACTAGGGAATTCCTCCTGTTTCGCGAAGGAAGGTGTCACAAACAACAGCTAAAGAGAGAACAGTACTTAAAGTTGGGGGAGTGCTGATATTTATTTTATTTTTTTCTCCCCAGAAAAGGATTATAAAAACATAAAAATATTCGACTTGAAAAATACTTTGTAATTATATGTCATAAAATAATTAGGTCATGGCAAATTAGCACAAATGTTTACAGCAAAATTGCCATGTAAAACATTATCGGTAATATTATGCTAATTGCTGCAGAAGCAAAAGCTGATTATGTTTCGGCGGGATTAAAATTTGCCGCGTTTGCATTTCTCTCCAGCTTCCCCAGTTTTCCAGGAGGGTACCAAGCCTATGATTGCCATAGGTGCTGAACTGCCCGTCTTTGAGGCACTGCATCTGTAAAGGGAACTTTCTGAAGACCAGGCTAAGATTATCAGTGAAAGAGAATTCCTGAAAGTGCTCTTATTGTCCAGTGGAAACTCTCCAAGCCTCCATGCACAGAAAGGTCACTTTTGGGGGTGGAGCACGGGGGGTGCCCAGTGTGCTCTGAGAAGCAGAGAAGACATGGGATTGGCTGCAAAGGATCTCAGAGGGGGCCCCATGGACTACCCGGCGCTTCTCACACTTGAACGTTCGAACCATCTGTTAAAATAGAGGCTCTGTTTGAACATGTCTGGAGTGGGGCCTGGGATTCTGCATTTCCAGCAGGCTCCCAGGGAATGCTGGTGCCAGTGGTCCACGGACTGCATTTTGAGTGGCAAGGTCCTGGAGGAAATCTTGTCCAGGGTTGTAAAATCCAATGTATTCAGGGCCAGTTGGGCAGTGAGTGATGGTGATGGGAGCACGACAATTTGGGATGGCAGAGCCTGTGATGATTGGAGAGGGCAGGCTGGTGTCCAAGAGCCATGGAAGAAAGAGAGGGGAGAGGAAGAGGGAGGTGGAGGAAGCAGAGAGGGAGGCAGCACCCAGCGAGCTGGGTCGATGAGTCTAAGACTTTGATTCGAACCCAAGCCATTCCTGAGTACACTTAGGTTTGGGGACCAGAAGCAACTTGTCCAAGGCCTCCCAATTGCGAGGGCAGTCTGTGCTGGGGCCCACTTGACTGGGAGACAAAACGGCCATTTCTTGGGGGAGTACACCTGTCTGTGCTCAGTGCTCTGTGTCCTCCAAGAGGGCCAGGCCTTCTACGAAATAGTGCCCTTACTGTGCCTGGGAGGCTCCTGCCGCCTCCTGTTGTGACAAGTGTGTTCACATCCATCCCGTCAACAGGCAGATGTCTGTCTGATCTTGCTGCCTTGGCCTCCCTGAAAGGCCTTGGGCCAATTACTGTCCTCTGGGCCTCAGTTCTCCACCTGTGAACTAGATCGCCAAATACCAGGCACAGCAGTGTTAGGGAGAAGTATCTTTCTGACTCCCTGGGGCGGGGGCACCTGGTCAGAGGAGCCCCCTCCGTCTAGGTGGAGGCTCACAGAGGCTCACTTTCTGGGGTGCCCAGTGCTGCAGAGAAGCCTCACACCTCCAGAGGCAGGGCTCTGGCTTCAACCTCAAGCTGGGGCTCCGTGGTCTTGTTTTAGCCACAATGTCTGGGATCCCATGTGACACCCTGCGCCCCCTCACTTTACCGCTGCTCAAGTCTCTGACTCTCATCCTCGGGCTCCAGTGGACTTGATGTTTTAGTTTGTGAGGCCTATTAACTCTTGTCATGGGGTTCCCATCTAATGAGTGCCCATTTGGTGCCAGGCCCTGGGCTCAGGTCTTTATAGGGATGATGTCTTTTCACCCTCCAAACAACAGGAGATCCCCTTACTATCCCCATCTGCGAGAGGAGGAAACTGAAGCCTAGAGAGGTTGAGCAATTTGTCCAAAGCCACAAAGACACAGCCAGGACTGTGGTCTAGGGTCTGTAACTCTAGGTCCTCCTGTGTCACTGTTACAGGCTGCTGCTCTTCATCCTCACACCGCAGTCCACAAGGCCCAAGGGAGCAGGGGCTGACTGTTTGTCCCTGGCACCAAATGCCCGGCACCACGTATTTGTTAATGTGGCATGAACCTTCTTTTGTGCTGGCTTTCTTCCTTCTCCAAGCATGATTCCTGAATCTTGCCAAGGGCAGGGCTTTGTAAGAAAAGAGATTTATTTTCCCAAACGCAGTCCCCTCCACACATGCTGCTGCTTAGAGGTTCCAGAATGTCTGAGGGCTTGTAGATCTCGGTTCCTGCCCACCCTCTCCCCATGTTTTTGCATTTTGAACAGAAGATTCACAAAATACAGTCCAACTGCTTCACATTATTTCCTTCTGCTTAGAATCATAACCCTCTTGATTATGTTTTTCCTTTTTATTATTTATTGTGTGCCCTGGGGAATATCCATTTTAACCAAGACACTGGTTCAATTGCAAAATGGGAAAGAGTGATTTGTAAGGAGATCAGTGTTGGGAGCTTATTAAAACATGTATTTAGGGGATGGTTTGGAAATAGGAAAGAGAACTCTCTTGGGAAAGGAAATGTTTTTCAGGAGTTGAGAGGAAATCATGGAACATGAGGGAGGGAAATGAAGGGAAGGTAAGACAGGTGGGGAAGGATATTTAAGAAATAAAATTGATAGGAAAATGAGATGCAAATAGAGGAAATAAGTGTGAAAAAGTCACAGGTAGGAAAACAAAGAAAGATCCTCAGAAATGAAACATGACAAATTTAACTTCATGTGGAACAGAACGAAGACTGTCTCCCCTGCATCCTGAAAGCTCCCAGATGGGTTTGGGCTGTCAGCTGGGTTATTTGGATGATTCCTCTGAAGCATTATTGGAATTCACACAGCCCAGGAGGGGGTCTTCCTCCTCTCTCTAGAAATGCCAGGTCAACCAGGAACCTCATGGACCCAGAGAAGCCTGCGACACCCCTTTCAGAGCGAGGGTCTGGGGACGCCATCTGCCCTGAAACCCTGCCAGGCAGCTCTGGAGAAGCTGTGTCGTGTGGGCTTCTCAGAGAGACCACTCCTATCCCTCCTCCTCGATGCCAGTGGTGCCTCTTGGACGCCTTCCCTTTCCAAGGGTGCTCCTGAGCCAAGAGGGTGCTCCCCATGGCCCTCCTACACGACAGTGTAGGAGCCTCCTCCCAGCCTCCCAGTGGCCTCCACGGAGCCGCCTCATTGGGCCCTGGCATTTCCTGGCCACGTGCAGCCTGGCCCAGAGCACCTCTGCAGGGCCTTTCTCCCAGGTGTGCTCAAGAAGGGGCGTTGAGGAGAGAAGTTTCCACACTGGGAGCCGAAGAGCCGGTCTCGAAAAGCTCTGAGTGGTGCTGGGTCTCATCAGCAGATCCATACTGAGAGGCTCTGGTCAGGCTGCGCGACAGACCGCCGCCCCGGCCTCCCCAGCCAGCCACACGCAGGCAAGCAGGGGACAGCCGGAGGTATTTTGTTTTTTCCAGACCTCCGTGAAATGAGGGTGTGAGAATTCTCGAACTCTTAGGCTTCCGTGGAGAAATGATTCGGCAATGAAGAAGAGTCTTGGGAATTTGAGATGCATGTTTTATGAGGCCCTTTGAAGAGAGAATGCCACCAGGCTCCTTTCCCTTGTTCTCTCTGGGGTTTGCCATTTTCAGCCCTACTCCTTTCAGAGCCTCAGTTAGCCACTTCTCTGACACCCGTCTACACATGTGCACCCGTGTGCACGCACACACAGGCGCACAGCACAGCACACCACCATCCTCCGTGGCTGTCCCACTCACTTGACCCCCAGTCAGGAGCAGCCGGAGCTCCCCTCGGGCAAGAGGGCCTTCCCTCAGACTTGCGAGTGGGCAGAGATGTGCCCAGTCATCCAAGTCCATGCCAGCCCAGGGGCAGAAGGAACACAGGTGTGGCTACTAACCTGTGGTAGACAACATAGTGGCCCCCCAAAGATGTCCATGGCCTAATCCTCAGAATCTGTGCATATGTCACCTTACTCAGCTAAAACGACTTTGCAGGTGTGATTAAATTAAGGGTCTTGAGATGAGGAGGTTATTCTGGATTATCAGGGTGGGTCTGATGGAGTAATGCCAAGGGTCACTGTAAGAGGGAGGTAGGAGGGTCAGAGTGAGAGAAGATGTGACGGTGGAGGCAGAGTCTGAGCCAGACAGGCCCACAAGCCAAGGACTGTAGGTGGCTTCTCAAGGCTGGAAGAGGCAAAGAATGGATTCTGCCCTCTCCAGCCTCCAGAAGGCATGCAGTGCTTGATTTTAGTCCAGTTAGACCCACCTCAGGGTTTTGACATCTAGAACAGTAAGATAATGAATTTGTATTGTTTTAAGCCATTAAGTTTGTGGGAATTTGTTAGGGTAGCAATGACAACTAGTACGAACTAGTAGGCTTGGGGCACGGCTGCAGGACAGGTACAGGGGAAGACTCCTCTTCTGTCGTGAAACAGCACCTCTAGCATCTGGGTCTGGCCACTGTGTTTAGGAAGCAGGGGGGCAGTTAGGAATGGGGGGCTCATTCCTGCGTCGTGAGGTTCTAAGAGTTGGGGGAAGACTGGTTGTCAGGGTGTAGAACAGTGGCAGAAAGCTAGAGAGGTTTCAAATTTAAACCCTGCTGGATTCAGGATTCTGGGCAAGCCAATTATGAACAGCCCTGAAGTTTGAGGCTGAGCAGGCTGCCTGTATGGGAAGGACAGACGGGGAAGGAGCCAGCAGGACCACCCACCCGGCTAGAGGCAGGACACCCAGCCCAGGCAGGTAGCCTGGGGACAGGCTACCAGGAGATTGGGACTCTTTCAGACTTTCATTTTTCTACCTCCACAATTCCCATGCCTGCCTGATGATCAGAATCATCTGGGTGCCTGATAGATACACAGTTTTGGGTCCTGTCCTGGGGTCCTTGAGGAGCTCGACCATAGGCATTGTCTGTTTGTTGCCCCCAGTGTGTTATCTTGTGCCCCCTGAGCCCCAGCCATGTGCACAGGGTCCCCATGACTGGTTCCTGACTCGGATTTCCACTCTACCCTCCTGTCATCTGCCCCTACCTCAGCCCAGAGTGCGTCATTTGGTGGCGTTTTGACGTGTTCCGTGGTGGTCAGCAGGTCATTGTCCTGGGGTGGGCACCCAGTGCCGTCAGTTCTCCAGCCCAGTCCTGTCCAGTCTGGGCTTCACTCCCGTGTCAGTCAGCTGCCCGGACGAGGTGGCAGCACCATGTCAGTGAGCGCAGGGGTCTGGACCCCTCCTGCTTCTACAAATACACCACATACCTGACCGTGCAGGCTCAGAACCTCAGCCCTTTAATTCCTTCCGTTCCTTTCCTGCCCTTGCCAACTGGACCCAAGAACTGGGTCCAGCTGAAACATTCTACCCCCAACAGACATGGGTGACTCAGATTCTTGCACCATCCTCAGCCTCTACTATACTGCTAGAGACTCTTGTGTTTACTACTGTTACCTGTGTATTATGTATGTATGAATATATCTGTATCTATCTAGAATCCATCCATCCATCCATCATTTCTCTAACTACTGCTTTATTTTTAGGTGAATATATCTGTATCTATCTAGAATCCATCCATCCATCCATCATTTCTCTAACTACTGATTTATTTTTAGGTCTTGATCTTTGAGCTCAGGGAAGCATGACATACGAGTTAAGATGGCTGGCTGGGTTGGAATCCAGTTCTTCAGTAGTTCTTAACTGTTTGACCTCAAGTAAATTTCATGGATAACGACGATACCTGGCACATGGTGTTCTTGCCAAGATAAAATGAACTAATGTATGTAAATGTCCTAGAATAGCTGGCACGTTGTAAGGGTTCAATAAATGTGAAGTGTTAATATTACTCGGGCTAGCCTCAAAGAGGTATTTATGTGAGAAAAGGAAATTTTTTAGATTCCCCAAGTTTGATTGACACTTTGTTGTAAAACTCTCCTCTTGCCAGCTTGCCTCAGGGCAGCCCTTCAAACAGGGAGCGAAGGAGTGATTTCAAACTCGGCCCCCCTTTCCGGCCCACATCCTTCTCATAGTTGAGCAAAGGAGCAGAGACAAGTTCCCCAGGCGGCGAGCAGGGGGGCGGGAGAGGCAGGGGTTTCTCCAGCTCAGATGGCGGTGCGGCAGCGGAGGCCCCTGAGGGTGGCCCGTGCAGATTTAATCCCCACACTCTGCTCGCTGATGTTCCCCTCTGTGCCCCTCTTTCAGGAGCAAGACATTCTGAGCCGGTGGGATTGAGGGCCCTGCAGACAGGTGGCCTCAGCCCCTCATGCCAGAATTTTCAATTATGATGCCGGTCAATGGGAGAGAGAGGAGGGCTAAAATGAAAATGGACTATTTGGTTAGCGCTCTGACAAGCCATGAATCAAAACCAAGTGAAATTGCTCTGGGGTCTCCGGGCCTGTCAGCTTCCACCATCCATTCTGCTTGCCCCTTGGCAGTGTAATTCCGTGTGCAGCCCGCACCGTTGGCAGGAGAGCTGGGCCCTTCCCCTGCCGCCGTGCTGGGTGCACACGTCGGGCAGGCAGGGCCAGGGGGTCTCTAGGTGGAGCTGAGGAGGCAGGGCAGGGCGGCAGGTGGGGCTGTCTGCATGTGCACACGTGTGACCCCCGTTGCAGGCCTGCAACACCTGCTCCCCTCCCGAGGCCCTTCCCTGGGCTCATCGATCCCTGCCAAGGGGCCATTCACTCTTACCTGAGGAGCTCTGGCAGGGGTGTGGCCCTGTCTGTGCCTGCTGGGGTCAAGGCCCAAGGGTGGCTCTGTGTCAGTAAGAGAAAGGGAAAAGCGGCAAAGGGGAGAGGGTCTTCTCCGTCAGGAATGAGGGGTCCCTCTCTGCCCCTCTTCCTCGGTAGCAGGCTTGACTGATGAAGGCCCACTAGGACAGAAGAAGGGAGTGCTGGACAGGGAGCCCATAAGTCACGGGTTTTGATTGAAGAGATGAGTGCCGGAGAGGCAGGGCTAAAATCAGTAAAGCAAAACCCTTCGCCCATTCAAGGTTCTGCCATCCTGGGTGTGGAGAGCTGCTTTCTCCTTTCTTCCTTCTTGTCACTCGTCTTTTTGGGAGGAGCTCAGGGAGTAATAGGACACGCTCCAGCTCTCAGGACCCCTAGGTCGGGGGCACTACTGACGGTGAATTGGACTACAGAAGGCAGCGAGGAGGTCCGCTCTGGGTCTGGCAGGTCCTGTGGAGAAAGCCTGTGGCCAGGGGCCCCTGTGTGGTTGGTGCCAGTCAGGGAGACGCCAGGCAGGGTTGCTGCTCACAGCTGGGTAGGTTGCTCATTGCCCAAGGACAAAGCACCTGGGGGGACTGGGGCCCCACTCACTTTTCACTCACGAAGCCACATGTCCTGGCGTGGTTGTGTCTGTCCAGAAAAACAGGAGCCTGTGGATTCACACAAAGACATGAGGGGCTAGAGGAAGCCCCGTAGGCAGACGGCAGAGAAGTCGGTCTGTCCAGAAACTCGGGCAGAGAATGGTCAGGAGCCTCTATAGTTGTGAAGCAAGGCAGGATCAGGTCCAGTGATATCAGAACAGAGCCAACAGCACGGATGTCGAGTTGGAAATCAGAGTAGAAGCAGCTTCCAAAGGGCCAGTCAAGATCCAAAGCACGAGCAGTGAATAAAAGGTGGGGAAAAGCCAAAGATCTCTTTTGTGTCACTCTCTGTGATCAGTCTTTCTAAAGGGCCCATGGCTACCCACGGTCATAAAGCCTGATGACAATCACAAGTGTCTGCTTGGCTGCCACTATTATTTCTGTCCTGGCAGCACCAGCATCGGAGGTGGGTTGGGGAATGCTAGCGTAAGGGAGTTCAGATCATGCTGGGGGCAAAAACAAGACTGAGGAGTGGATGTTTCTGGGCAGTAGATTTTGACTCAAAATAGCCTGCTCAGCTAGGAAAGAGGTTGTTTTGTGTGGTAATGAGCTCTCTGTGGCTGGAGGTGTTCAAGCTCCCATCAGGGAGCCTGCTGAGGGGATGCCTTACGTGGGGTAGAAGGTTGGGTTGAAAGTCTTTAAGGCCCCCTCTCAGCCCCACATCATCTATGAGTCTGAGATTTCAGACAGCTGGCTTTCCTCCCTGTCGGAGAGAACTGATTGCAGAGGAAGTTGAAATTAATAACTAACACAGGTTTTTAGGTTTTTGTGTATTTACTTTTCTCCTCTTTCTGGCCCCCTCCTATGTCTCTGGTGCCAAACTCATTCCAGGGACTTTTGCGAGTAAATTGTCCAGCCAGTGGCTGGAAGGAACCTTGTGGTCATTATGCAGACAGCTGCTGCCCACGTGCATCTCTAATGTTTCCTCAGTGCAGGACAGATGACCATCTTGGCAGTGAGAGACGTGACATGTCACACTGGACATGGTAGGAGAAGGGAGGGGTCCCAGTGCGAGCCTCTTCTACCGCCTCCATCAGGCCATAACGAGGGCTGAGTCCAGCGCCAGCCCTACAAGTTGTGTCAGCAAACGGTATCGTAGTTGCTTGTTTCTGTCAGTCCAGTATCCGTTGCCTCTCCTGAAGCTGGGTCTAGCTTTTCCTCTGGGGAGCCATTTCTCCCTGCTGCTGCCGGGCCAGGTAATTTGGGGAGAGTGATACACCTTCCCCAGCACATGCCAAAGACCTAGACAATCCAATATTCCATTCCTCTGGACACAGGGATTGGTTCAGGGTTGGGTATGTGACGCCCGCCAAGCCAATGAGGTGCAGATCCAGGATTGTATAAGACATATGGAATAGTAGAAGCTCTGTATTTATTAGTGGGGGTGGTTAAGATGGCAGATGTGTAAGCTTGGAGCTTCCAACTGGCAGTGCTAAGAAAGAGCATGTCTAGGAATGCAGCGGACACAGGGAGAGCCATAGTGTGGGGTGGCAAGGGAGCCAGGCCCTGGATTCAGCTTCTCTTGAAGCTAGCCCTGGACTTTGCTGTTACACAAGCCAGTAAAGGCTTACCCTACTTTTGGTCTTGAACCAGTTTGAGTAGAGGTTGTAGCCTTGTCACCTGAGAGTGTCCTAGCATTGGGAGTGTTCCTGGGAAGCCCTACCTCTGAGGTGGTGCAGGAGCAGAGCTGGGATCCCAGCTCTTGAGTAGCCAAGGCTTCCCCAGGGGCACACGGCTTTCTCTGGTGACTCATGACCTGGCCTGAAGGGCAGCCCCACCCGAGGTGGCCATCTAGCTCATCATTGGCAACCCTGTGAAACAAGTGATCTCTGAGATTGGGGCACTGGGACTGGGGACCTAAAATGTGTTCTGCGGGCAGTAGTTCTGAGAGATGGTCCAGAATAAGGGGGACCATATACTCAGGAATTTGGGAGCTGGTGTCCAAGGGCTTGCCTTTTCCTGGGTGGCTCAATTCAATGCCAGGTTGATGCAGGAGTATAAAGGTTTGTGTATAGGGGAACTCTACTGGGTTAAACTTCGGGTCCCATGGTGTCGGTTGAGGTTGTCGCTGGGCCTGTGTCATTCTGTCATGACTCGGTTTCTCCCTCTGCTCAACCCACTTCTGTTCTGTCCTTTCCACAGATGTCAATCCCAGGGCACTCCTTAGTAAGCCCTGCCCGCTGACTCAGCTCAGTGTGCTTCGTGAGCTGGAGGCCTGGGCAGTGTTCCAGCTGGGTTCGGTAGCCTTCACAGCCCCTAAACTTCCCTCTTCTTCTGGGCTATGTCTCTCCCTACACTGTGAGCAGGTTGACTCAGGTGCTCTGCTTTGTCCATTTTTCCAATGCCCAGTGCCTAGCATAGTGCCTAACATAGTAGGTACTCACCAGGTGATGGCCGGGGGTACAAACGAATGTGCCAGGCTGACGGTCGTCACCATTCACTGGGAGGGTCAAAGAGTTTTCCAAGGCCTTTTGGCTTCTTTTTCAGCTTTCTCTTCCTCTTTGAGGCAGTGATTCTGTGAGCAAAACGGTCAGGGTGCTAGCAGGCTGCCGTGATCTGAGAAGGGTCAGGGAAAGAGTCTGGGTTGGAAAAGCTAGAACTTCTTCTAAAGGGAGTGGCCTTGGTTTTCCTCAGGGTCCCAGCCCAGCTCACCACAGCCTGAGGGCAGAGGGGCCCTGAAGCAGGGGTCCCATGGGGGGTGGGGTAGCTGCACCTAATTGTGCCACATGCCAGACAGCTCAAGCTCAGTGGTGGGTGGTGGGAAGGAGTGGGTCTGGTTCTTGCAGGGGAGTCCCCACGCCCTGTTTTCTGAGGCTGGATCACAGTGTCACCTGTGGGGAGGCTCCTAGGGGCACCCCGTAGTTTAGCCATCCCACCTCCAATTTGGGGAGTCCTCTCAGTACCATCTCTTCCCTAAGAAGGTGGTGAAACCCTCTCAAGTGCCCGCAGGGCTGGCGCATTTTGACTTCTCAAACTTCTTCCTGTCTCAGGGTATGAATGCTGTGGATGTGTTGGGTGTTTTTAAAGATTTTATTTATTTATTTGTCAGAGAGAGCACACAAGCAGGGGGACTGGCAGGCAGAGGGAGAAGCAGGCTCCCCGCTGAGCTGGGAGCCAGATGCGGGGCTCGATCTCAGGACCCTGGGATCATGACTTGAGCCGAAGGCAGATGCTTAACTGCCTGAGCCACCCAGGCACCCTATGGATGTGTTTTTAAGTTAGGAGCATTTGGATGTTTTTGTTTTACTGCTTTCAAACAGTCCACAGATAAGCAGTGAGGAATGCTGGCGGAGGTCAAATGCATATCGGTGATAAATGGCGTGCATGGCAGAGCCCTTCCTTTCCACTTGGAACACTCAGGCTGGATATATCCTTCAGGAGCAGTGTACTAGTCAAATACAAAATGACAAAACTTGGCAATACTGCAATCCATTACATAATCCTTTATATTTTTCTGTTTATTTACAATTCATTATTATTTTCTTGGACTCTTCTGAACACATTTGTCAAACAGACATAAAGCAAGATGCCTTATGTATTTGAATCGAACCGAAGAGCTAAAACATAATGCTAATAAAAATAGAAATAATAAACATAATAATACCACCCCAGCTCTAAATGCTTTGCCCACATTACCACCTTAATTCCTACAACAACTCTGTGAGGTAGTTAACATTATTATTTTGCCAGATGAAGGAAGTGTTGCTTGAGAAGTTGAGTCATGTCCTCACAACTGGTAAGTGGCAGAGATGGAGTTAACCCAGCTCTCTGGCTTCACGCGCGCCCTAGGTTCTCACCACTGTAGGTTAGCACCATGGCAGAGGGCTGGACACTGGTGTTCTGTCTTCGGGGTGGACCTCAGTGATGTACAGGCGAGGGACCAAACGCCACCCCAGAGCATCCTACAGACATGGTGGTTACAGTTCAGGAGAATGCACACGCTGCAGAGTAGGGCTTATGTTTTCACATCTGAATTTCTTTTAGCAGTAGAATTTTCTCTTTCTCTCAAATGATAAAAGAAACTTGACTTATAAAACAGGTAAGGTTTGTTTGACAGGAATGAATTGATTTTATAAGTTCAAATGTATAATATTTACTCATTGTAAACCTGATAGTCAGAAAAGTGAGACTTTTTACATCAACACAGCTTTTGAAATCAGCTTTTTGGATAATATTTGCAGTCTTAGGTCAGTCTCAGCGTTCCATTCATGTCTGCATTTTATTAGGTCGCATAATATTAAAAAAAAAAACAAAACCCTGATTCACACAGGTCTTAGTTGCACATACTAATTTCAGAAAGTCTGTCTTATGATCTCAGCATACTCTTAAATGCTACTCTGGCAGGTCCAGAGATTTGAAAGAGAAGTGACAAGATATTTTTGTTCCAAAGTTGAATTACTCTCTGTGGCTAAGAACGGCCTGTGTTCCTTAATCAGTAAATGTACAAGTCAGAGGGAGTTGATGGATGGGTTCTTCAGCTAGTTTAAAATCACAACTATATGGTAGAAAACAATTTTCAAATTTATGTTGTAACATTATGGGATGTTTAGCAATACCATTAAAAAACTCTCCTATATTTTAGTACCTGTCTCTGCCATAGAGTCACTCAAAATTTCAAAGCCATTTGAGGTTGACTTTTATTTATTCATTCATGCGTTTGTTCATCTTATCCACGCATTCACAAACTTTTTGCTGAGCACCTCCTATACATAGTGGGCAGTGGTCTAAGTGCTCTGGATGTAGTGATAAACAGAATAAAGTCCTTTCCTTCCTGGAGCTTCCATGTGGAGGGTGGGCAGGAGATGAGCGTTGTGGAAATAGACAGTAAGCCCACAGAAAAATGAGTACATCTGTCAGCGGTGATCTGTGATTGAAATCAAAGGGCAATCCTGTTGAGGCTATGATGGAAAGATGTTGGAGGAAGCAGAGTAAAACATGCCCTTGAAACATAGGTGATGAGAACATGAAGCACATTGAAGGGAAGGAGTGCTTCTTTATTGTAGATGCAATTTCCCCCAACCCATGGAGCTGATGTCTCATTCAACTTACCTTCTTGGAAAAAAAAAAAAAAAAAACAACCAAAACTTAGGCACTGGCCATGATGTAATGACTTTGCTCTCCTTCTATTCATGTGCCCAGTTTTCTACACAAAAAGTAGAAATACATTCATGAAATGATGAGGGAACTTTACTTGAGAAATCTACATCTTCATAAGATAATAAGAAAACTTTAGCTTGAGGTCTACAAGCACAAAACCTGTCAGCACAAGTCACCCGTATTTGGTATAAAACACACTGACTTTGCATATTGCTTTAACTTGTATAGTTTTACGAAAATGGTTAAGACACTTTAAAACACAAAATTGGCGTAAGATATTTGTAGTGCATAAGATATTTGTAGTGACCTTAAGTCACCTTCTCTGGACTATTAGTTCCTAGGGAACAGTTTGAAAACCACTGAGTATGCCAGGGTAGGACATGGCATTACAGTTACGGAGACCCATCTTTGGCCTCACCAAATCTGGCTTGAAATTTGGCCCTGCCCTTATCAGTGTGCAGCCTTGGGATTGTGTCTAGGCCTCATCATCTTACCTGTAAGGCAGAAAGACTCTGCTCCCTACATTGGCTGGATGTGTGAAACATGAGGGACCCTCAAGATGAGTTGGAGTCCTTTTCCTTCCCCAGACAGACCAGGCTGGATCAGCTTGGGGATACCGGTCAGCAAGGAGCAAAGCTCCGCCCATAGGGATCAGTTTGTGCTGGGGCTCCAGTCTCCAGACAGAGGCTAGGGGCAAAGAGTCACTTGGCCAAGAGAAACCTGGGTACATAAAGCAAATCAGGGACATGGTAACCAGAAAGGCGCCCACTGTGGTTGCCGGCATTTAGCAACGAGTTCAAAGCCAGGAGGTTCTAGGTGTGAGAAAAGGACTTTGGAGACAGGAAATTGAACAAGGTTGCATGGGCAAAGGGAGAAGGGTATCTTTTGGACTTCAAAGATAAGTTTCCCCTCAAAAATAGTCTCCAGAAGGAGCCCCATGTCCAGTTGATTTTGGTTGCTTGGACTTGGAAGTAAGTCATGGTGGCCACAGATGCTGACAGTGGGGGCTGGGGCTGCCTCCTGCTGGGTTAAGAGGGCAGACAATGCACATCACTTCCCAGTTCCACAATCAGTGATGGCACAGGGGTATCTTAAAATCAGATACGGCGGGAACGTTTACACCAGGGAGGTTGACAAAGGCTACTGATCAGGATTTATTTTCTCCAGAGAACAGGTTGTTAAGCACTGGATGCTGGTTTTGGAACTATCCTCTGTGGACACACCCTTAGGATAAATGTTACACGTGAAGTTTTCCATTTACGAACTACCCAAACACAAAGATGAGTTTACCCCCAGACTTCCCTCTAACCTGTCTGGGTTCCCTTGTTGCTACCACCTCTAGGAGCTGGAGATAACCCACAGGCTCAGAAGGGGAGGAGAAGTAACCGAGAAAAGCCAGAGGATACCCAAAGGAGAACAGTTCTGCCTTCTGGCTGGCCCTCCTGGTCATTTTTGCTTCCCTTAGCCAAGCAGCCTGAAATCCCAGTAACCTAAATCCATTTATCAACCATTTATATATCAGTGAGAATTTGTTCCCTGGGGGACTAGGAAAAGAAATTAGATAAGTAATTTTAAAGCCAGCAGCGTAGGGGTGGAAGGTGTTGGAGTGGAAGGCAGACCTGGATATGATTCCACCATCAGGGGGTGACCCTAGGGTCCCAGGAACTTGGGAGAAGGGATTCTAAGGTACCAGAGGGCTGAAGACAAAGCTACACCTTCTTAAATTTCTTCTAGGGCTGGCTCTGCTCTTAGAGAATATGGTATTCATCTTTCTTTCTCTTCTTTAGCTCCTGACTCTGGACCATGGATTAGATTAGTGTTATTAGGACTCACGCCTAGAAATTTTTGGAGAAGTATATGCTCAGTTACAAATCAGCATTCAGAGAACATAGAGTTGACAACTGTCTTCAGCTTTCTTTATTTAATCAGTGAAGATATTTTTGAAGTTTCCTGTAGAACAAGATAGATTTACTCACCAACTCACATGACAATTTCAGAAATGTCTTATTTTAATTTCTGCTTCCTCCTCTTGTTGCCGGATGAACTGGGGAGTCCCCAGGGCCCTGGGGCCTTGGCCCAACCAGACCCCAAGGAATCGTGAAGGTTCTTGGTCTTGTTACTGGAATGAATTCAAGGGCAGACATGCAGCACAGTGGATGAGTAACACAAGTGGGAAAGTTTATTAAAGGGAGAAGTACACTCTTGATATATGAAACTAGGCAAGAGGGAGGGAGAGAGAGAGAGCTGCAAGTCCTGGGGGTTGGATTTCTATCTTTTATTGACAGTTGTTAACAAGGGGGTGGAACATTTTTTACTTGGGGTGGGAAGCAGGGTTTCACGCTTTTATCCCTAATTTGGTCAGGGGTCTCCCATCATGGCATCTGTCATGTTGGGTCTGTCTGGTTTGATCTGGCTTCTTCTGGAATGATGTTAGGACAGGTCTCTGACTTTCCCAATAGCTGGCCAAGACTTCCTCATTGCTGACCTCCAGGTATCCTGTTAGAACCTAACTAACTGCCTACTCTAACACTCTGTGGGTAGAAGCTTTTAATCTGTTAGCATCCTCTGTACTCCAAGGGTCCCTGTCAAATGGTTAATGATGTGAAAGCAAGTGTCTAAATGTACTAGGGTCACTTGGCATTTAAATAAACACTTTTAGAGAGAGGGAATCATCCCCGCATGGCTGGGGCCGAGACCATGTGGTGTCCCATAGAGATTCTGTGGAAAAGAACATGGCCATGGTTTGTAGATGGGTCCGCTGAGGTTTTCCCAATGCTATAGGTATAACATTTGCCTGCATGATCTGGTTATCTACTCTGCATAAAAAAACTACTGTTAAGTTAGTGGCTTAAAACAATGACCTTTTTTATTACATTCCATTTGGTGGGTTTGACATTCAGGCAGGGTTTGGCTGAGTTATTTTTTTGGTCCATGTGGCATGGACTCAGGTCACTCAGTGCTTCTCAGCTCGTGGATTGTTATTCTGGAAAGTGTAAGACAGCATATACATCTGATATTTTGGTGCGATGGATATGATACTGGAATTTATAATAAAGAAATCTGTTTGGTCTCTGTCCCTGTTGCTGGCAGAAAGCTCCTAAAGCCATTGGAATTACCTAAGTGATGAGACCAATAAAGGTGTCTTTTTAATGTTAATAAGGTGACTTTGGGAAAACTTCTAGGTAACCTAAGGCTCTGGGCTGGTTGCCAAGGGAACCAACTCAGTCTTTAGAGGGTTGGAACTTTCAGGCCCACCCCTCCCCTAATCCTGGAGAGGAGAGAGGGGCTGGAGGTTAAATCAGTCACCAATGGTCAATTATGTAATCAGTCATGCCGAGACAATAAAACCTCCATAAAAACCCAGAAAGATGGCGTTCAGAGAACTTTCAGGTTGGTGAGCACGTACAGAGTGGCAAACTTAGAGAGGACGGAAGGTCCACACCCTGTGTAACTCTTCCATCTGGCTATTCCTGAGTTACATCCTTTTAATAATAAATCAGTAATCTAGTAAGTAAAATGTTTCTCTAAGTTTTGTGAGCCGCTCTAGCAAATTAATTGAATCCATGGTGGGGATCATTGGAATTTCTCATCTATAGTCTGTTGGTTAGAAACCCGTGTGACAACCTGGATTTGTGATTGGCATCTGAAGGGGGGGTGCAGTCTTGTAGGACCCAGCCTTAAGCTGTGGGGTCTGATGCTATCTCCAGGTAGACAGTGTCAGAATTGAGTTAAATTGCAGGATGTCTAGTTGGCGTTGGAGAATTACTTTGTAGTGTGGAAAAAATACCATCTGTTGGAATTGGGTGCAGTATCAGAATGGATGAAAGCTGAGCTCAGGTAGGATTATCTAAAGGAGCACCTACCTCTCTGTGGCCTTTTCCACATGGTGGTTTCAGAATAATTGGGCTTCTTATATGGCAGATGGCTTCTCCCAGAGT
This sequence comes from Phoca vitulina, assembly GCF_004348235.1. Classification (NCBI taxonomy): domain Eukaryota; kingdom Metazoa; phylum Chordata; class Mammalia; order Carnivora; family Phocidae; genus Phoca; species Phoca vitulina. Next base: position 21,309,254 of record NW_022589713.1, read on the forward strand.
GAATGTCACGTGAGAACCAGGCAGAAGTTTCAGGGCCTTTTCTGGCTTTGTCACAGAACTCAGCAGTATCATTCAATTCATTCAGTTGGTAACGAGGGGTCATCGGAACAGGACAGTCAGGGCAGGACAATTAGACTCCACCTCTTGATGGAAGAGCTTCCACCACTGTGGGAAGAGCACGTCGCACAGGGGACCTGTTGTGGCCCTCCTCGGAAAAAACCATCTGCTACACTGCATATTCTAAAACTAGGCATCTTTGTCTGTTGGCTGCCGTATTATACCATACAGTAGCCAAAAGTCTTGACTGACAGCCCTTTCTGTTGAATTAATTAAATGATAGTGAGCTTTGTTCAGGGTCTGGCTTAATTTCAACCTGATCTTCATCCTCACCAGGACTCTGCATCATGAAATCCAAATCCTGGTTTTGCTGTACCCCCAGCATGTTGTCAATCATCTTGAGAGTTGTCATAAATATCCTAAAATATTAACATTAATTAAATGATAAATATTTACCATTTATGCCTTTGAGGATTTCAACATTGTTACAGCTGCAATCAGACAAGCTATGACAGGGTATCAGTCTCAACTCTTAAAGAAAAAAATCTGAGAATCACAGATGTGTACCCTAAATACCATGAATGGATAGAATTCAGAGGAATAATTTTTTTCAGGGGTTGAGGTGAGCACATGAGGTAAATTTCTCTAAATGCAACTAGTTATGTTTTTCCGATTTTTTTTTTTTTTACTAAGAATTTACCTTTTTTTTTTTTCTTTTTCTTTTTTGCTAAATGATTTCTGTGCAGGCTGTTGCCATTCTATTGTTTCCCACAAGCAGAGATTAGGTTGTTCACATGTGTGTTGACGAGAGCAAACGCCACCATCACGGGCTGACACAATGCTGCTGCAGGCCCTGCTCCTAGGGGTGGTTAATAAATCGTCTTTGATGATTTGATGACATAACCTTTAGATCTGAAATTGCACTTGTGCTGGACTGTCAGGAAAAGCTCTTTTTGCCATACGTTGCCTGGATTTTTTTCAGAAAGCATATATTGCTCTTTGGATTTTAAAGTCTTTCTGATGTATTTAAATAATTCCTTGAGCAAATGTTTTAGGAATCCATTGAATTGTTTCTATTGTCTTGACTAAGCTTTCTTTCTTTCAAAATTGACAGGAAGGTGTTTGATAGCTCAAAGAATAGATTGAACATTCAAATATCTGGTGAATTTAGATGATCGTTCGTCTTTTTTTTTTTTTTGGAAATATAAATCCTTTACAAATTTCATTCTAAAATCTGCCAAATATAGTACTTCTCTAAAAATACTCGCAGATTTTTGTAATTAAATGACTGTGGCCTAGAGTATAAATTTGGTAGTATTACGACATATCTTTGTTCTTACTTCCCTTATGTCTACCCACCTTTTTAAAATGCCACTTGTTCAGAACCAGGGTGGGTTTATATAGGAACCATCCTTAGGATGCTACTTGGATGTCAATTTCCTGATCAGTTCTGTCAGTTTGGGAAGATGAGCTAGTGGAATATTCTGCAGGTCCGTACAGTTATGAAACTTTAATTAACGCTTGTCCCCCAAGAGAACACAGTGAACAGAGAGTCCCAAGGGAATAAGACATTCAGGTCAAATGGGAAGGGGTGGGGGGGGGGCTGATGCTCAAGAATATGCAGTGCTTCCTCAGTGACCCGGAACCCAGTGCATCTAAAGGAAGACCTTTCAGTTTGCTCCATCAGATGAAACTGAGGTTCTCTTAAAGGGCAACACCACACACTGCCATGAAGTTTGTTTCCTAACTCATGGATCCTGTGACTCTTCAGAGAGGACCTCCTCCTTTTTTTGGTGAAATACGAAAGGGGTTGAGGGCGAAGAGCTGGAAAGCTCATTTTCATCATTTCTGGCCCCTCTCAGTACAGTGTGTAGGACCTGTTGCATGTGTTGGATTTTATATGTAAAATATCCTTTATCTGAAATTTTCCTTTGCTCTGATTTCATTATTTACTTTTTTCCTGGTGTATGTGTGTGTATATGTGTGTGTGTGTAAGTATTCTCAAAACCACTTTGAAATTAGTCAGGTTATAGAGAAAGAAAGAAATCATGTGCTTTGTGAGTGTTTATGACTTTAATGTTGTTATGTAGGGGAGAAAAATGGGAGGCGTGGATTAGGAGGCATGGGGAGAGTGGGGTGAGCTACAGCCCAGAGCGATTAATTCCCAGGTGGGTGCAGACCTGTAGAGTAATGAAATTTCAGGGCAAGTGAGGGCTACTTAATGTTAATCAATGTTGTGGATTGTTTCAAAGAATCAGCTTTTGGTTTCACTGTTTCTCTGTATTTTCTATTTTCTGTTTAATTTCTGCTTTAATCTTCATTATTTCTTCTGTTTGCTTTGGGTTTACTTGATTCCTTTTTTCCCTAGTTTCTTCAGGTAGAAAGCTGGGTTATTGACTTGATGTCTTTCTTCATTTTTAATATAGGCATTTGCAGCTACAAATTTCCTTCTGTGCACTGCTTTAGCTGTATCTCCTGAATTTTGGTACGGGGTGTTTTTGTTTTCACTTGCAACAAGGTATTTTCTAATTTCTCTTTTCATTTCTTCTTTGACCCATTGGTTATTTAGAAGTGTGTTGTTTGATATCCACATATTTGTGAATTTCATACATTTCCTTCTGTAGTTATTTTCTAATTTCATTTGGTTATGGTTGGTGGGCATACTTTATGTTATTCCAATCCTTTCAAATCTATTGAAGCTTGTTTTATGGCATCCTATGGTTGAATCTGGAGAATGTTCCATGTGCACTTGAGAAGAATGTCTGTTTTACTGTTATTGGGTAGAGTATTCTATAGGTGTCAGTTAGGTCTAGCTGATTTATAGTGTTGTTCAAATCTTCTGTTTCCACGTTGATCTTCTGCCTACTTGTTCTATCCATTATTGACAGTGTGGCATTCAGATCTCCAACTATTGCTATGAATTGTCTATTTGTCCCTTCAGTTCTGTCAGTTTTTGTTTCCTATATTTGGGGTCTGTTGACAGGTACTATCTGGTTTCTCTTAGATAGTGTGTTATTGTTCCTGTTTATTTTTCATTATTTATTATGCTTTTGATCATATTAATCATACTTGGTGTGTCAATCGTGTCCTATATTTGCATCATCTGGTGTTCTCAAACATCTAAACCTACTATCTGCACATGGTCGTGTCTGCTGATCTCATGAAACTAGTTTCCTCACATATTTTGTGATTTTTCACTGTGAGCTCATACTTAGAGGACTTAATTTGTAGGAAAGTTACGCAGCCTGATTGAAGGTATGTCTCCCCGAAGTGATTTTTCTTTTACATATGTCAGATGCTCTAAGGATATTACCAGCCATATGAAGCCATAAAACAAGTCATTATTTTATGTATATTTGTGAAGGGGTCCTGGAGAAAGCTTACATTCAATCTCTAAAACTGTGTAAGCATAAGCCCATGAGACACTTTCTTCCCACTGAGAGGCTAAACCAGAACAAAAAAACTTTCTTTCCCTTATCCTTGTACTATTGGGTTGATACTTTCTAGTTGACTCTTTTACAGAATGTGGAGCTTTTCTAGGAACTTGGCTTTTATACAGAAGTCTTAGTTCTGTTGCTCACCATAAGCAGGATCAAGATCTCATTTCATTCCCCTCTGAGGTCATTAAAACCAAAATCCCTTAGTTACTGAGACCAAAAAACACCCTTAGGGCTGCTACAGGATCAGCTCAGGTCCTATCTCTTTGGTTTTTAGTTTTCTCTTTGTTTTTGACATCTGGGAATTTCCTTTCCTAGGATCATGGCTACGCATATAATAGGATGTTTGTAATATTTGTAAAGAGTTTTCAGGTTATCTAGTTCAGACTATTGCCAGAAATAAAAGTCAAGTCACTTTCTATTTTTTGAGAATAAAATTGCTTTAACAAAGAAATTCATTTCAGAATGAGAAATAGAAAATCACCTAATCACTACACTAATAATGGCTGTGGGCAAGATCCATTTATGAATATCTACTGATGAATATCTACCTAGAGCCAGAGGGAGCCACCAATAACACATCCTTTTCTGACAAGTAGACACTGCACACTCTGTTCACTCATTTGCCCCTCTAAGAAGCCCTCACTGCAAAACTCAGGCCTCCTATGAGGTGGCCCGCCCACATCTCTTCCTTCCTTGATAGAAAAGCAGAGTATTTATCCTTTCTCAAGACCAACAAGAATTGAGTGTGATTATGGAGACAGCCCAGGTTATTAACTTGTTCTTATCAGAGCAACATTCACGTCTAGCTTCTGTTAAGAGCCAAAATTCTTCTCCCACCTGTGAATAATGTATCTTTGATGACATTGGCAGAAGATGCTCCCTTGGTGGGCATGGAGGTGGACCTCATGGTTCAGGTGGTCCAGGTCCATGGGATAGAGACCAGGGCTATTTCCCAGGAACCTGAATATGACCTCTGCTGACAGCCATAAAACTGGTTTATGTCTGAAGAGACACAGAGGAACAGTCTACTCCAACAGCCATTGACAGCATCCCCTAAGTTTTGATGTGTAATAGTTGTGGTATTGATTCAATAGTTGCTGAGAGATTTACTTTTAAATGTCCCCAAATTTTAGTGTTTTATTAATTTCTTTTACGATTTTCTCTCTCTCTCTCTTTTTTCCTCTATATATCTATTATTGTGTACTTAAGTAGTTTTATCTCTCTTATGAAGTAAAACTAATGGCTTCCCAGATGTCTTTCACCACTGAGTTGTACCAAGCATTTAGAGAACTGCTACCAATTCTTCACAAACTTTTCCGAAAAATGGAAGAAGAGGATAAACCTTTCCGTCCTCGTTTTATGACACCAATATTACCCTGATACTCGAAGCAAAGATATCACAAGAAAATCACAGATCAATATTTCTTATAAATATGGCTGCAAAAGTCTTCCATAAAATACTAGCAAACTGAATCCAGCAATATGGAAAAGAATCATACACCATAACAAAGTGGGATTTATCCTACCGATGCAAGACTTGCTCAACATCTGAAAATCAATTAATAAAATACATCATATCAATATAATTTTTTAAATGACATGATCTTTCATTAGGTGCAAAAAAAAAAAAAAGCATTTGACAAAGTCTAACACCCTTTCGTGATAAAAACACTCAAAAAACTAGGAGTAAAAGAGGATTTCCTCAACCTGATAAAGGGCATCTCTGAAAAATCCACAGCTAATATCACATTTAATGGTGAAAGACTGGATGCTTTCTCCCTAAGACCAGAAACAAGACAAGGATGCACCATCTCACTACTTCTATTCAACATTGTATTGGACATTCTGACCAGGGTAATTAGGCAAGAAAAGTAGATAAAAAGAATTCATATTAGAAAGGAAGAAGTGAAACTATCTCTATTCACAACTATAGGACATCATACAGAATCCATTAAAAAACTATTAAATTAATAAACAAGTTCAGTATGGTTGGAAGATACAAGATTAATATACAAAAGTCAATTGTATATATACACACATACAAGAACAATCCAAAAGTGAAACTAAAAGAACAACTGCGTTCACAGTAACATCTAAAAGAATAAGTTACCTAGAAATAAATTTAACAAAAAAAGTGCAGACATATACCCTAAAAACTTAAAAACAAGCAAATAACCAGCCAAACAAAACACTGTTGAAAGTAATTAAAGAAGATCTAAATAAATGGGGAAAAAAATCTTGTGTTCATGGATCAGAAGACTTAACATTTTTAAAATGGCAATACTCCCAACCTGCCTCGAAGATTCAACACAATCCCTATTAGAATCGCAGGTGACTTCCTTGTAAAAATTGACAAGCTGATTCTAATACTCATATGAAATTGAAGGCGCCTCAGAATAACCAAAACAATTCTGGGAAGGAACAAAGTAGGAGGACTCTCATTTCCTGATTTTAAAACTTAACTGCAAAGCAATGGCAATCAAGCAGTGGAGTATTATCATGAGCATAGACATATAGATCAATGGCAGAAGTCAGAGGCCAGAAATAAACCCACACATCTGTGGATAATTGATTTTGACAAAGTTCTCAAGACCATCCAATAGGGAAAGAATCCTCTTTTCAACAAATGGAGCTGGTATAACTGGATATCCACATGCAAATGAATAAAGTTGGGCCCTTACTTCATACCAAATACAAAGATTAACTCAAAATGGATCAAAGACCTGAATGTAAGAGCTAAAACTATAAAACTCTTAGAAGAAAATATAGAGGTAAATCTTCATGACCAAAGGCTTGATAAAAGATTCTTAGATATAACAGGAAAATCATGAGAAACAAAAGAAAAATAACTGCACATCATCAAAAGTATAAACTTTTGTGCTTCACAGAGCACCATTGAGAAAGTAAATCGGCAACCCACAGAATGGGAGAAAATGCTTGAGAATCATATATCTGATACGGGACTTGTATCTAGACTACATAAAGAATTCCTGGAATTCCTACAACTCAACAACTAAAAAAAAAAAAAAATCGCAATTCAAAAATGGGCAAAGAAGCTGAAGAGATAGTTCTCTAAAGAAGATATACAAATGGCCAATAGGCTCATGAAAAAAATGCTTGATGTCATTAGTCATCAGGGAAATGTAAATCAAAACTACAATGAGATAACACTTCATACCCACTAGGATGGCTAGAATAAAAAAGTGAGATAACCACAAATAGTGATGAGGGTGTGGAGAAAATTGAAACCCTCATATGTCAGGTGAGAATATAAAATGGTGTAGCCACTCTGAGAAGCAGTTTGACAGTTTCTCAAATGATTAAACATAAACAAACCACATGACTCAGCAATGACACTCCCAGCTATATACCCAAGAAGTGAAATCAGCATATGTTCACACAAAAACTTGTACACTGATGTTTATAACAGCATTATTTATAGCCAAAAGATGGAAGCGACCCAAATGTCCATCAATGAGTGAAGGGATAAATGAAATGTATATTCACACAATGGAATATTATTTGTCCACAAAAAGGAACAGAATACCAATACATGCTGCAACTTGAATGAATCTTGAAAACATGGTAAGCAAAAGAAGCTAATCACAAAAGTCTACATATTAAACGATACCATTCATATACAAGTCCAGAATAGCAAAATAATAGACAGAAAGTAGACTTTGGTTGCTTAAACCGGAGGAAGACTTAGGGGGCTGAGGGGTGATAGCTAAAGGGAATGGGGCTTCCTTTTGAGGTGATGAAAATAGTCTAAAATTATGGTGATGGTTGCACTTACCTGTGAATATACAAAAAGTCACTGAATTGTATATTTAAATGGCTGAATTGTATGATATGTGAATTGTATTTCAATAAAGCTGTTAAAAATAAACTGTAAAAATGCAATGGGCCTCATTATATCTTGAAATGTTTTTTTAAAACTTCATTCTGGGGGTACCTGGGTGGCTCAGTTGGTTAAACGTCTGACTCTTGGTTTCAGCTCATGATCTCAGGGAGGTGAGATCAAGACCCGCCTCAGGCTCCGCACTGGTCATGGAAACGGCTTAAGAAAAAAATATATATATATAATTCTGTCTGATAGTAATATATGTGTAATAGTGCTCTTTTGGCTTGAATTTTTCTGATTATCTTTTTACGTATTTGATTTTCAACCTCTCTGTTGTTCTTACAGCTTGTGTGTGTGTGTGTTTTAAAATGTGCTATTTTGTAAATCCAGTCTGACAATTTTTTTATTTAATTGGAAAAGTTGATTTGTTGTTATTGATTGTGATTGTGTGTGTAAAATATTTTTTACCATCTTATTTTGAACTACTTGCCCTAGCTTTTGTTTCTCCCTGCTTCCTTTTCTTTCATTCTTCTAGATTTATTTGTCCCCCACCTCTATTCTGTTTTCTTCTTTTACTAATTTGACATACATTCTAATTCTATTCTTTTAGTAGTCACTTAGACATTTTAACATGCGTGTTTATGTTAACAAAATTTTAACTAAATTATCAATTGTGTCCTTATCTGTATCTTGAACAATATGAAGAGGTTCGAATACTTAACTTAATGATCCACCCCCATCGATATCTATTGTTGTTCAGCATTTTAGGATTTTTTTAATTCTACACTTTAGACATTGTTCTTATTTTTAAAACAATATTTTATTATAGATAGCTCCATGTTTGCCATCTTTCTGTTCACCTTTTTTTTGGCATCTCAGACTTTTTCAGTGATCATTTTCTTCTTGAAGTGTGTACTAGTCAGTTACTAGTAAATGGGTTTTTGTTGTTAGCATTTGTCTCAAATACCTTTATTATCTTGTGTGTGAAAGATAATTCTACTGAGTGTAATGATGCTCAGTTGGCACTTATTTTCTCCCAGAACTTTGAAAATATCATTTTACAGTCTCTTGGCTTCCCCACCCCCCTCAAGAAATCAGCAGTTAATCTCTTGCAGGTAATCTATCTTTTCTGTCTGGCTGATTTTAACATCATCTCTTTGTCTTTGTTCTGCAATGGTACTAAATTTTTCTAGGTGTCTTTCTGTTCATCCTGTTGGGAATTGTTGGACTTCCCGAATCTGATATTGATGCCTTTCTTCAACTTAGGGAAAAATCTCAGCCATTCTTTGAATAATAATTTTCCTTTATTACCTTTATAAGTTCTATCATAAATTACAATTAAATGTATGTTGGAATTTTTCACTTTATAGCCTATATCCCTTAACTTTTATGTCGTATTTTTATTATCTTTGTGCAATATTTGGGAAACATCTCCTCTGTGTTACCTAGTTCACAATGATCTCTTCTGCTGACATTCAACTTAGATCCGTGTAGTTCTAGTTTCATTTATATTTTTTATTTCTGGAGTATACTTGGTATTATTTCCAACCAGGTATTTTGGTGATCTTTTGTTCATTTATCATGCTTTCAATATCTTCTTTTTTTCTTAAAATATTAAAATACATAAATGTTCTATTCAGTCTCTGATAATTCTAACATCTGCTGTCTTTGCAGGTATTATTATGTAGTTTGTTTTTTTCTGCAGATTTTAGCTCATGGAAGCATTCTTCTTCTTGTGCTTTACGTATTTTTAATGTAAATGCATATTCCTTGCCATACATTTAAAAGTTTTTTTCTGAAACAATATAGTATCCTACATTTTTTATATTTTGTATCAGGAGGGTTTCTTTAGATATCTAGTCTTAAATATTGCCAGAAACAGAAGACCCAATCATCCTTTTATCTTAAATTTCTTGCATTATTTTGTTTCAAATATGTCTCTTATTAAATAGTAATTATTTGCATTTTGTTTACTAAACTGATTTGAGATACCTTAGTAGATGCTTAGCCATGATACATTCAATATGTGTCTGACATATTTTGTTATACTTCTGTTATTTTAATTTCTGTTATTTTTATGTTTTCTTATTTTTCTTTGGCTGCTTTTTGCAATATTGCTGTGGCCTGTCTTGGTCTTTTTGGGACATGTTTTGTTTCACACTTATTTTTATTCTATAGGTGTTTAATGAAAAAACCCATGTTTTATTCTACTGGAGTTTAATGAAAAACCCATATTTACTCTCTTCCTATATGAGGTAAGAATATATTTTCTCTGATTACCCTCTTGCATTACATCCTCACAGAATAATTTGGCCATTTAGATGTATCATTTTTAATTTTATTTTTGTATATTATGTATTACATCTTTTAAGAATTATCTTTTAAATATGCATTAAATTTATAATTACATTGTGTTTAGACACATTTGTTTAGGATTTATCTACTCACTACTGGGTGTTGTTCCCAAGAGCACTTTCCAAAGAACCACCTGCATGCAAATCTCCATCTCAGACCTACAACTTCAGGGCTATTTTTTGGTTGTGTAGGGTCCTGGGCAAATATTTTCTACATAACAATTTAATTAAAATTTATATTACAAATTTATGTGCCTACGTGAGGGATAGTGAATTGTCAATGAAGATTTAGAACAATGGATAGAGAGGAGGGACTTAAGTCTTACGGCTTATTACCCAGTCAGTGCATGTGAATACTCTCTGTAGTGGCCGAGCACCATATCTTCTCGAACATGTCTTGAACTCCTCTTGTCCTGTTCTTTATTAGTGCTCGATTTACTGTAAAATATAGAGTGCCTGACTAATTTCCTGGGTCTCACAAGGAGAAAAAGCCAGTGATTATGTTATTATACACAATGCCATGCCTCTTCCAAACCTGTTTGTAGTAAAACAATGTATATCTTCCTGACTCTGAAGTTCCCTAATGCCTTTGTCTCATGCTGGTTATATTGTTATTCATGAAGCTGTATTACCCAGAGCTGCCTGTCAATACCGGTTTCCAAGGACTCTCAAAGGCTGTTTCCGTACTTTGTTTTAGTTGCCCACAAACACCAAGTCTTCCTCGGAGTGTGAAGGAAATTGTGAATACTTTGTTTTCTGGTCATGTTAAATTTACACCTTGAAATTTTGTAGCATAAATGGAGAATGACACCTCTTCCAACCACATCTTCCCTTGAACTCTTTAGCTGTGTTCATTACCTTCCCAGAATGTGATCTCTTTCAATGTTGACAGCACCGCTGCTGCAGACAGACAAGATAGTTGAGAGGCTGCAAGCGAAGCAAGAAGAGTGGTCTCATTCCCACAAAGAATGTCTGTTTCTTATCCAGCACAGCTTAAGACTGATCCAGAAGAGCATAATGCCACCAATTCTATTAGGCAAGAGAGGACATTGGAAGGGCTCTTTGGCATTTTAGAACAAAATGCCCTTGGGAGAGACTGGCCTGGTCATCCCCAGACGATGGCCTGACACATGGTGCTGAACCTGATGAAGGGGTGACATGAACACCTTGGTGGTGGCCACACAAGGTGAAGGAGGCCTGCCTCCAGCCCAGAGCCCTGGGGTGGCAGCAGCTTGTGGTTGGAACCTGGATGGACGAACACCAAGGTGTGGTCCCCTGTATATAGCCTAAGCCCAGGGGTTGGTGGTAGCTCAGACACCTGAACTTAGTGTGTACCCAACATGAGTGAGGTTCACCCAAAATCGGTGTGTCAGCACTATTCTGGTGGTTCAGTTTCACACCCTGCCATGGAAGAAATAATGCACCGGCCAATGGAAATAATCTGCTCATCAGGCCACTCTTTTAGAAACAGGGCCTGGCCCTGAGGTCCCAGGACAACACCATAGGCGTAAGTGCCAGGGGGATATCGCATAGACGTTCTAGGAAGATTGTCTGGGGGCAAGCTCTGAATCCACTCTCAGTGATTCAAAAGAGTAGGCTTTCCTCCACCAACTGTTCTTGGCTCCCCTTCAGTTTTAGACTATTTCTATGAGCTTGGAGGTTTGGGGATGGGACATTCTGCTGGGAAATCTCACCTAACCTGGCTTTCCAGGGAGGTTTTTCCTTCATTTGTGGTGGAACAGAAATTGGTGTAGGATTCCTCCACCTGGATAATTAAAATTACCAAACATCCTCAAAGGTTTATTTTCTCTTGGGGTTTTTATTGTTTTGGTTTTTCCTTTGTCTTTTGACTACTGCAGTGGGAATTTGGGAGAAAAAAGAGTTAAACTCATGGTCTTAAATGGTAATTAATTATTGCTATTTCTAATTTTATTAGAATTTTATCCTATCCATATCTCTGTCTCCCATTTTTGAGGGGTTCTGTAGTGTTTGCCATTTGGCACTGACCACTAGACTGGTCTTCAAACTTCAACAGAAAATCTGCAGAGATGGATTACTGTATCTAGCCAAATATGGGTGCCTTCTCAATGTAGAGATCCCCAGCCTAGCACCCGATCTGTGGATTCTAAGAATTTTTGGGTAACTTATGGTGGTCACCACAATGGAACCCTCATATCATCCAGAACTCCAAGATGGTCTGGATTCTCATGCCCCAAATTGCTGGGGGTGGGGGGTTGTCTTTGAATGTACTTTGTTTAAATATACTTCTTTTCCTCATACAATTCAGGGACATCTTTGACAGCCCTCAAACCTCTGATACCCTCTGAGGTCAGATAATCCCCACAAGGTAAAATTGTTCATTGAATAAGAAGGACTGGCCATAGGAAAAATGCTTGGGGTTCAGCCTCTGATCCATAGGAGAGCCTCATGTAATCTGCTCCCAGGCTCCTTCGGCCTTGGGGGACTGAGTCCTCTCTGGGGAAGGATCTGCCTTTGCTTTCTGAGCCTGCATTAGGAGGCAAAGTCAATCTAATCAGACTCCGCTCTTCTCTCAGCCCTGCTTGGACCCCCAGGCCACCAGCCTCCTACAGAGCATCACAGCAAAGGGCCCAATTATGCCTTGGAGCCATTGTCACTGCCCTTGTCTTGTGGCTGTGCCTGATTCTCATTCTGGCATCCTTTCTACTTGCTCTTTCAAGTTTTCTGACATTTAAAAAAAATTGCCCTCCTGTCTTACCATTAATATGCTTTATTAGCATCTTGATTAAAAATTGAGTGGAACCTGCCTGGGTTCATCTGCTGCGCCTACCATGGGGACCAGGCAGGATAAAGGGAGGCTCTAAGGCTGTCCTGGCTGTGAGGCAAGGGTGGATCAGCTGGAGAAGCAGGCATGACATGGGCACCCGCAGCCACATCAGGTCACATGACTCCAGACTGCAGCTCATCAAGAGGAGTCCTTCTGTAATGTGCACACACTGACCCCCAAGGAGCCACTCCAATACCTTCCTTCTCTGTGGGCAAGTTTACTTAGTAGGGCACCTCCAGGCTGTCAAGTCTATTTATTCTCTGCTGAGCGCTCCTTAGGGGTTAAAGAAACAGTTTAGGAAAGGCCTAGTGCATTCAAGCTGAGGCCTTTTGCTAGCAACACCCACACATAAGCCATTTGGGTGTTTCTGCTCTCTGCCTTTGGGTTTCTTCCTTGGAGGTAAGGGAGGCAAACTCCGAAGACACCCACAACTCTTTCCACCTGCCTTCTTCTCACTAGTCTCCTTGTATGTGAGGCCATCTTGAACAGTTCCCCGGCATCTTGGGAATTTCCGGAAGATGATGTCATTCTCTCCTTAAGTATTAAAAACAGGGTCCTTAATTTTTCTATCTTTCAAATATAGCAAATGTTTGTTGTAGAGAACTAGAAAATATTAAAAAAAACTAAGAAAATCACCTTAATCGCACTATTCAAAGATAATTATTGTGAATGCTTTAATATTGTTTCCTTCTAGCTGCTTTTCCATGTTTATATTTATTTTTTACCTATGTAATATTACTCTACAAACCATTTGTATCCCATAGTTTTTACTTAAAAATATGCCCTGGGTATTTTATCGTGTTATTACATATTCCACTATAACTCCATTTTCTTTAAGATTTAATTTTAAGTAATCTCTACACCCAACATGGGGCTCGAACTCACAACCCAGAATCAAGAGTCGAATACTCTACCAACTGAGCCAGTCAGGCACCCTTATAACTACATTTTTAATGGCTGAGTCATATTCCACTTATGGAGGTACCATAAGATAATTTTCTAATTTCTGGTTGTTGAATATTTAGGTCTTCTTCCTTCTTTGATTTTATTATTATAAAAATGCATTCTGATGGCATAAGCCCCATTTTGTATAAATCCTTGATTATGTCCTTAGTAGTATAAATTCACAGAAGTAAATGCTGGATCTTAGTGCATGGAAATTCTATGCTTTTTTAAAATACCAAATTGTCCTTCAGAAAGTCTACACTAACTTCATATCTCTGCTTGAAGTGTTTAGCTCACTGTGCTAAAGTTACATTATTAACTTTTATATATAAAAGTTTATATGTATATTATATATATATATATACACACAATATATATATTTTCTATAAAAACATTCAGGAACTCTATTGTTTTAATTTGTATAACAAAACATTGAACATTTTTAAATGATTTATTTCTCATCTTTTGTGCCATGCTTATACATGTCCTTTGTTTTATTATCCCTATATTCATATTTTACATAATGATTGATTTAGAAGAGCTGCTATATATTCATGATATTATTTCTTTGCCTATTTCTATGATTTTCTTTACAGTTTTTTTTTTTTTTTGACATGTCCTAAACTAATTTTGAAAGCATTAAGTTCATTCCTAAATTCATTTAACAGAGAAATTTTAGATCCTACCACATGCCAGGCACTGTCCCAGGCAACAGGAATATAGCAGAGACACATGAGACAATGCCCTCCCTCCTGGGTTTCCTTTTTCCTGGAGGGTGGAGTCGTCGCGCAATAGACAAATAAAATGCGCCAAAGGTCAGATAATAATAAACACCGAGAAGCAAAGGAAAGCAGTGCAAGGGCGAAGTGAATGACCTGAGTGTGACTCTAGCTGGAGTGGCCAGGGATGATGGAAGCTTCTGAGCAGAGAGTGGAGGTAAGGGGAGTCAGCTGTAGGGCCAGCTGGAGAAGTGTTTGAGGCTGAGGGAATAGCAAATGTGGACGTCCAGCGGTGGAAGAGTGCTGGACGTGAGGAAGGGGGCAAGGAGCCCAGTGTGGCGGGAGCAGAGCGAAGATGACGGAGAGGGGAAACCCGGTGGTGGTGTGCTGGGGGCTGTTCTCACCTGCTCAGCAGAGCCCGCTGTCACATTTTCAGCCTGTTACTGAACACAGCCATTGCTAAAAATAAAATTAAGTAAACTTATAACTAAGTATATTGCATTAAAAAGGAAGGAACGAGTACTCACATTTCATCACTTTGTAATTGTTTATCTACATTTGACCATTCTCCCTGCGTTCGAGGCCAGCTGTGTCTACCGCACCGTGCGGTGTGTTACCGCTCTTCGCGGCTCCGCGCTCAGTGAGGTCATGTTGGCAGCTGCAAGTCCGCCGCGGTGAGAATGTTTACACCGTGGAAATCAGCAAATTCTACGAAGCTGGGCTTCCCTTGTTGTTTTGTTGGTGTGTAGACTGACTCACAGTGATGGGGAAAAAGTTAGGGATGCAGATGAAACTTAAGAGCGTGTCCTGTCTGCAGCTGCCGCGTTGGGAAGAACACAAAACATTGAGGAAATTTTCCTCCAGCATTTAAAAATTATTATCAGCAGAAAATTGTTTGCATCACTGATGAACAAGGGAAGTTCCACCTCATATTTTCACTCTTCCCCTTTTTCCTTACTCTTTAATGTAAAGATCTATATTAACCAAACATTAATTTCAGAACTATCTCCTTCATCGAATGCAGGCATAGGTTTGCTCAGGATGCAGGAGTTTGGCAAAAACAAAAACAAAAACAAAAACAAAACCCAATGAAGCGTTGTGTGAGAATCAATTTGGTGTATGGAATTTACAATGGTGAAAACTAAAGGGTTTATTAGTATTTGCAAATTGTGTGCTATACCTCCTTTTCATCAGTAAAATTTATAATAAACTTAGGAATGTTTGCACATACATTTTTTTTTTTTTTTTGGAGAACTGGTTGTCAATCGTTTACCAGTACACCACTAGAACCAAGAGCAGAACACATCGGCCTTTGTAGACCAAGGTAAGGATATTTATTCTAAGTGTGACTGGAAGCTCTTTAGAGGATTCTGAATAGAGGTATGGTGTGGCTGGTCACTGGGTTGGCAAGACTCATTCTGGCTGCCATATTGAAAATTGGCTGAAGGAGGTAAGAGGGGACACAGGGAGACAAGTGTGGAGGCTCTTGTGGTGATCCATGGGAGAGATGACAGGGCTTAGATTGGGGTCGCGACAAAGAGGTGATGAGAAGTGATTGTGTTCAAGATACATGTTGTAGGTATGTCCACAAGATTTCCTAACAGGTTAGATATAGGGTT
The DNA here is from genome assembly GCF_004348235.1 of Phoca vitulina. Lineage (NCBI taxonomy): Eukaryota > Metazoa > Chordata > Mammalia > Carnivora > Phocidae > Phoca > Phoca vitulina. Next base: position 21,325,038 of record NW_022589713.1, read on the forward strand.
CGAGAGAAAGAGGGATTAAAAATCTATCTCTCTAGGGCTTTTGATGTGAGCATCAGAAAGGATGGAGGTGCCTGTTTCTGAGTTTTCGGAGCTAGGAAGGAAGGTGTTTGTTTTGTTTACGTGGCATCCAAGGAGGATGTTGAGCAGACACATACATGGGCTTGGGAATCTGGAGTTTTAGGAGAGATAGGTGCTAGAAATAAAAATTCATGGTTCAGATACTCAGAGAAGGTCTTTGAGACCCTGAAAAGAAATGAGACCATCCAGGGCTGAGTGTAACAGAGAGGAGAGAGTTTCAGGATGGAGCCCCGGAGCACCCCAGCTCTCAGAGATTGCAGAGGTGAAGGGGATGCAAAAAGAGCCAAGGAAGCATGATACTTTTCATTCTTGCAGGTAAATGATCTTTGATGTCTGACTCTTCCAGCTGTTTCTGCACCAATAATAAATAATTTTAATTCCTGTAGCTTTATGATAGATTTTAATATCAGGTGGAGTAAGCGCCTGTCATTGGTTTTCATAATTTTCTTAGCTAGTCTTTTGCGTCCGTTTTTCTTTATGGTAACTTTTATGGCTAGTCTTGTATGTTTATTTTTCTAGACAATGGTGTTCCAGTTTTACACATTTGGCAGCTGAATTCTAAATCACTTATGGGTTAATTGGTACTTTATGTTATTAAGTCTTTCTTCCTAAGAAATGTTATTTCTCTCTACTTATTCAAATATACTTTTATGTGCCTTTGTAAAGTTTTAAGTTCTTTTTTATAAAGACCCTAAACAATTTTTGATAAGTTTATTCCTATACATCAATTTTTTCTATCGTAAATTGAATCCTTTCTCCCCATTGTTTTTCTGGCCAGTTATTGCTAGTATATAAGGAGTTATTTATTTTTATATATTCTATTTTTATTCAACCAACTTACTGAATGCTCTTACTCGTAGTGAAGGATTTTTAGTTAATTGGAATTTACCAATGATAGGCATTCAGATAATAATAATGTGAAATCTTATTTTCAAATGTTTATATCTGTTATTTCTTATTTTGTGTTTTTTATTTCAATAACCAAACTTTTTCAGAGATGAAAAAATTAAATAGGGCTGAAAGCAGACACCATTATCTTATTCCTGATTTTCATGTGGAAGGCTTCTATTATTGCAGTGTTAACTATGCCATTAGCTAGTTTGGTTTAGATTAGTAGTTCTCAAACTTTGGTGTGCATAAGAATTATTTGGGTTTTTATTAAAAATGTAGAATCTGGGAATTCATTGCCAGGATCTCGGTTTAGGATGAGGATCTGAATTCTACATTTTTGGCAAGTAACCTGTTATATTCCAGGTTGGACCGCTCTAAGAGATACACTCACTTTTATTTCACTCTCTCCAATGCTTACTTGAATTTTATCAATGTTTTCTTATACCTTCATCAAGTGTAAATTTTATTTTTTAATGAAATATGATATATTATAATATTGAAATAAATGTGTTATTAAAATAGTCCTTCTACTTGTACTTAAATTTTTTTTGTATCTATTTTCAAAAGGGAAATTAATTGGTTTACAGTTTGTCCTGGAGGTCAACTTTGCGAGATGTTTTTAAAAATCAGGCTTATTCTAGCTTCCTAAAATGAATCAGAGATCATAAAGTATTACATCTTATGTAACATAGGAAGTTTTCTTTCTCTTAAAAGTATGCAATACCTTAGCCTGTAAAGCTCTCCAGGCTTGATGTTGTTATTGAAAGCAGTCAATTTTTTGAGAACACAGCTAACTTTATTTCTGGGTTACTTATCTCCTTAGGTTTTCCTCATTTTAAGTCAGTTTTGATTTACTTGAAATTTCCCTTTTTAATTCTGTAGTTAAAAGGGGGGATATTTTCATTCATTTGTGTTTAATGATGAAAGCATTTGAGATTTATTAGTTTTTTCTTTAAGATTAGTTTTGGACTCATCCAGTATGTATTAACCAGAAGGCTTCCTATTATTGTTCTTTTCAAGATTGTGTGCATATGAAAATTTTATTTCTGCTTTGACCTAAGAATTATTTAGGAGAGTTGGTTTTAAGATCATTTCAAAGTGGTTGAAGCCTTTCAATATAAACTGTGGAATTAAATTTGAGCATATTCATGTAGTTTGTACAATTTTTATTTTGTTCTTTTTTGTGGGCTTATACATGAGATATGATCAGTATTTGTTAAGTATGGCATGGGCCACAGAAAGTAATTCTGTAATCTGATTTTGGGGTACAGAGTTCAGTTATGTAGATATCACACATATGCATAAATACACAGAAACAAAGAAATATATGAAATTAAAGTGTTCTTTTTATATATTATTCACATCACCAAATCCTTGTGTGCTGCTTATTTGGTATGTCTGGTATTCACAAAGTATGGTGATGGTTAATTTTACGTGTCAACTTGGCTAGACCGTACTACCTGGATGTTTGGCCAAACATTATTTTGGTTGTCTATGTGAAGGTATTTTTTAGATGAGATTAACATTTAAATTAGTAGACTTTGAGTAAAGCAGGTTGCTCTCTAGAATATGGGTGGGCCTCATCCAATCAGTTGAAGGCCTTCATAGGAAAAGACTGACATCCCCACAGGAGAAGGGAATTCTGCCAGCACACTGCCTTTGGATTCAAACTGCAACTCTTCCCTGGGTCTACAGCCTGCTGACCTACCCTGAAGATTTTGGACTTGCCAGCCTCTATAACTGCACGAGCCAATTCCTAAAAATAAATCTCTTTAGCTATATAGCTCCATACTGTTGGTTCTGTTTCTCTGGAGAAGGCTGACTAATACAGATGTGTTCAAATTGCCCAACTCCGTTGTGCTCTTGTAAATTTATTCTTCTACAAAGTATATTTCTAACAACTTGTGCTTTACATATTGATGCAAGATTGATAATTACTATCTTTTCCCTGTAAAGTATCTGTTTATAAATATTAAATTCATATTTTTCTTCATATAGTTCAATATTAAATTCCTATCATTAATGTTAAATTTATGTCCTTTAATGCCTTTATTTGACCTTTTTTGACCAATACTGATTTCTATTTTGTCAACTATTAATATCAAAACCCTTTTTTAATACTTGAATTTGCTTTAATATCTTTGTCCATTTTTTTGCTTTTCAACTTCCTGTATAACTTGTTTTAAGGGTGACACTCAAAAAACAAAGTATTTTGCTTGTTTCTTTTTTAACAGAATCCTAACGTCCCTTTCAAATAGTAAGAAATTTAATTTGTTTACATTTATTCTTATAATGTGGGAGGAGTTAAGATGGCATAGAAGTAGGGGGACCTGGGGCTTTCCTAGTCCCTTGAACACAGCTGTATTCTTACAATGGGTACATTTATTCTTATTTATGCCATCCTTCTAAATGGTCTTGGTTAGCTCTGCATCTTAGCTTTGTTTTTTTTTATTTTATTTATTATAAGGACAATAGTGTCTTTACTTTTATTTTGTCTTGAGGGGTTGGAAGGTATGTACTCCATTTTTCTCAATTTAGTAATTACCATTAAATTTTTTAAAAACATTCTTTAATCTATTGTTTAAAGGATTTTCTTTTTTTTCTTTCTTCTTCTTTTTTTTAAAGATTTTATTTATTTATTTGACAGAGAGAGAGAGACAGCAAGAGAGGGAACACAAGCAGGGGGAGTGGGAGAGGGAGAAGCAGGCTTCCCGCTGAGCAGGGAGCCCAATGCGGGGCTCGATCCCAGGACCCTGGGATCATTACCTGAGCCGAAAGCAGACGCTTAATGACTGAGCCACCCAGGCACCCCTCTTTAATCTATTTTTAAGGATAAAATGGTATCTTTTGAATTCCTACTTTAAAATAATGAATTGAGCGTCTTCTTTTGCTTCCCTTAACCAACCAAGCACTCTTTGGTCTGTGGTCAATATAATCTAGGGTGTTAAATATAATAAAATTTAATTATTATTCCATATGGTAGAAGTAGTTTTTCAAGAATGATTTTTGACATTGTTATTCAATTTTGTATACATTCACAATTATTAATTAGTCTTTTATCTATTATAACTCATTTCAGTACTAACCACCAGTCCACTCCTACCTTGATTTTATAATTTCCGAACTCTTAACCTGCTTCTTCCCTTAGTTGGTGAAAGTATAGCTGTGAGTAAATCTTTTAAGATTGGCACTTACACAGTGAAGGGTATCTTTCTTTTGCTTTTACGGCTGAAAAACAAATGGGCTAGGTATCATGGGTTAGAGGTTTCTTTTTATCAAAACTCTAGATATTACTAACTGACTTTGGACTTTTGTGTTGCAAAGGAGATATCTGAGACCAGAGTGATCTTTTGTTTTGTAAGTGACCTGTGCATTTGTCTCTAGAAGTTATTTTACATGGATGTCAGAAGGACAGAATTGGGAGTAAGATACCAGGATTTGTAGTTGGGTAACTTCTGTGCTTCTGATTTCTTATCTGCAGAGTGGGGATAACAAGACTATTTTCTTTAATGGGTTAGGTGTGTGCACGCGCATATGGGTTTGTGCGTGTGCACATGTATATTCATGTATGTGTCATGCAATACATGTGTGTGCTCATGCATATGCGTGTGTTTCCACATATTCACGTGTGCTGATGCAATGGACATACATCCATGTCTGTGTACACATGTCTGTGTACTTCTAACTTATCAGCTGTGCATGTGCATGTACCTGTGTGTGTTATGTTTGTTGCCCGAACGTTACCCACTGTGGGCCAGGAGGCCACACAAGGCCTTGCAAGGATGCCCCTAAGGGGACCAGTTTTAGGATGCTGAAGTCTGATCTGGGCTATTTAGCTGGTGCCTCGCCCCCTGGTTATTCCTCTCTTTAATCGTTTTATTTTGGCTGCTTATCTTTCTTTTAGTAATTTAAAGGAAAGTTATCTCCTCCATCTCTACTATCACTTCCTTCTTCATCTCTTGCCTCAGTTCATGCAGACGCTTATTGACTTGTCTTCCTTCCTCCACGTGTGATCGCCTCCAACCCTCTACAGTGTCAGGGGTGATTTTTTTTAAAGTGCACAGCTCTCTCCACAGAACATGCTGAGTGCGAACTGCCCAGCGATTTCCTCTCACCTACACATGGTGTTCCGACTCCTCTTCTCTACCCGCCTGTTCACCCTTCCCCACCTCTCAGCTTCTCTTGCCACCCACCCACATTTCACGGACACTATCTTGCTTCTCTCCCACATTCTGGTTCATTTTTTAAAAACTAAGTCTGGCATTGCTCTTTTGGGGAGCCTCTCCAACCCTCCTGCCTGATGAATGAGGTAGTCCCCCTCTCTGTGCACTCACGGAACGCCACCCTCAACTTCGTGCCCAGGAGTGTACACGATTGGTTAAATTCCACAGAAATAATAAGTGGCGGAAGGAAGCTTGAACACTGGCCCTTAACCTGGAGCTCCGTGATGGTTAATTGAAAGCTTGGTGCTGCCCTTGAGCAGGTTGTGATGTTTAAAGCTGGGTTTTGAGGCCCTGGTGCTCAGGTGCGGAGCGCGCCTTGGTTCACTGAATGCTCTGCCAGGTCTGGCAGGAGAAGGAGACTTGTGCACACTCATGGGAGGAGGCGGGTGGAGGGGACAAGGGGTCTCCACTTGTAATGAGCAGTGGGCTGGGTGGAGCACGGGGGAGGGTTAAAGGTGATGTCCCAGACAGTTCCAGTGAAAATTCCAATTCGTCCACTTAATTCAGGTAGCTCGGCAGGCCGAGTCAGACCGGAGCAATTACATCCCCTGGCGTCCCTTAGGAGAGCGTTAACAATGCAACTCAGCAAAGATTACTCCGGGAGCTCTTTATTAGGCCACCTCTGAGCCTTGGGGAGGGATGGTCTTTGTGTCTTGGGCTCAAGAAATAGTTTGCTCCCTCTGTCTCTGAGCCAGAAATAGTTTTTGGCTTGGGTTTAATAATAACAATGATGGTAATCATAATAATAGTGAATTAAAACAGATTAACTTGATCAGAAACCGTAATTGGCTTCATTCCTGTCTTAAATTCAGCTTCTATTTAACAGCTACTTTTTTTTTTTTAAAGATTTTATTTATTTATCTGAGAGAGAGAATGGGAGACAGAGAGCATGAGAGGGGGAGTGTCAGAGGGAGAAGCAGACTCCCCGCTGAGCAGGGAGCCTGATGTGGGACTCGATCCCGGGACTCCAGAATCATGACCCGAGCCGAAGGCAGTTGCTTAACCAACTGAGCCACCCAGGCGCCCCATTAACAGCTACTTTTAAGCTACTAAAGATGTCGAGATGATTAGCTTTTGGGGGGTCGGAGGGAGAGCCAGTCAATGAATGACTTAATATATAATGAGGACTGGCATTTGCGATGCATTTCTCTGTAATACATATTCACTTGTTTCCATCCTCACTGCAGCCCCACGGAGGCAGCCTGGCAGGGATTGCTGGGTGCAAGGACACGGGGGCCTCAGGGCAGAGCAGTACATTAGCTCACGTATGAGTCTTAGCTCTGCCCCTTTAGAGCCGTGATTTTACGCAAGTTACTTAACTAGGGAGGGCCACTATCCCCTCCTCTTTAATGGAGATGGCAGTGATTTATGATCGGGCTTGCAGGAGACAGCACCCAACGTGTGACACGCATGCAGTGAATGATATTGTCATTACCAGTGGCTTGTCCCAGGCCACATAACAGTAAGCGGCAGGACTGGGATTTGAATATGAGTTTTTGGATTCCAAATTTATTACCTACCTAATATACCTCATCAGAATTCTTTAACCTCAGTTTTTCCCCTAACCTCTCATTTTTCTAAATCTTCATTTGTTTATCAAACATTTACTGACTGCTGCTACACTGGCCAAGTTCTGTGGGATAAAGAAGTGAAGTAAACACAGGTCTGTTTTTAGAAAGGTTGGTGTCTAGTGAGAGACAGGGAAATAAACACCCCAATGCGTGGTCATCTCGCAGGATCTGTGATGGAGGCCTGTCTGGGGCAGAGTGGGTATAGGGGCGTATGGAGACTGAGTCCATGAATTGTAGCTATTGGTGCAGGCACAGGGGGGTGAAGCTGGAACTGGGTTTTGAGGGCTGAGTTGGAAGGAATGAGGAGTCATGCTGGTAGATTGGGTGGGGGGGCTTTCCTGGCAGCCGTGTTGATGTGGGGTAGGTGTGTGTACAGGTGCATTTGGGGCAAGCAGATAGCAGGGGGCGTGGAAGGCGTGAGGGACGGAGATCAGTCCATGGAGGTGTTCCTAAGTCCTGCTGCATTCGTGTTTGGCTCTATAAGGAATGGGGAACGACTGAATGAATTTTAATAGAGCAGTGCCAGGGTCAGATGAAAGATTTATTTATTTATTTATTTATTTAAAGATTTTATTTATCTATTTGAAAGAGAGAGAGAGTATGAGTCAGGGGGAGGGGTAGAAAGAGAGGGAGAAGCAGGCTCCCTGCTGAGCAGGGAGCCCGACATGGGGCTCGATCCCAGGACCTGGAGATCATGACCTGAGCCGAAGACAGATGCTTGACTGAGCCCCCCAGGCACCCCGAAAGTTTTAGGTTTTACAAGGTAGCAAGGTGGAAGATGAATCAGGGTGGAGAGACAAGGCCAGGGAAATGAGCAAGGGGCCAGATTCCAAGGGGCCAGGATATGCCAGACCTCTGCCCTGGTTACCTTTCTCAGCAGAGTCAAGGCAATGAGGGAGAGGGGGACTATGAATCCAGGGCTGAGAGTGAAGGAGGTCATAAATGGGAGAGTTCTCAGGAATTATAAAATCCAGGGTGGGGCCCTAAAATAGGCTGCAGGAGTGGAACATGAAAGATGTTATAACCAAGAGGAAAGGTTGAGGCTGATGCTAGATGGTTGGTTAACAGAGACTGAAATCACTAAGACAATGGCGGGCTTGACATGGAAGTGTAAGATGGAGGTCAGGGGTCCCGCTGCCCACTACTTTCCACAGCAGCGAGTTGTTGTAAAGTTAGAAGAGGAAAGAAATCCCCAAGCCTGGATCTGGACCCCAAGAGAGTCAGTTAGGATGTGGGAGAATGAGCTGCCTCCCCTAGAGAAACTTCCCAGCAGCTCTATTCCTGTAAGAAGCTGGAGGTGAAGGCATACGCCCAGATTTTGGTTGTGGCAGGAAATGGATGGTGGGATGGGGAGGAGGTTAAGGCCATGGGGAAATCTGCTTATAATAAACTGGGGATTCCACAGGGCCTCCCCATGAAAAGCTGAAGGGAAGCCAGTAGTTAGTTAGAGCTAGAAAAAAAAGGTGTGCCCTATTTTTTTTCCCAAGGCTCTTGGCATACTTGATGGATATCACCTTCCTTTCTGAAACTTTCCTTTTGTTGTCTTCCTAGTGCCCCTCTCTCCTGGCTCGTGTCCATCTCTCAGGCCAAGTCTCATTTATTTACATTCACTAAACATTTATTGGAACATTTCCTTGTACTTGCTGACCCCTTCTCTACTCCTCTCATTAAAAACAAGGGAGCTTCAACTCTTTCCACTTCTCACCCCACTTCTCGTGGGTACTGCAAATGTTCTCACAGCTTCAGTTCCCACCTGTACATGTGAATTCTACATCCCGCCCACATCTCTCTCCGAGCTCCAGATTGCATTTCACGCTTCCTCACCAACCTCTCCACCTGAACATCAGGTGCCCAAGCACCCTCCAGAGTGGTAGGCTCCCACCCTGCACATGGAGGCTGCTTCTCCTCAGGTGCCCCCTCTCTTCACGTGTAGCACCCTACTCGTCACCCTAAAGCACGGGAAAGACACGAATTCCAAGAGGTCAGGGATTTTATCTCCTGTTCACTGCTACATTCACAGTTGCTCAGCCCATGATGTTCTCAATAAATACTTGTTGAATGAATAAGTGATCAGATTCTTGGTGTCCCTCCCCATCACTGCTCACACGCAAAGAGATATAAGTTCTCTCAGCTCTGCCCTGAACCCACACGCCCTTCTCCAGCAGACTGCAGACTGTGTGGTCTTCCTACCGCAGCGTCTGCCTTCCTGGACCCCCTGCCAGGCCGCTCTGCTGCAGCCTGCACTCGGCACTGCCGCCTGATGGAGTTGTAAAAATAACGGTCGGTTCTCAAAGTTGCAAAGCACCTGGAAGTAAGTACTTTATTCTCTGCAGAATACTGTGAAATATCGTTCTCCTTTAAAACATCAGGCAACATTGGATGCCCCCTTTTTAAAGATTTTATTTATTTATTTATTTGAGAGAGAGAGAGCATGAGCAGGGGGGAGGGGCAGAGGCAGAGGGAGAAGCAGGCTTCCTGCCGAGTGGGGAGCCCAAGGTGGGGCTTGATCCCAGGACCCCTGGATCATGACCTGAGCCGAAGGTAGACACTTAACCGACTGAGCCACCCAGGCACCCTGGATCCCTTTTGTTAGATTTTATTGGCATTTCTCACAGAGGGCTTTGCAGAATAGAAGCTCCTGAAGGTCCTCTGGAAGAGAAGTTTCCATGATCCGATGTGTCTAGAAAAAAGATCTTTGTCTTGAGGAATCACACTGCACATGATAGTATTAAAGGATTGAATAATTCCTCAAGTAAAATGAAAAATAAAAACTTTTAATTCAATATTTCCCCCTCCAGAATTTTTTGAAAGCAAAAACTCTTTTTTCTAGGTAATTCCAGTGAGCACTCAATGGAATCAACCTTCTGTGAAAAATTATTTAGAAAACGAGGAACTGCACTACTATATATTAAAGCAGTCTTGCCTTTACCAAAAATACAGAAGACATTTTTAGACATCACATTGGGGTAGAATAACAGTAACAGATATAAGTCTGATTATCAAGTTTAATGTGGAACTGAGGCTGGCTGGATGCATAATGTTACTGACTTTGGATGACAATTGGCTATGTTAGCTTCCACTAGTGACTGGGGGCTGAGAGGTACACCGAGCCCAAAGTTTAAGGAAATGCTCTGGGAGAAGAATTCAAACTTTTAAAAAAAATTGGAACCCGTTAACTTAATCTTTTGGAAAGCGGAAATAGAACATCATTATTTGATATGATGAGACGATCTCTTAATCTGACTAATAAATGCTACAAATCACCAGGGGCACAGTGAGCAAGCAAGTACCCTGAATTACAGAACTGACCAGGAACACACACCATGACCCTGACCTTTGGTTGCTCCCCAGTTCTGGAGGACTCCGACGGGTTCTAGTCTGTCACGGCCAATCTGTGACCAGACCTTGGTGGATGCTGCCCCCCAGCTTTCCTGGTTCGGCAGCCTTGTCTCTTTCCCTGGGACACTGCTCTTAGCCCCGTGTTGGCAGTCAGTGTGGTAAATGGAATTCTCCCGTTATCTAACACTAATGGGTTAATAGTTTCAGGGTCTGAAGTGAGATCTTTTCATGGTCCACATTCCACAGGTCAGCAGTTTAACTATATGCTCGATTTACACTAAAATTGGTACATTTTTTGCCGGGCTGTGGTGAAGATCTTTTGGAAGGGTCATTCTAAAGTTCTCAGATTGTGTAACTTATGCCAGAGATTCTCAATCTGGTGGCTCTAGATCCTTGGGTTCAAGGGATGGAAGGTTGAGGGTCTACGAAGTATTCTAAATTTCAAATGGTAAGTCATATATTTGTGGATTAAGAAACCACAGCTGGGTCTTCCATCAAGACCAGCCCTCAGTTCATACTTGTGATATCCTCAATGCTGCGAATGAACAGCAGTGATAGATAAGCTATAAAAAGAAACACAGGATTTGCCAGTTTTTGAAAGCAAAAACTCTTTTTTCTAGGTAATTCCAATGAGCACTCAATGGAATCAACCTTCTGTGAAAAATTATTTAGAAAATGAGGAACTGCACTACTATATATTAAAGCAGTCTTGCCTTTACCAAAAATACAGGAGACATTTTTAGACATCACATTGGGGTAGAATAACAGTAACAGATATAAGTCCCTGGACCTCAGTTAACAGAAAGACAATGAAGTGAGCAAAAGCTGAAGGCACATGCCTGCTCATCCCTGGTCTGTCAGAAAGTATAGAGGTCATCAGTTGCAGCCAGGAGTAAGTTAGTTCATTAGCTATTGGATAGTAGAACTGAGGGGCTCCATGTAAGATGGGAGGCCAGGAATAGCTTACTGCCAGAGGCCAGGCCCTGGGAAGGACATCTTAGATCAAGAAAAATCTGGAAGAAAAAAGAGCCAAGGATACACTGCCTGGAGTGGTGGCCCCAGCACCCTTGAGCCTGAGGGGCGATGGTTCAAACACAGACAGCCTTGTGGCCAGAAATGGACCAGGCCATCCATCACCCTTGTGGCTGGATCTTCTCTACCCCCAACCTCCTTCTGGAGCAGGGACTCTGCCCGCCAATGTTAGACCAGGGCTTCTGTACTGAGGTCGGCCCAGTGGGAGCACTGAAGAGAATCAGCCGTAAAACTACCAGGTAGTGTGAGCTCACAGAGGAAAGAGAGAAAGGGAAAAAAAAAAATCCTGCCTTTTTACAATGAACCTAAAATCCAAAATTCAAACCAATTGAAGAAACTTCAAGCCAATGAAGATTACTAACCACATCTGTTAGAACAGAAAATTTATTCCTGGTGAAATGCCTTTAAGAATCTGAAAAAAATGATTTGAAAAATAGGTTTAAATATCTGAATAATGAAGGAGATAATGTTCATTAAAATAAAAAAAATTTTTTTTTGAAACAAAGCCAGTAAAATGAAACAAGAACAGATGCTCACAATAAAAATTAAGCAAAAATATTAGAAATAAAAAGTGTAGTCTCTGACATAAAAACTCAATGGGTGCAATAAATTCTAACCTGGATATAGCTGAAGAGAAATGGGAGGAATTGGAAATGGCACTGAGGAACATATTCAGGATCCAGGACAGAAGGGAGAAAAGACATAAAAATAAAAAAAAAAAAAACATAATTAAAAGACATGGAGGATAGTTTACGATTATTCCACAAGAATTTCCTAGGGATTTTAAGAGAAAATAAAAATTATAGTAGAGAAACAATCGCCAAAGAGAAAATAGCTAAGACTTGCTCAGCATCAAAGAAAGACTGCAGCCTCAGAAGCTAACTTAGCTTTGGAGTACTTAAAAATAATTCCATTTGAGTCTACACCTAGATGCATCCCACGAAACTGTGGAACATAAAGGGTAAGAAGACGATCTCAGAAGTTACTAGAGAGAAAAAGATAGAGCGCAAGGTAAACAACAATTGATTGACAGCAGATTTCTCCTCAGAAACAAATAGAATAGAGAAGACTATAATGTATTTAAAGTCCTGAAATGCCAAATTTTTATTGTACACCTAGGCAAATTTTCACTTGAGAAAAGGCAAAATAAAGGCATTTCGAGATATCAAAAAATGAAGACAGTTTGCCAAGCACATATCTCTACTAGCACAAAACAGACGAACAAACAAAAATCTTAAGAGGGACTCTTTGAATAAAGTAGGAGAAGAAACCAAGAAGGAAAGCATGGGATGGGAGAGACAACGGGGAACACAGAAACTATTGAGCTGTGTAGGGAAACAATAAATTAATCACTATAGACAACAATATGGCAGAGGTAAACAAAGTAAACGAAAAAAAAAAAGATTTTTTTTAAGAAGCGAGCAATATTGAATCATTTTATATTTTATTATAATACTTACAAATTATGGATGTTAAATAGTTTGTTGGTTCCATTTTACCTCTGTTGGCTTCATAGTTTTTGCTTTCTGTTTTTTTTTTTTCTTAAGCGGCTGCTCTAAGGGGTATAGTATAAATCTTTAACGTATCAAAGTCTGTCTTCAAATAATATTTTATCATCCAGGTATAGCATAAAAATAACCTCTCCAAGAGTAATTCTCCACTCCCCCTCTCCTGTTCTTTGCGCTATTGTTACTCCTGCATATGTTATAAACCCTCTAGTTCATTGTTAACACTTTGGCTTTAAACAGTCAATTATCTGTTAAAGAGAATTTTTAAAGTAAGAAAAAAAGAATCTCTTGTATTTACCCACTGTATTAGTTTCCTGTGGCAGCTGTAACAAATTCCCACAAACTTGGTGACTTAAAAGAAAAGAAATGTACTCTTTCACAGTTCTGGAGGTCGGAAGCCTGAAATCAAGGTGTTGGCAGGGCCAGGCTCCCACCAGGGTTCCAGGGGAGAATCCACGCCACGGGTTCACCGGCTGGCTCTCTTTAGCTTCTGGTGGCTTTCAGCAATCCTTGGTGTTCCTTGGCTTGTGGCCACATCTCTTCCACGTCTGCTTCTTTCCTTCACGTCACTTTCTTTGTATGTGTCTTCTCATTTCCCTCTGCCTCAGTTCAACAAGGGACTTAGGGCTCACCCAGATTATTTAAGATGCTCTCATCTTGAAATCCTTGACTTAATTCCACCTTTTTCCAAGTAAGGAATCACTCACAGGTTCCAGGAACTAGAACGTGGACATATATTTCTGGAGACCATGATTCAGCCCACCAATGTTAGGAAGATGCAAAGAAATGGTAACTATCACAAATTGCTGGTGAGAACAATTTGGCAATATCTAGTTTATAGATGATATAGATAGATAGATAGATAGATAGATAGATAGATAGATAGATAGATGATAGATTCCTTTCTTGAACCAGAAAGCAAATATATAGAAGACAGCCGTGCTTTCCAAAGCTAGGAGACTCCCTCCAAGTAACAGGCCAGATGCTTTTTCCAGTCCTCTTCCTGCTGACCGGGGGGGAGCCCTGGAAAGTTTTGCCCTGATGCTGACGTCTCTCTCCACTCTTCTGTCCAGTGTCAGCCATGCTTCCATCGCCACTGGTTTTGAAAGGCAGGGACCTTTAATAATTTGGTGTTTATATTTTTATACCCTTTGCTCCTTCCACCCGTGTTGCAGTGCTCTCCAAATGGGCTCCCTGGTGGTGACCTGTGGCTGCCGGGGTTTACAGGGATCCCCTGGGCAGGGGCCGGTGAGACAGTCTTGCCTTCCTTTAGCTGATTTGTTCAGGATTTCTGTAAATGGAGTTTCCTTAAAGCAGGGTCCACCCTGCCATTTTTAGCCAGAGCAGAGCTGTCAGAGGCATCAGTGTTCAGGCAGAACACTGAACTGGATGAATGAGGAGGTGTAATTGGGCACTGATCCAGCCTTGAATCCCACAGCAGGAAAGGGGGGCCTTTCATCCTCCTATAGCCCTGCCTCCTTCCTCTCGCTTGCTGGGAGACACCAGAGTGCTGTCAAGGGAGCCCAGCCCAGAGAAGAGAGCTCACAAATGAGATCTGAGGCCCTTTAAAGATCTTGCATCTAACAGAGGAGGATTTCCTCTAACAGGCAGGAGACAGATGCACGGCAGGCCTGGAGAGAGACATCAGAGAAGGGGGCTGTCCCCTGTGCCGAGGGCATTCAGGGATGAAGCAAGTGGGGAACAGGGCCGGAAGCACTGTGGCTTGCTGTGTGTTACCCAGGCCAGGCTGATAGCCTGGTCCTAGAATCTCAGGGTCCCAGAAGGCAGAGCCAGGAGGGGCCCTCACTCTGCCCTTGGCTCCGGAGGGAAAGGGATTGGCATGGTTCACACGGTAGGTGAGAGGTCAGGCTGGGCAGGGCCTTCTAAATCATGAAGACACAGGCCGAGTTTCTATGTAGGACACATCTGTCTTGTTCCTCTCTCAGATCTTAGTCTCCAGCTGCACAGGGCTGAGGAGCGTGCCCAGCTCTGTACCACGGCTAACCCAGTGACAGACACCCTCTCGCCCACTGTGAAATCCCCGGATCCTCTCACTTCTCTCCCTTTTGCAAACATCCTCACTCCGGACTTTTTGTCAGGCGTGCTCTGATCCCAGGAGCCTGTTGCTCATTCTGCTCGGGGTCCCCGGATGCCTCAAGGTGATGCAGCTGGCACACTGGGTGGACGGTGGCACCGTTGGGCTTTGTCCTGGGGGTTTCTGCTAAATCGCCTGAATGAAGGCACTTCAAGGTCAGCTCCACCACAGCACTGTTACAGACCTTTCCCCATGCCCTTGGGCCTGAGCTGGCGCGGGCCCACACACACCCTCACAGCCTCCACACCTGCACCCACTTCCGTTCTCACTCGGAACAAAGCCCGGGCTCAGTGAGGCTCGCCAGGCCCTTGGCGCTCGGGGCTACTCACCTCTCCAGCTTCGGCCTGCACACAGTGTCCTCACCTCTTGGATCTGGTCAAAGTCAACGCGGAGCCCAGGGTGCAAATGCCTCCGCACTGCATCCATGCCGTCCCCCGCCAGGACCTCTCTTCCTGCATCTCCCTCTTCACACGGCTCGCTGCACCCCTGCCGGCCTCCTCACCCTGAACACACTGGGGGACCCTCCTGGTCAACATGCTCACTCTGAATGAGAACACCTTGGTGTGGAGGGCAGCGCCAGGACCCCAGACTCCGATCGCCTGACCTCGGAATCTGAATGTCGCCCTCAGCGCCAAGCCACCGCCCCTCGTGGGCATGAAAACCGCTGTCCCCCCCCAGCTTAAGCAACTCTTTCAGACCTGTCACATCACTGTGAAGGGGCTTTTGAGGCTTTCTGAGCTGCCCTGGCTCCTGTTTTCTCACTGCCCAGGGCACTCGGTGGGAAAGGTTGTCCATGCACTTCAGGTTTCTTTCCTTTTTAAAAAACTTTTCTCCTATCAATATTTGATGAGGGTAATTTCAAAGACTTGTTTAGTATGATCTGCACATAAGGAGCCCTTCCGAGTATTTATCACGCTCGGGGTATAATTACATTCAAATCCTGAGACACTGTTGCTAGGTTACTGTTGCTCGAGGTTCCTCTGACTTCCATGCTCGAGGTGCTCCGCCTCCCCCTGGTGATATTAGGGGCAGGGGACTGGCAGGGTAGGGCTTACCAATCCCCTAATGAAGGCAAGACTCTGGGGTCTCTCTCATATATATATATATGAAAGAGAGCGAGAGAGTGCGTGGAGAGAGCGAGAGAGAGAGAGAGAGAGAGGGGATGTGCATGGTGTGCATGGTACACAGGGGCACTCTGCATACCTCCCCAGGTGGGGCTGGATGTGCAGATCACGTGGTTCGTGCAAGCAAGATTAAAGAGGCAGGGAGGGGATAAAGAGGGCAGTCGCTGCCTTGAGAGACTCCCCAGGAAGGAATCATCCCTGAGCCTTCCCTTCCGCCCTGCGTTCTTCCTGAGAACCTAGCACGCATCCTGCATCCTTCGAGGGCCCCAGGAGGAGTTCCGTTCTGATGGCAGGAGGCTGCCCTTGTCCAAGGACACAGGCTGCTTCTGAGGGGAAAAGCACCGGCCTTCTGGGCTGAACAGCAATCCAAGGCGAAAAATCAGGATGAAGAGCCCAAGGCCAGCCCTCCTCCTCGTGAGACTCTGTCCCAGCACAGCTACACAGTGGCTTCTATAAACTGGGGCAGGGGTGGCTGGAGTCTTGAACCTGAGCTGCTTGCCCCAGTGCCTCAAGGGTGTGGGGGCCAGGGCAGAGGCCCTTCTTTCAGGCCTCACATTCCCCAAAAGTCTCAAATGTAGACTTTGATGTTCTTTCCAAATGAGACTAAATCACAACCATTGCTCCTCTTTACATTTTTCTTTTCTTTTTCTTTCTTTCTTTTTTTTTTTTTGTTTGCCACTGTTAAAGGAGTCAATTTGCTAAATGTAAGTCTTTAAAATATACCACACATTTATAACTCTGTTTTGGCATTTACGTCTCTTTTCAATCAACTGAGATCTCTCAGCGTAAGTGGCCTGCGCCCCCGTCTACCTCCGGAAAGCCTGGTTTCATTTCTCCCTGCACGCGCCTGGCACCTTGCAGTAGATTGCTGATCCATGGATGCTGCCTTTGTGGCTGCACATTGATTAATGGCTGGTCAGGGCTGAACCCACACATTTGTGTTTAATGCACTAATGAGTCAGCACCACTGGCCTTGGGGAAGAAAAAAGGCAAATAAAATCCAGGCAGATGGGTTCAGGACCGAGTTTAGCATTGGATTTGCATTTCCTGACTCTGCTGCCCAATCTATTTCCCATTGGCCTTTAGAAATGCACTAGATTGAATTGTGTTTCCTATTGCAAATTTTAAATAAGGTGGATGATACAGTAGGCATTGCTCTCCACAATCCCCTGGGTATAGCTGCAAATACGCTTTTAAACCTCAGAGCAATTTCCCCAGTCATCACAGAGCAATAATTGCTATTTAAAAAGAATATATACCTAAGCACGCGCGCACACACACACACAGTGTTTGTAGCTCATTGGTGGGTAATATCGATTGTTGTCAATTTTTAATGCAAAAAATAATTAAAGACTTAGCATCTGTTCAAAATATTTACAAACAGATTAACTATTAGTGTTAATCTTCAAAACCACAAGCAAGATCTGGAGATAATTCTTTGAGACATCAGGTGGGTAAAACACATTTTGTTTCAATGTGATGCTGAGGGTGGATTTTCCCAGTTCTTGAGAAGATTAGCTAGGCTGGTGAGGGCTGATTCTGTACAAGATGGCAAACGATTCCTGGATTCTTCTAAATGATACTGGAGAGTGAGAAGGTGAGGTCACATTGGTTAACAGTGAGATTCTTTGTTTTAAAGAATCATGCATCTGATCCTTGTATTTGCCAGTTGGCTTGTTACCAATAAGAATAGTCATTTCTGGTTTTGCTGACCACAGGGCCTTGACTCAGTCTCTGCTCTGGAGGTCTTCCCAGTCTGAGAGAGGGTAAGGAAATACAAAAATAGCCATCTGTATCATCCAGGAAAACAGAACCTAGAATAGATAGTTCAATTGAGGGAGTTTGCTATGGACGAATAGTGAGAGCAGGGTTGGAAGAACTGAAAACAGGGGATGGTGGGGCAACCCAGGGATTAACAAGAGGCCAACAAGAGAACCACCATCACCCAGGCTGGTGAGGCAAAGGGTGAAGACGGAGGGACTTAGAGCCCAGGAACTGCGGCTACCTGCTGGGAGTTGAGGTCAGGTGAGCATATCTCTTGCCTGTGATGTCCCTCCCCAAGGTGGAAAGAGGGAGAAATTCCCTGGATTCTCCCCCTCGCCCGTCTTCCATACTCTTGTGCTTGCCTCCCACTGGCAGAGCCTACCCACAAGCCGGTGAGTGTGTGCACCTGGGAAAAGTAATTGGTGGCGTCAGGCCTCTGAGGATCGATGCAGTGAGGGGGACAAGGACGGATCTGAGGGTCATTGGCCCAGTGCCAGATGAGGAGAGGGAGAGAAGGCAGTGAAAGAACCCAGAGGAGGGAGCGGATATTTTTTTTATGGGGAAATCAAGGAAGACTTTCTAGAAGAGGCACTACCTGCAGAGGGCCTCAAAGTAAAAAGAGGATCTCATCAATAAGGCTAAGGGTGGGTGATGGAAAGACGGATAACACTCATCTGTAACCGAAGGTAACATCCAATATGAGGGAGAGATTGTTTTGAGATGATAGGAGATGGAACCAGGCTTTGATGGGACCAGGTTCCCTGAGGTATATAGTCGAAGAAGCTAGGCTTGATTGAAGAAGAGCCAAAGACAAGGGCTGTCATGGGTTGGGTTTGCTCAGGAAGCTGACTCAGACAGAGATTGGTGTGCACGGAGTTTATGAGAGGGTGCTCTCGGAGTCAGCACAGATCAGGAAAAGGAAACAGGTCAAGATTAGGCAGAGGGAGGAGTTGGACTGTGAGGCGGCCACTACAAGGCCTCAGCCAACCCTCCCCCTGGCGTGCTCCAGAGCTGGGATGACCCTGCAGAATTGTCCTGAGTTGGGGCAAGGGAAATGGGCCTTTCCCCCTTTGCATCGGCCAGTCACTGGGTGCAGGCTGCCCCACGAAGAGGTGTGACTCTGGGTGAGGCAACCCGCTTCAGTCCAGGAGAATTCCCAGCAAGAGTGGGCAGCCCCAGTAGCACTTCCATTTGCTGGGGGGGGGGGGGGGGGTGAAGTCCTTCAGTTCCCATGTAGACAACATACCGCGCTGTCCCCAGGCCCAGCTCAGGTAAGGAAAACTCAGGGTACCTACTCTGCCCCAGACACTATACCTGCACTTCACACCTGTGCTTCACCTCCAGATCACTCCCAGCAGCATCAGCATCTCCAGCCTCATTTCACAGGCAAGGAGGCTGAGGCCCAGAGAAAGTAGCTCACCCAGTGTCCCCAGTCAGTAAGTGAGGGAGTCAGAATTTGAACCCAGGTCAGCCTGACCTTATGCCCGCGGGACCAGGTGGTACTCTCACGGAGGGGAGCCTCTTTTCTCTGTAGAAGGACGTCAGGATATGACCACAAGGGAGGTGTCAGTGGTGAGATGGAGGATGGTTTCTAGAAAGCTGAAAAAAATCAAAAAACGACTACAGAGCTGAATGTGATAACAGAATAAAAGGATTGATTACGGAGCAATAGAGAGAGCCAGGCAAGATCGTGAGATCGCACGGATGTTTTCTGGCACTTAATGGCGTTTTTCATTCTTTTTGGCCCCTCTGTAAACTAAACCCTCCTACTTATGTTGAAGAATTCTCCATCTTATGAGCCCAGGAGGGAGAAGCTGAAAACAGCATATTGTCACTTTGCCAGGCTCCCCTGCACCCCGGTGGCGCCCAGGACATGGGCTCCCCTACTCACCCACACCCCCCCAGCTTTGGTGCACACCGGTGGTAGGGAAGCGGGGGCCTTGAGGAAGCTGCTCTGCGGGCCACAGGGCTGGGGTGGGGGTGCGGCCGCCCAAGGGTTTGGGGATGGCACTGGGACCTTGGAGGACTGTTTGGCAGCACGATTTTGAGCACATTTTGAACATTGCTCTAGCTGGCCTCTCCTAAGTCTGGCTCCTTAGCTCTCCTGCCAATTCTGTGAGTGACCCAGTAGTCTTTAAAAAACATTATCTTGAAATTATTTCACACTTGTAAAATACTGCAAAAATGATAAACCCATAAACACTTTACCCAGATTCCCAAAATGCTAACATTTTACCACACTTGTGTTTTCTCTCTCTCTCATTTCTTTATCTATCCTACTATAGTAATAATTGTTTCAGCTAAGATTCATCAATGAATGCCAAATTAATGGCTGAAAGAATGATAAGAAATAAGATATTTACATAGTCTCAAATACCTTAATTATAAGGAGGAAAGAGTAGCTTTACAGTAAAGAAATCTAGTAGATGATGCCCCCTTTACCCAGAGATCAAACTTAACATCATGAGCAAGGGGACAAATCAGACGAGATCGGGCGCGTTCAGGGTGGTATGGCCGTAGATGCAAGGGGACAAATCAATACTGTGTGCATCTTGATAGGACTTACCATATGGACACACCGTCACTCTGGTGACATTCCTGTGAAGATGCACAACCTGAACTTACTACTGAGGAAACATTAGAAGAAACCTGGCCAAGGTTCATTCTACAAAATAACTGGCCTCTTTTCCCTAATATGATTTTAGTATTTAAGGCAATACTCTATGCAAGGGTTTTGTAAACTGCATAGCATCAAACCAATGTAAGATCATTCTCATAGTTTTTTCCGTGATGAAGTCTATGCTGGTGAGGAAATGCCCGACTGGGGCACCATTCCAAGGTGCTACCATATTGCCAGGGACCCCGGGGGAGGGGGAGCAGAGGCAGGTGAGGAATGCTGGGGGACAGGGTGTTGAATACAACGTTCAATGTCCAGCCGATGCTTTTGTGTCTCAGGTTCCCCCCACCCCTGTGCTCCATGGCTGCACAATTATGACATCTTTACTCCTTTTTCTGTCAAGCGGTGAGAGTGATGTATGGCAAAGGCATAGGCTGGGGGCTAACGCTTTCTGAGCACTAACTGTGCTCAGCAGTGTACCTATGCGGTAGGCTGCATTCTCACTATTATGAGCCGCTATGTGGCTGTGGTTAGTTGCCAAGGCTCTTGAACGAGTTTCTTCATCTGTAAAATGGGGAAAATGATAATGCCTAGTTCACAGGCATGAGGTGAGGATTAAATGGGATACAGAGTGTAAGGTGTTTAGCACCATGCACGGCCACCATGAACACATGAACGTTGGCTGTAAGTATAACCAGAAGGGTATTGGATTAGATGATGCGCTTGAGGTCACTCAGTACTGAGAAACGAAACAGGTATGGAGCCCAGACTTGCATTTTCCATACCAACTTCTTCTCTGTGTGAAGCCCAGAGATGAGGACTAATAGAGGGGGCTTGGACTGGAGATCAAACGTCCATTTCACAGACAAGGAAACCAAGGGCAAATGGAGAGCTCTGGTCTCCCCTGGATCAGTGCTCCCCCTGCCCCTTTGCCAGCTTCCTCTCTCACCTCCACTCCTGCTAACCTTGGCGCCCAGGGAGATGGGCAGAGAGCTCATAACTCTGTAATTGCCTTGTGGATTTTATGAGCCCATATAACGGTGTGCTGTGCAAACTTTTATGAGTGTTTATTTTACAGTGTCTACTAAAATCATTAACACTTTCATTAGCCAGATTCAAGGGCCGTGAGAGGCTCGGCTTCCCCACTAAGATCCCTTTTGTCTGTAGATTTTAAATAAAAGTTTATGAAAACATTTCATGCTCATCCCAAGGCAAGGAGGTGTTCTCAGTGTCTCGCAGATCAGCGGATGGAATTAGAAATCCAGGATCAACTACTTATCCTTTTCAGTTCTGTGCTGGCTGGAAGGGGACAAGTGGAGATTACTAGACCAGTCAGTCCACAATATTTATTACTTCTCCTTGAAACTTGAATTTTGCCGGCAAAGCTGATTTCAAAGTGACCTCATGTCTTCTGAGATTGCATTTTCATTTTGGATTCCATAATTTCTGGCAAGGTAGGAGCTTGAGCACTGGGCACCAAAAAAGGATAAAAATATAATTCTTACTTCTTTTGAAATATGTGACTATACATTATGGGTGACTCTGTCTGATAAAATTAGGATACTGCCTCTAATGTACTTAAAATCTATGGTAAAGACTCAGAGTTGTTTATCAGATTTTTTTAAGTGATGCCTTAAGCTCATGTTGCTAAGAGAATTACTGTGCTTGTGTGGAGTGATCATTAGCAAGAAGTGATCGGGCAGAGAAGCCATTACCTGGAAATCCAGCTCTGGTCAGGTAAGATCAGAACGGGGTGGTTTATTTTCTCAGTGCTGAGGCCTGTCAGGGAGCTTACCTGATAAAAATAAATGCGCATTTTGCACATTGTTTGACACCCCCAACTATATGCAAGGGAATGTCCTAAGAACTATGAAGAGAGGGACGCCTTGGTGGCTCAGTGGGTTAAGCGGCTGCCTTTGGCTCAGGTCATGATCCCAGGGTCCTGAGATTGAGCCCCACAATCAGGCTCCCTGCTCGGCGGAGAAGCTGCTTCTCTCTCTCCCTCTGCCTGCCACTCTGCCTATTTGTGCTCTCTCTCTCTCAAATAAATAAAATAAATTTTAAAAAAAATTTAAAAAAATTATTAAAAAAAAAAGAACTATGAAGAAAGATGCAATTGAATTGAATTGAACTGAATCCTACTTGTCTGGGATACAACTTGTTTTGTTGTTGTTGTGTTTTTGCTCCTTGAGGATGTTGTTTGCAGTGGGTGGAGTTTTTCCTCCTCAATTCATGGCCCACTTACCATTACTGGTGCATGCCCAGCCTTCTCTTCCTTTACTTACTTTCTGGGGCGTCTGGGTTAAGCGTCTGCCTTGGGCTCAGGTCATGATCCTGGGTCCTGGGATCCAGAGGGGCTCCCTGCTCAGCAGGGAGTCTGCTTCTCCCTCTGTCTCCGTGCCCCCCCCACTCCCGCTCGTGCTGTCTCTCATAAATAAATTAAAAAATATATATTTACTTTCTCCCTTTTGTGCCCCCCACCACATTCCCATTTCCTTCCTCCCTGGAGACAATTGCATTTGTGAATTTGATGTCTATCTTTTTTGCTTCTATATGTTTTCATAAAATGTTTACTGTTTGCTGCATGTATTTTTAATGTATGTAAGTGGTATTGTGTTATATAATCTCCCTCCATTTCTTACTCTTCTCACTAAATACTATGTTTTTAAGATTCACTCATGCTGCTGTGTTTAAATCTAATCTGTTTCTTCTAATTGCTGCATAATGCTCCATTCAGATTTCATTGTGTGAAAGAGTAAACTGTTTTGAGGATGAGGTCTATCAGGGAACTTCAGGAACTTCAGGAAAAGTAATTCTGCAGATTCTGGGAAGAATAGGCTGGAGTCACTGGGGGAGGGGGCAGCTAGGAAGCAGCTCGAATCATCCAAATGAGAGGTCACCTGGGTCAAGTACTGGGAGTGGAAAAGAGAGCGAGTGTGTTAGATTTATTTAGAGGTAGACGATGTATTTTGCCTACATATTGGACAGAAAAAGTGTGGAGGGGAAGGAGTCAGAGATAACATTAGAATTTGAGCCTGAGGGGCAGGGTGGTTTCAAGTACCAGCGACTGAGGGAGGAAACAATAGAAGGCAAGGATATGGTGGGGAGAGGAGAGGAGAATAGGAAGGCCTGAAACTTAGACACACATTTATTCATTCAGTCAACATTTATTGAGTACTTATTATGTGCCCAGCACTGAACTAGCCTGCTAGGAAAACAGGCGGGGATGGGGTATACAGCGATCTCTACCCTCATGCAGAGGAAGACAGACATTAATAAAACATCATTGCAAGCTCTCACAAGGGGATATGGGAATATGAAGAGCCCTGATTTAGGTAGGAAATCGGGACAGTGTTCTCTGGGGATATCACCCTTCAGCTGAATCCTGG
Organism: Phoca vitulina; assembly: GCF_004348235.1. Taxonomy (NCBI): domain Eukaryota; kingdom Metazoa; phylum Chordata; class Mammalia; order Carnivora; family Phocidae; genus Phoca; species Phoca vitulina. Next base: position 21,348,669 of record NW_022589713.1, read on the forward strand.
ATGGCTAGGAGCTACCCAGGTGACAAGTAAAAGGAAAGGCATGCCACACTAAGGAACAGCACCAGCAGAAATCTGGAAGTGGGAAGGAAGTTGACACACATGAGGTGCTAGAAGCAGGCCAGGGTGGTTGAGGCACAGGAAACAGGGGACGCCTGGCATGGGCTGGATTCTGCAGCATCTCCTGGGTCATGCTTGACTTTCTGAACCTCATCTGAAGAGGAATGGGAAATATTAAATGTTAATCACGACCTGTCATGCTCCGGGGAGCAGTTCAAAACCAGGCTACGTGGAGAAGGTTCTAGAAAGAGAGTGTGGAAGGAAGGGGTGATTTTTGGGGGTGGAGGCAGTGTTCAGGCAGAGGTGCGGCATGTAGGAAGTCCTGGATGGGAGAACTAGCTTGGCTTGTGGGAGGAATGAAAGAAGCGAGCGTGACTCGTGTGTAGAGAATGAGGGGCAAACTAGCTGAGTGGTGACAGAACTCAGACCCCCTCAGGGCTTGTAAGCCATTCTATGGAGTATATAAAAGGAAGCCATCCGAGGGCCTGAGGCAGGAGGGACCCTGTGTGATGTGGGGGGATTAAAATCTCATTTAGGCTGCTCCGTGGAGTACAGATTGGATAGTGAGTAGGAAACATTCAGGAGCGATACAGTTCTCCAGATGAAGGGTGGGGGTGGCTTGGACTGGGGGTGGCAGAGGAGATGGGGAGAAGGAGATTGATTTGAGAGGTTTGAGGTCAAGTTGACTGGACTTGATGATGGATTGGGGGGGGGGGGGGGGGGCTCTGTCAGTGTGGCGGTGGCGGGTTGAGCTAGAGCTGCCTGTCGGATATGCAAATGCAGATGTCCCCGGATCACTTGGATATGACATTCTGACATGTAGGAGATGGTTTAGAGTCCGTGAGATCAATTTCATCACTTGTGCTGTGGGTAAAAGGTACACAATGGGAATAGGTGAGATCTCCAAAGAAGATTGTGTAGGGACATAATTTGGGAAATGCCTATTTGGAAAATAAATTTTTATTGGGGATTTTAAATTTTGTTATTCATTTTGAGACATTAAAAATGCAGTTGCAAGCAAAGAAAATGTAACATAATCTCATATTTCCATCATCATGAATATATTTGATCCTATCTGTTACACTGAGAAAAAAAAAAAAGAAATAAAATATTACAACCCCAACCCCTAAGCTCCCAGCAAGCATACCCATGAGTTTGGTGGCAGGATGATTTTTTGAGATACCAATTCATCTTTTCCTCTTGTTTTTCCTTCCCTGACCCAGGTAGGTCACAGACTGTGCTTATGAGGCAGGGCTCTGGATGTTTATGAAGTCAAGGCTACCTGAAGAAGATGGGCAGGGTAGAGAAAGGAGGATTTCCCCGGTGATTGAACAGAGTTCCCTGAGCAAGTACTGTGGTCCTGGAGTGGAACAGCGGTGTCCTTTTCCCTGCCCCGGCCAGTAGTCCAGGCAGAGTGGCCTGCCAGCCCTGCCAAAGCCTCCCCTGGGCAAGCATGGTGGGGAAGTCACAGAGCCACACAGGGCCTAAGGAGCTCAGCCGGTGGAGTTCGCAGTGGTAATCCAGAAAATAACCAATATCCTATTAGCAGACTGTCCTCCTCTATGTTCTAGCCCTGTGTCCTGCCTGAGGACCATGGCACAACACCTTAGGGGTAGGCTAGGAAGCTCTGAGAATATCTGAGGCTGAATTTCCCACCAACCCAGCAGGATGAGAGCTCAGGGTTGAAATCTAGTTAATTAACAGGAAATAAAGAAATGAAGTATTTCTTGAACAGTTGCATCTCTAGACCGAAATTCATACCCAATATAAGTCTACTAAACGAGAGGAGAACATGAGGCAGACAGAGTAGGAGGAGAACAAGAACCACCAGCTTCTGGGGAGGAGACAGCTCTAAAGAAGAGAGTGACGAGCTGTGTGATGAACAGCAGGAAGGCCGTGGACGGGACAGCGATCCGCTTGGGAAGCTTTTGAGAGCACAGAGGGCATAAGACGAGGGTCTGAGAAAAGAATGGGAAGGGAAACTTGAGTAGGCGTCAGTCAAGAAGCTTGTGGAGCACTGGGTGTTATACGCAAATAATGAATCATGGAACACTACATCAAAAACCAATGATGTAGGATAAAGA